>NC_138825.1:20753595-21173140 GCF_965183815.1 Platalea leucorodia | reverse complement strand
AGCTGGCAGAAGTCCTAGCACACATACAGTTACATCAGTGAAAGAGCAGTCTTGCTGGTATAGCTTACTTCACCCAGCATCAGCTGCACAATTAAAGTACTTTTTGCCAGTACGAAAACCAAATTTATACGGGGCTTCTCAAAATACTTATGCCAAGCCTTGCTAGATTAACAGCAGTCATTGTGTTAAAGACTGTCAAGATAATAAAGCAACAACAACAACAACAAAAAAAAACCTCTTTAAAGGATCTGGATATGAACTGTAAGTTTTGTAAGTTGTAACTTTTTATTTGCAGGGCATCTGACTTCTACATGAGCAACATGAATAAGTGAAAATAAATTACCACAAGCCAAACAAAGCTTAAAATAACCTAGGACATAAATACCTACAGTTAACAAAGAAAACTAGAGGGAAATACAGAACACAATTCTAAACAAAACAGCAGGGAGATTGTTCCCATGCTTCCCGCTGCAAGGCTAACCTTTCCACTGAAGGTGTGCACACATTGAGGGGAGGACACCCTTAGAGTTCAAAAAGTGTAACGAGGATTTTACTGTAATTTACGGAGAATTCTAACGGCTCGTCACTTTTTTGCAGCAGAGGACTCGGCTGATTTTCGTCATACAAACCTTGCCGAGCTATACTCCGAAGGACCTCACGACTTACGGTCATCTTTAAGACAAAGGAGGTTCAAATCCAACTACGAGACAGACCGTATCTTCCAGGGGAAGAAAAAGAAGAGCAACTCGGTTCCCCGGTTGTCTAGCTGAGGGACAGGCCTACAGGGAGCACACTAGCCCCGAACGGGGCTACCGAGCCGCATTTCTCACCGGGTCCTGCGCCAATCCAGAAAGAAGATTATGGAAACAGAGCAGGCACTGAAAGGAGCGGGGAGGGGAGCGGGGGAACGGCCGGGCGGGGGACGGGCCAGGGAGGCAGAAAATCGCCTTCAAATGAATGAGCCGGCGGGGCGCGGGAGTCCCCGGCGGGCGGGCGGGCGGGCACCCACCCCGCTCCCGCCCCCCCCGGCCCCCGGCCGCGTCCACCTCAGTGTTTACATCCGACACCTCCAAACGCGGCACTTTCCCGGCTGCCGGGAGGGGGATCCCCCCCCCCCCCCGACGCCTCTTTATTGATTACAGAGGGAAAAGCCCAGCTGCTGCTGCAATGCAACACGCGCCGGGTGAGGCGGAGGGGAAGGGAGAAAAGGAAGGGGGGGAAAAAAAAAAACCACCGGGAGAGAAAGAAAGGAGACGGCCGACCGGGGCTCACGCCGTGCCGGCGCGCACCGCCGCGGCCGGCCCGGGGGAGGCGCCGGAGCGGGGCCGCCTTTCCCCCCCCAACCCCGGCCCGGCCCGGGCCCCGCTGCCGCCCCCCGAGCGCAACTTCGCCGCCGCGGGGGACGGGGACGGCGGGGCCGCCCCTCCCCCAGCCGCCACTAACAATGGGCCCCTCCCCCACCGCGGGGCTCCCCTCGGCCCGGCCCCCTCCCCCTCCGCCGGCCAAGCGCCCACCCCCCCCCCACGGCCGCGGACCGTTAGAGGCGGGGGGCACGGAGCACCCCCCCCCCCCCCCGCCGCCGGCCCGCCCGCTCCGGGGCCGGCCCCTCACCTCATGGTGCTGCCGGGGGTCGGGGAGCCGCTCCCGCTTCCTCGCTCGCTCCGCTCTCTTCCCCCGCCCCGCTCCGTTCTCCGCCGCTCCGCAGGGGCCGGCGCCTGAAGGGACAGCGAGACCCCCGGCCGCCAGCGCCTCCCCGCCCGTCGCCGCCGCTCCCTCCGCCGCCGGGCCGGGCCAGACCACCGCGGGGAGCCGGGGGGTGGGAGGGGACGAGAGAGGTGGGGGAAAGGGGCGGGGAGGAGCGAACCAACGCGCGGGAAGGGCGCGGGGGGGGAGGAGGAGGAGAATGGGCGGGCGGGGGGAGCGCGGGGGAGGCCGGAGACACCGGCGGGGCTGAGGGAGCGGCGGCGGCGGCGGCGGCGGCGGCGGCGGGGGGGCGGGAGGAAGGGGCGGGTTGCGGAGGCCGCGCCCAGCGCCGCGCTGCCGCCCGTGCGGGTGAATGGGGCTCGGCGGCCGGCCGGGGGGGAGGACGGAGCGTCCTCAGGTGAGGCGGCGGCTCCCCGGGGGCCGCTCCCTCGGCCCGGCCGCGGGCGACCGCTCCTTCCTCAGCGGCCCCGGGCCATTGTCCTGCGGGGCCGGGGACAGGCGGGGCAGGGCACCGCGGCGGGACCCCGCTCCCGGCCCGCCCCCCGGGAACCGGGCCCGCCGCGGGGGGGCCCCTGCCGTGACCCGGCGACCGGGAGACGCCCCGGGGCGGGCGAGGGGCGGGCTGGGCTCCCGGGGAGCCGCGTCCCGGCCGGCGGGGCTCGGCGCCTCTCGGGCGCTTCGGGCTGGGCAGGGCCGGTTCCGAGCACCGGCAGCTTCCCCTTCCTCGCCCCGGCCCCGCTGCCCCCGCGCCGGGGTCTCTCGGCCCCGGTACCCGGCGCTCGGCGCAGGGGCAGCGCTGGCGCCTGTGCGGGGAGGAGAAGCGACGGCCCCGCCGCCCCAGCCCGGCCGCCGGCCGGGTCTCCGCGGTTGCCCCTCGGTGCCCTCCCGGGCGTGTGGCCTGAGACACGTTTTCGGGAGAACAGGAGCGTTGTGTCGGGTTTCCGTCTGTGGCTAGCCCCGCGGCTGTGCTGCCTACAGGGTTACGCTGTGCCTTCAGTGCTCCCAGCGGATCCGGCACACGGGAATGCCTAACTTTAACCCAGCTCGTCTTCAGCTCATTTCTGCCGTGCACCGAACACCCCGTCTCTTTTGTCTCCGCTAACAGAAGTGATGAGCAAGTACCTTTGCAATTTCCAATGACGTTAAGGCATCTTAGTGCTTTTGCGTCTCTTGATTTCATTTTTCCCTAACAAATACTAGTGTTTTCTACGGTTTAGTTATTAAAAATGTACTGTACGTGAGACATGTACTGTACATTACGAGAAATAAATGTATATATATCTTCTTTATAAATTTCTACACTTTTAGACATAAAAAGGTAAAGAATTTTACAAATACATACCTCTCTTCTTTATTAAATTTCTGATCTAGGTTTTACACATTTAAGTTTTTTTACCATGAATCTCCGTTACTTGACACTACGCGTACAACCTCTTCCTTGGTCAGTATGGTATCTGAGACAGGGTCACCCACTGCCAGTTAGCGGTGTCCATAACGCAGGAAGAGAGGAGCTGGCAATGAAAAAAATGGTCAATTGTTAGAAAATACTCGTTCAGGAAAAAGGACAGGCTCTGAAACTGAAGCTAACGAATAACAGTTTGGTAAGAAAATTAACGTGTTTTTACTGGCATAGGGATGATGTCAATGAAAATGTTGCAGTAGAGGTGAATCACAAAATGCAGATGAGTAATCAGAAGAAAAGCAAGCATCATCCTCTTAAAAATTAAGTGGGTACCTTTGACAACAATGTAAATGCAGTCTGAAAAAGGGGACACAACTGAATCTGGTAAATAAATTTATCTCCTTTGCTTCCAGCAAATACTCAGGAGTCTAATGACTGACAATGGACCTCGGTTCTTAAGGAATCGTGAATTTTCTAAGATCTGGGCTTCCCATCACCGGAACATCCTCCAAATAAAAGGTTTGAAAAGAAAGCCATTCTGACAGTGAAAAAGATCTTGAAGGCAGCCAAATAAAAGTGTTAAGATCTATATCTAACTGATATATCTGTGTATCTATACAGATATATCTAAGATATATATCTAACAGGCTCCAGGAGATACATCAGTAGAAGGAATGGCAGAGACGGTCGGAAGAAGAAGGATTTTCTTCTAAGATCCCGGTTGTTCTATACCAGAAAAAATCAGGATCGTAACGTGGCTGTTCTGATACGACTGTTTGGTCATATTAGCCAAATGTAAAAGAAGTTTGGCTGTGACAGGTATATAAAAGCCACTGAAAGTATGCCTGGGCTACAAGTCTGCCTGAGAGGGAATGAAAATAGCCAGAAGCTGTTACTCCCGCAAAATAACTATTATTATTGTCATTTGTGTTATATTACTTGGTGTTCTTAGCCAAATCAGATACGGTCATAGCTGGATTTCTCAAGACATACTCTGTGGTACAACAGAATTTGTAAAAATGCCAGAAGAATCATTTTGCATGCTGGCATCGCAGATGTCACCAAGTGCAAAGTCATTCTGGACACTAGCTTGGTCAAAAATGCCATTGAATTAATCTGTAACAAAATACTAAATCTGCAGTAACTCGTATTAGCAATTATGTGAGAAGGAGGGGAGCCAAAATGATATAGGGCAGAAATCAATTATAAATGTTGAGTGCCTTTTTCTTTCCAGGTCAATTTAGCGATGTTATTGTCAAGAAATTAAAGTAGTCTAGCAGAAGAATGAGTTAGTGTCGTGTACATATTTATGATACTGAATTATGCATTGAGAAATCTGTAATCTCTTGTAGCGGGCCCATGTGTGCTCAAGCTATAACCGTTCGATGTGTCCAAGTCACTTTGTGCGATTCTGCCGTTATCCTTCTCGCTGACGGGATCCTCCAGCGGCACAGCATGGGTGTTAATGCCCTCCGCATCACCTCCCACCGCTCTCCCTTCTTCTGGCAATGACAAAAACAGCGTGGCAGAAAGCCTTCGGAGCTGGTGGTGTCATGCTAATAACCTGGGGCCGCTGACAACTGACGAGGCAGAGCCACGTAATGGCTCTTCTGATCTGTGTCCGAGGACCGTGCTGGTGCCCTCCTTCCTCCAGATCCAAGCAGCTCAGAATCCCCCAAAGCCACTTCGCATCCCTCCCTCTTGCATTTTCTGCTGCTCTGCTGCAACCGAGGACTGGAATTCAGATGTTGCCAAAGGCTAAGCCAGCTCAGGTTGAGCGGTGTGGTGTGCCTCCTCTCCAAACAACCCGACTAATGAAGGCTTCTTGAATGCTAGAGAAATGGCTCACCCAGGCATAAACCAGAAGAGAATGTGTTTCTGGTTAGCATCAGCCAGATGCAAGAGGCTTGGCAGGCTACTCTTGAGCAAACCCAGCCGAGTCCGTCGCATCTCATCACCATGGATCACCCTTAATACAGAGTCATGAGGAGGATGCGTGACTAATGTTCTGGAGACATTAGGGGAATCCAAAAGCTTCAAAAAGCAGAGTAATCCTTCCTCTCACAGTGAGGTTTCCCCCATCTTCTCTGAAACGATCTCCCGCTTTGCAGTCTTTGTTTCTTCGGAGAATCTGTTTGTATTTAAGAGGAAAAACTAGCCGAGATCTTCATATGTCTTACTACAGTCAGTGTTAGGACAGCAGCACTTATGCAAGATCACTTCGGCCTTCTTTGATGATCTGTAAATAGCATAATGCAGGATACACAGCCAGAGAGGTTTCTGGAGTGGGGGGAAGTGGGTGTTTCTGGTGGTTTTGGTTTTTTGAAGGTTATTGTTCTTTTTCCTTAATGTGTCTAGAGTTTGGTTTTCGAATACGTAGGAAAAGATTTTTTATTTCACCTGTTTGGACTATTTTCCGTAGAACTAGCATAGGAAGGAAATGCAATTTACTGTATAATAGAAGTGAGAGAATTGCAACAAAGCATGAGCTTTCTCTCTGGTGATAGTGAAGGGCTTTCCAAAAATGGTGGACTAAAAGAGAATGGCTTTGACAGTGTGCTCCTGTTAGCATCTAAGATTATCAAAACAGAAGTGAATTAAGTAATTTAATATATTATTCTCATCACTGATTATGTTAATCTAATTTATAAATACATCTTTTGCTCTGGACTAGACACAGAGCTGATGCCTGAACCAATTCTGTGAGGTCATGGTTAGTTGAACAAGATGAGGATCAGACTACTATATAGATAGTTAAAATATACTGGCTAGTATAATTCTTTCTGTCCTCTTCTTTCTTTCCCTCACCCTCAAGTCATTTTCAATTTCAGATTGCCATGAGTCAGCTGACTGCTGAAGTGTTGCATAGCAGACCATTAAAGGAAATGCTTTCAACCAAAAACTCTTTAGCTTTATTTTATTTATGAAATTATGCAGTATTTCTCAACCGTCTTCTGGGGGAGGGGGAGGAAACTATCTTTAAAATTCTTTAAGAATGCTAAAATAAACAATTTTTGGCATGACTCAGCAGACAATGACAACAATAGCCAGCAAGGTTCTTTTCTTAACAGAATAATATATTTGTTTTCTTGTGAAAAAGGCAAAACAACATCACCAGAAAGGGAAGCAAATCTTTTGCTATCAAACACAGTCCTTTGGCTCCTGAATGTGAAGCTCGGTCTTCCTACCAGCATACCCCGCTCCTTGTTATACAAGTAAACAGTTCATAGATCTTCCATCAAGCACCTCTGAAGAGGAATGAGAACAACAGCTGAAGCTTTCCACTCTGCGTCTTTCCACCAAGGTTCCTAATTGTGCCCCTCGTACTGTCAAACAGCATCAGCAAATCTAACCGCAAGCCTCTGTAGACGTGAGCCTGGAGTATGGTATGTGTCTTTCAGTCTGTTCCCGGTAGACTGAAATATTTAAGTGAAAATTCCTTGAATAAAAAGGGATTGTTTTTTCCCCCTAGATTTATCACGAAAAGAATTTGTATTGTGCTGCAGGCTATTCGGTGATGGGTGAAGTCTCTTTTTGTGCGAGTACTGTCTATCAAGTGTAAATCGATGCATTGTGTACTAAGTGTAAAAATGCTTTTCTGACAGTTAGATAAATTATGATTGTTGTTTTGACCCTTGTCTTTCATTCACCTCCACTCAGTTGCTGACTTTTGTGGTTTCCAAGATGACATGTTGATTTAGGACCACTGCGATAGACCAATCTCATCTCTTACTTTCCATCTAATTTTATACTCTTATCCCCTAATGGTCTTATTTGCCACCAGTCTGCATTCTTCTTATGCATTACCAATAAAATGTATTCATTATGTTCTTTGCCTTCCCTTGCTAATGTCTTAGAACAAATTGTACTCTGCTGCTTTATCTTCTGCTGGAGGAAAGTCCAGGCACAAAGCTGGCCCAGGATTTGGTTAAGATTGTTTTCAGCCATCTTTTCTTACAACTCCAGATGAGTTATGTTTGAAGTTCCTCGACCACAGCCAGGGATTTGGGCCATTATTAATTAGTTGTTATTAATAATTGTTAAGTGCCTACAGTGCACTTGTAGCATAAAAAAAGGGCAGGCTTCTTGCCTAAAAGAGCTATTACTCTAAGGGGATGTCTACACTGCAGCCTCCCATATTTGAGCTAGCTTTGAAATACTTAGCTCAGTGAGCTGATATTGGTTATCTGGTACATTCCAGCTGAAACTGCATCGAGCTCCGCCAGCGGCTGCTCATCTCGCTCCTTGGCCCCAACACTGGCAGAGATTTGACTTTACCAGAGCACGTTCACTGCACCATACCCCTTCGTTCTGCCCGAGTTCAGGTAGACAGATACCAAAGGAGGTGGTGTAGCCATTCAGTTGGAAGCCTGTACCAAATTTCACCAATTTAAAGCTACCTTGCACTTTGCAATTTATCTTTAGTGGAGAGAAAAAAAAAAAAAAAAAAAGATTGCAAAACGTGTTGTGAAACCCTGGGAATATTTGAGTCTGACTCCATTGAAAATATGTTCTGTCTTTTGACCATCTTTCTCCTTTCTCCTCCCTTCTATTTTAGATGACTGACAACACGCTTACTATTGCTGGTTAGTTTCCATTCACTGCAAAGTTGGAACAACTTACGATGAAAGTACTGTCCCAGTTATAGATGAATGACAACACTTTTACTATAGCTGGTTAGTTTCCACTGCCTGCAAAGTTGGAATAACTTGCAGTGCAAATAATGTCCTGATTATAGATGAATGACAACACTTTTTGCTATTGTGAGTGAGCACTTGTGGACTGCAAAGCTGGAAGTAACTTACAATACAAATATTGTTCCAATAAAGGTAGAAGCTTAGTAAGATGATGATAACCTCTTTAGTCCTTTCCAGCGCTGCAGATTTTGCTTTCTGGCAATAGCTATAGCCAACTCCATAATTTGGATTTCAAATTTAGTAAGTGATAAATCATGCATGAGACCCAAAATATACAAAGCAGCAGTTGCAAAAATATTCTTCTTCAGTATTTTAGAAAGAACATCACAAAAATGTTTGCCAAATGAATTAATGTTTCTATAAAAAGATGTGAAGAAATGAGCTCTTAAGAGATTACAACACTAACGCATGCCATTATTATTACTATAACTAGTTAGCAACAATTTCAAAATTAAGATATGCTCTATAAAATCAATGAGGAGGAATTCCTTGCAATTGGCCCTAAGTCACGCTTCCAGGACTAAGGATCTGTATCTCAACACGAATCACTCTCTCTGCTGAGTATTTATTCTCCACTTCCTCTCTTAGTTCAGCTCCCATGTTTCACAAATACAACCACATAAATAGTGATGGATTTTCTCTCGCCTCTTCCAGCCTCAGACAGAGCACAACCGTCTCGTACCCTATTTCCTAGTTCACGGGGTTTTTTCTAAACAGCTCATACCGATATTGTTTGCCACTGCTTGGCATGGTGCAGTCAGGAGTTTAGGTACTACGGTCAACTGACTGCTTTCCAAGCATATCGCTCATTAAAAAGTACTGCTGGAGAGTCTACATCCAAAAATTAAAGGTTTTCATAGGAATATGGCCTTTTTCAAATGCTTGCTGAATGCTGGGGTTTCTAACTGGCTAGTAAGAAAGCACTGCTCTTCTGGAGAACATAAATAAATAGAGGTAAGAAAAGACCAATAAAGAAACGTTCCTCACTAGACTGCTTCCAGAGTTTTGTTTAAAAACCAACCTTATACTATCTGGAATACATTTCACTGTCAGGAAGTTCTTCTTTGTAAAACTTTCCTTGTTTCTCTTAGCCTTACTATGCTTAGATAAATTCTACCTTCCCTGTGTTTTTCCCTTCTAAATAGCTGTGAATTTTATCATGGGCTTCTTCCGACATCAGCTATCCCTAAACCATCAACTGTTCTATGTCCCTAAACAAGATTTTTCAATGTTCCCATAGCTCAGTTTCTCAAAAGCCTCCACTATAATTTTGTGGCTTTGTTCTAAGCTCCCTCCAATGTTTCTAGTCCTGGGTGTGCAAAACTAACGTCTTTATTCAAGGTGCAGCCAACTGCTCGTTGCTTCTGAACATGGAAACAGAAATCGCATTTCACGACACTATTTCCACTGGGGTTGTTGTCACTCTAAAAGATTCTGTGGACTTACAATAAAAACCAGGTAGCACCAACTGTGTGAAGACAGAGTGATTTATAACCCTAAGGGATGCTCAGACAATCATTTTATTTAATTGTCACGACTGGCTGAACATTTCTAACCTTCTAATTGTGAATAGAGGTTGCCTTGTGCAGCGAAATGACTCTTACAACAATGAACCATTCATTCTGCTGTGACTACACCAGTGGGTGGAGGGGAAGCGCCGGCTTTGTAATGTTTGAAATTATTATTATTAAAACAACCGTACAACTAGGATATTGGCATATCTGCAAAGAAATAAAAAGCCTTCCATCTCTTACCCGTTCATGGTTTAGAACCACCCTAACCTGGTAGAAACTGTAACCATTAGCATCTGATAGGGTTGGTGTATTCCTAAAGTCATCAGTAATACGAGCTGATGTGACGGTAAGAGCACCTGCTCAGACAAAAAATGCTTGAAAGATGAGAAGCCCGTCCCTTTCCACAACAGGTGACTGATAGGGTGAAAAAGGCAGAACTGAATGAGAAGCGATGGAAGATTTGCAAGCCTGTTGCTAAAACCCAGCAGCAAGGGAAATCCTTGTGTGCTCCTTTGAAGCAATGGCTGAGAACAAGAGCAGGAAAAAAAGTGTTATTTTAGCAAAAAGGTGGCGAGGTTATAATGCTAAAAAAACCCGATAAAACCCTGTAGGAATTAATCAGTGTTTTTCCTGAGAAAAGAACAAATATGGATCTACAAAGGCAGGGAATGTATTTTTTAAAAAGAAATACCATATAATAATGTTTCATAGATCGTTATTCTAAGGCTGATCCCAGAGAAAATACAATACCAAAGTCAGTCTGCCTTTGTAAAGGTGGGATTTACATTTACCATGTTAATTTTGCTTTTAAAACCAAAGAAGGCCAGCTATTTATTCTGATAAAGCTGCTATGCATCACCCTTCCATCTCTTAACTTCATCATGGAAGCTCAAAAGACGTTTTAAAGAAGACACATTACAAGGTTCATTTGACAAAAATCATCGTTCACTTCATGTGGTTCTCCACAATCTGGAATAGATGGTGTGTTTGGAGGACAGCTGAAGGGGAAGATGTGCCCCCCATCCCACCAAAGTGCAGGGACTCCTGCTTCATGATGGTCCTTTTGGGCTGACTATGCTTGTGGTAACTCCGAGCAGGCTGGAAGCCGCCGCAGGCTACGCTTGGGAAGGGAGAGGAGCTAGCTGAAGCACTAGAAGATGAACTAGCCCAAGGAATCCTGGGGGGATTTTATATATGAACCAGATCATATTAAGGCAAAGCGCATCACTAGAAGGGATGCCTTCAAACCTGAATAAGATGAGGCTAAAAGCATTGGTTTTGAATCCTTGCCTGTGACTTGTACAGAGATGTAGGAAATTTCACCCGAGTAAACAAATACTGGTTGCACTCATATGTTAACTAAGAAAGAGGTGTTCTTGCCTCTGCTTACATATGGGTCACTGAGGAAAGCCCAAAGCGCTTGATTTTTTCAGGAAGATCAGCCTGGTATAGACTGCAGGATGGTCTTGGACACAGGAGCTCTGCTTGAGCACAGCTCAGTCGATGAACTTTCTCGACCAAGCGTTTCATTTGTAGTATTTTCAGGCGAATTTTGGAATGGATCTTTTAACTCATAGAAATAAGAAAATTATCCTCATTATCTCTGCATTACGGTCTCACCCATGACAACATAATGCTGGTTTATATGCTACACAAGTACCTGAGCATGTTGCTTTCTGTGTGAGTTGGACCTTTACCCCATGGAAATCAGATGAGACTCTGACCCACATAAGCTGTGACCTTACAACAGGGCATTTCCTCTTCCCTTTGGTTTCAAACATAGCAGCACGTATTTTCATTTACGCCAAGATCTTCCACATCAATTACATCTGAATTTTATGCTGTAATTAAGATCCCTTTGCACTGAAAAAGTGGTTCAAAATGCATTAATTAATTACATTAAATAAGCACACAAGAGACTGCCTTGCAGTTTTTGTTCCTCATCTAAGAATTTTGTGAAGTTAGCCATAATTCGCAAAATTGCTCAGCTTCGTAAGCATTTCTCCCTCAAATTCTCTTTCACCTTTTGCACATCTTAGTGGTTTCTGTGAGGGCTCTCAAGCAACCACAAATGTGTTTCTGTTCCTATATGCTACTATGTACATTTGCTAAATCCTTTACAACAGGTTTTCCTCAAAAGCTAAGAACTTTCCATAACCTAGTTTTTACCTATCAAGTTCTGCAGACGTACTCTCCTGAGATGCTGACCTCACTCGTTTAATGATTTCTGTCCAGCTACTGCAGTCTTACAGCAGCTATATGAAGGAGTTCTCACTGATTGTAAGAACCAGGGAAAGGCTTGTGTAAGTGTCTTCAAAGGACTTAAACGTAAGAGCAGAACATCCACGAGGCAATTAAAAAAAGATTCCTCCTAACTGTCCAGTATTGCATCTTCATCGTCTCTTCTCCTGTTATCACGTAAAGAAACTCCTTGATTAATGTTAAATTTATTATTACAGCTGTGAAATTGGAGAAGAGTTTTAGATGGGTACAGAAACTATAGAGTAATTGCACAGCGGTGGTCATTAGCAGGGAAGGCAGAAAGGAATGCTTAGTTGGCAACAGTGGTCTTCCATAATTCATCAAAATGCCAAGATTTCTGAATATTCACCTCAAAAGAGGGAATTTTTGCTGCTATTTCACTTTACCATGACTTTGTCCAAATGGGAGTATCGTGCAGAATTCTGCTTTGCTGGTTTCTGGTGTCTTTAGCACGGCGGAAATAAATGATAAAGAATCCCTGTGCTCACCAAAAATAGATCATTTGCAAAGCTGACTGGGAATCTTTGTACAAGAAAAGGGAAGGGTTAGAAGCTATGATCACATGAAATACAAATTATAATCCATGTTCAGAATGCACGGCTAACAGAGCTCACCCAAAAGGTTGGAGGGATAGATCTGATAATGCTATATACTGTGTTCTCCCTCTGCACTGCCTGTTAAGCTCCACTGTCATGGAAGGAAAGATCTTGGCAGTCTTTGGTTTCATGCCTGTCATTACCATGACACTACCACACGTTCCCTTCAGCGTTGTATATGTCTTCCTTTACCTCTCAGCAGCAGCAACATCAGTTACTCAACAGGAAATGTCTCGAAATGAGCCTTTCATTTGAGGAGTCTGCCAAAATGAAAACACTTTTAGAAATAGACAACTGATCTCATAAACAGAAATAAATCTAAAATTAACTGAAACCAAAATCACATGTTTCCCCCCCTACGCCCCCACCCAGGTCTCTGGGTGTTGGGAATCTTAAGCTGTACTCTCCATTCTGAAACTAAATTAGACTTGCAGTCTGAAAACTAACCTCAGACTCAAACTTTGGTGGAGCAGCTTGAAAAGATACGTTCTATACTTAGATATAAATGCACAACTTTAGATTCATCTTTACTCATAAGTTGTTTCCTAGAAACAAAATCTTATGATTTCGGTTCAATTAGATTGTGTATCTTAATTAATTCTCTAATCTTTCTCTGGAAGCAAATCATCAAATAGAAGAGGCATCTGCACCGTTCTAATTGACTTAAATAGAAATTATGAATGCACAACCTTTGGGTTGATTGGACACCTGGATTATTTCTCACTGAAAAAAAATAATACATCTATCCACAAGCAAATTTTGGGAAGAGAGAGAGTGGTAATTTCATCAACAAAGTGTTAGAAAAAAAGTGGGCTAGAATTACACACATTTACTAGGTAGATCCTCTACTCCATCAACTGTCGGGGCTTCACTTTGAAGACTGAAATGAAACAGCAACAGTTTGTTTCTTTCAGAGGTTTCTGTAATAGAGCAGAAGGTAGGATCCGGTCCATGTATAGACATTCCAGGAATTGCATTTGCCACCTTTATTCCTTCTGACTGAAATAATCCCACTGAAATCTTTTTTTTTTTTTTTCCCCAGAGAGAATGGGTTTACATTTTATTAAAAGGATAATACTATTGTTACACCTAGAAAGCAAGAAGCCTTTCCAAAAAAAAGTACCTCGAACTGATTTTTACAGAATACAGACCATTTACTTTGCAAAATTAATCTCTTGTACTTGGAATTTCACGTACAAAACGCAAACCTCATGAGTGATTCCCATAAGGATTCATTTAACAGGCTTCATTATGTGGAAAGGGTATAAAGCAACTGAAGACCTAAAATGGCTGCTCGGCATTATGTTGTTCTGTGGCTGCTAGCGTGATTTACACCTATGCATTTTCTGCTTTTGTTTCTTTAGCTTAGTGCTGAATTATAAATGAACAACTGGATCCTGGGATTCTTCTTCCACTTCGAAATAAAATTAACCTGATCAAGGGGCAGTTTTTTAACACAGTAAGTCAATGAATTCTTTATAAGGAAATGCATTATTTGGAGAAAAAGACGCCAACCCCTCTCAGACCTTTCAGCTTTGCTCTTAAACGAAGAGTGAAGAAAGCTAGATGTAAAACCAGACCACACAATTACATGTAAGCTAGTCTGATGCAGTTCAAGTAACTGTGTGGATAAGCAATTCACAATGCTTTGTGTGAACAAATATTTAAGCAACTACAAGGCAACTAGTATGCTTTGGCTTGATTTGAACATGCGGTCAATTTGTCTACTGACGTAGGTACTTGACAACACATACAATCTGCAAAATCACCTTCAGTCTTCCTGACAATATGGATCTTTCTGTCTGCTTAACAGTTGTGGTCCATACCTGTTATTAAATAATGTAAGCAAATGCTGCAATCCCGTCCCACAAACGAATCACAAATAATTACTGAGCTTTTTTTTCAATGGATGACGCAAGCCCCTGTCTCAGGGGCTTGCAGTCTACCACAATAACAGGCTAAAAAGATTGAAAATAATACACAACACCAGAAATTAGGGGGGGTCTGGCACTGCTCAATACTAAAGGCTTGAGAGAAGACATCGGTATGAAGGAAGAGCAGACAGAACTGTGAAGTTCAAAGTCAAGAGGACATTAACACTAAAAAGCCATCTAAGTTTTACTTTCATACTGGACGCAACCTCAAGACTTGCCGGAGGGAGAATCACCTCCATGCATGTAGCCAGTCCTCGCTCTATTTCTAGCTCTGTTGCAACTAGACCTGAATTTTTAAAATTAAACAGATGCATATCTAGGTAGGTCCTACTAATCTAAGAGATGCTCTTGTGCTGTGTGGTTGCAGATCCCCAGATGGGCGTGCAGATTGTCCCTGTACCTTTCCAAAAACGCCAGCGTGTGGCCGTGCCCGTCCCTGTGGGCCAGTCCCGGGGGCCAGGGCAGACCGGGGGAGGCGTGGGCGCGGGCCCTTTGCATCCTCTGACCACAGCCACCAAAATAGCTCTTGGGCTGTCAGCCACGGCCCTGGGGAACAGGGAAGGTTCTTCAGCTCTCTCCTTGTATTATAGGCCTGGATTAGGCTGATTTAGCCTTATTTTTTTGTAAATAAGGCACCAGGATCTGCCAGCAACATTCCTCTCATTTTATCTGATCTCATAAGAATTATTTTTAGTAAGAACTGGTTTGCCCTGAAAGAAAGCTATTCTCTAAAAAAAGCTTTGTACGCTTAAGACATATGGGACAGAAGGAAGCCTGCATCTAGCATTACATTTTTTTCCAGTCACCAGAAAAACCCTGAAATTGCCCTTTTTAGCAAACAGAAAAGATAAATGGGTTGGTTCTGAATTGAAAATAATAGATATGCCTTGTGCCATTCTTGACAACCTTTTCTGAAGTCTCATTAGCTCACAGAACATGTGCGCAACTCCTACCTCTTTTTATAAGAAAGTTACACAGGTATAATTCCACTGAAATAACAGTTGAATAGCTGTAGTAGAAAGGGAGCTATTTCTGTCGCTTCTCTCACAAAAAATAATTGAAATAAATACTTTACAGCAGCAGCAACATCAGCCAGTCCCCCTTTCTGACAAGCTTACAAGCACTGCAGACATTGCTTAGGGTCATCATACTCTGTATTTTGGTACACAGACTTAGTGAATGGCATGCATGACATGCTTACTAAGCTACTTTGGATAAACATGGAAAAAATCTAGTGGTGTAGTTGTCGCAGACCAGAATGGTTTCATGTGCTATGTGATTTGAAGGGAGATTCCTTTGCTATGTGTCATTTACCTTTTATACATTGCTGTTGCTCAGTATTCCGTAACCATTAATTCTTTGGATGCCCGCACTGAGATTGTTATATGTGTATATATATATATATATATATGCATAAAAAAAAGGGAACTGTGCATTCTTATGTGATGTCACATTATAGACCACAAACAGCTTTATTGCTCTTTACCATGTTTGGGAACAAAGGGAAAGGGATGCCGATGACGTATGTCTCATGTTAGAACAATTCCCTTTTCACACTTGGAAAACAGAGCTCCTCTCTTTTACATATGTTTTATGTACATACGCATAGCCTTGGGATGTCAGGATCCGAGAAAAAAACCTCTCTTACGTTTCATATGTAAATCAGTGACAGCCATGGTCATGTGCTAAATGATAAATAAGCTGGTGAGGTGAAGTCAGCAAAAACTGTCATGAGTTAATTTCTAACTTCATTTCTTAAGCCATGATCCTGCAAGTCATAAGGATCCTTGAGTAGGTTGGGCTCTGTCACGCAGGAATTAACTGTTGGCATAACTGATACAACAGCGAACAGCACCCTAGATCATAAACGTCTTTGGGAAAAGAACTGTTTGTGTCTGCCCAGTGTATAGCACAAGAAGACCTCGCTGATGACTGCCTTTCCTGGCACACCTGCAATGCACACACTATGCTTCAGTTACTGTTAATTCGTTAAATCAGTTGACACCGCGGAAAGAGAATGATGATATTTAGTGTAGGATGGGAATTCAGGGTAACACGGGATCTGTTCCTCCCTCACGTTCCCCCTGTGGTACTCCAAATCCGCCCTCCAATGCCTCTGTGCCTCCGCTTCTGTCTGCGTGGTAATAATTTCCCCTTCCTAGGAAGGCTGAGAGACTGTAAATGTTTTTAAGGTGAACTGACGTCTTCGGTTGCAATTTTCAAAGTAGACGTAGCTATTTTATAAAGTAGGTTGTGACATTATGGATAATAAAGGTAAGGCTTCCTGTAGCTGAGGTTTTTACACTCTCCATTTAAGTCACTGTTTTCTATCATCTGAATTACAGTATTACAATATTAGCAAGCACTATGACGGCTGAAAGTTACCATGCTGGGTATCCACCTCACCTGAATACTTTTGGACAATTCCAGCCAAAGTAACCGAGGCAAGAAGGAAGGATATTGTTTTGCCTTAAAAACATTCACATCCTTTTCTGTAGAAATCCTAGCCCATCCCTACTCGGAAGGAGGAAGGGATCACGCATGCTGATATCGAGGAGGCACCTTTTGCCGTTCCTACCACGAGCCTCCCAATCTGGCCAAACCTCTGAAGATGATTGCTTTGCACTCGTTCAGTCAAGAATGGACAGGCTCGGATTAAATTTGTGTGGCGTGACAGGGAGCTGGGTGGGAGAGCACAGGGAGCAGCCCTGTGGCGAGGTACCAGGGGTACCGGGAGCACCAGGGACTGACCCGTGGAGCTCGGAAGCAGGGGAGCCTAGGACGAGGACTAGGAGAAGGGGCTCACAGCAGCTGGAACATGGCAATAGTGAGGAATAAAACATGAAGCTGAAAGGAGACTGAGAAACAGGGACGGAGACAAGATGTAAGGGTAAGAGGGGGAGAAACTGGGAACATAAGAAGGACAAGCTAGAGGGATTAGGAGCTGAACACTTCACAGTTGTGTTAAGAGCTGACTCTGTGCCTAGCTGTGTTCCTCCCGGAATCTGGAATAGAACCCAAAATTTCTGACTTGCAGTATTTTTCTATTTTTCCTACTGACATCCACTAAAAAAAGTGAATGCCTTGTCTCTTTGCAGCCCGCACAGAGGATGACACACTTCTACAACGTAAGAGATGTCCATGGACCTCTGCTTCAATCTGTGGATCTGGAATTCCAGCCCTTCCAATGAAACAAAGGGAAGTAAAAGTGGTAACATGTGAAAGGACATCAACTTTCCTTCCTTAAAAAGCTAAGAAATTCTTTTATATATATATATATATATGTGTATGTGTGAGTGTGTGTGTATATATACACACATAAACTAGTTTGAAAGGAACTTGTAATGTCAATGCATTCAGAAAATAGGAAATACAAGAATTGATGTTGACCTTGCAACCATTGCTCATCTGCTTTGACCACTTCCATTTTTATACAGTCTTTATTTCTGCCACCTCATGCAGAGGTTCCTCCAAGTCATCTGGTGCACAAGAATTACTTCAGCCTTTTATTATTAGCATTAGTAAGTATTTGTGTGGTGGTAGTCCCTAACTCGGTGGGTGTTGTGTAAGCACAGAGGAGAGCCAGTCTCTTCATGGACAACTTTGCAATCTAAGGAATCTGGACTGTAATTCAATAGCTGGAACTTTTCGCTGCAGTGCTCACATTGAATTCAACCAATCCCCAGCTTATCTCACTAGTCTTCCTTCTCTTCCTCCTTTTATTTTTTCTTCACTCCTTAGGCTTTTATTTCTTTTTTGTTTGTTTCACACTTTTTCAGTAAAAATGAAAGCATTCTATATTTCTTCATCCCTGTTTTCTTTTCCACCTCCTCGGTTTCTGTGCTTCTTTCCCACAATTAGCTCATTTTTTTTTCCTTCTTCATTTTTATTTCCCTCTTCTGTCACAAGGAATGAAGCATGAGACTGGATCTTGCATTATCTTTGTAATTATTTGAACCTGTATTACGTCTTCAGACCACCTCTATAGTCACAAGAGTTAAAACTTCTTTTTTTTTTTTTTTTGATAAAAACTGATTCTGGGCAGCCTTCCAACTATGATATCAGTCTTGTAACATTTGCCCGAGTTTGCTGACATCCTGAAAGAATGCTCTCAAGAGGTGTATTCTCCTGGCTGAAAGGGCCAGCAACGGCACATCACAGTCAGTCATTAGCCTGCCCACAGCTGATTATTTTGGGGGCTGGAACAGTGCAAGGGGAGAGAATGAAGCCTCCCAAGAGGCAAGATCTGGAAATAGCTGGAAGAAAGATGTGCAGGGCGATGAGGGATAAGCAGAAGAAAATCTGAGGAGGAAAAAGAAGAACTTAAGAGCCCAGAGGCAGAAGCAGCAGTAGCCTAGAGGACAGATTTTCTTAGTGTGATGGAAAACAGGAAAATAAGTACTGATTAAATTTTAGTTACAACATAACTCTAATCTATGAACAAACCTCCTGGTGATATCAGTATGAGATCCAGTGATAACTGGAGAAATTATAATGAAACGTGATAGCCTGCCGCCTTTTCTCCTCAGCCCTGCTCTGTCATCTTCTTTATCCTTCCCTATTTTCTGTGCCTAGGCCTGCCCAGCTCCTACAGAAGTTAACAGGAGCTTTGCCATCGCCTTCAGGAGGAGCACGGTTGGGCCCTGTTTGTGGATTACTGTAAACTGAGGCCAGCCTTGGCAACGTGCTGACGGAAGGGCCAGTTCCACGTCAGGAAGCAGGGGATGTTTCACTGACAGTGTTAATGCACTGCGGAGCAATAAAACTACTGGGTTCTGGCATATTATGGAGCAACATGACAAAAATTGCAGAATCCACAATATTATCCTACCCACAGTTTTCCATTGACCCTAATTATAGTTCTGTTGCTAAAGCTATACAATTTGATTTTCAACAGCACACCAAAAAGGCAGGAGCTCAGCAGCTCCCAGAGCGATTGCACACAGCTTGCTGGACAAATGTATTTTGCTTGTAGCCAGGGTTAAGGAGAATAATGAATTAAGAAATTAGATGTCTAAACATTGGGTTGGACTAAAGGATAAGAACTAATATCCGTTAGTTAGGCCTGGCATGCCTGTATCTTTGAACTCGAAACGTTCCAAGTTGATGGTAGCTTTTCACTCTAATGGCAGGTGGTAGATCCAGTCTACGGTAATACTCAATTAGGCCACAGTGTCCTTGCACTTTCATTCCGAGCGTAATTCTCATATATTCAGAGATAACGAAAGGCCTAAGCACTACTGCTGTGGTGGCACTTGGGCCTCGTGCATATGGCAGTAAAAGCACAAATCTTTTTCTGCTTATCCCCATTATTCGTCCCACTTGACTTATCTTTTGCCATTTTGAAAACAATTTTATAACTCAGTGCCCATTGGTTGTTCATCTTCTGTCTTTTCTGCTCTGATTGCCCAGTTGGTGGCAAAGCAGCATTAGCTGTCACTGGGACCTGGTCTGACATCAGTGAGCCATTTCACAGAAGATACTAAGCAGCTTTAGCTGGTAACACATCAAGACCCATCCAGACAGCACTGCAACTACTGACACACAGCTGAAAGTCTTCGTTTCCTACTGCCAAGCTCCCAGCTCATCCAGTGGCTATCTATCTCTAGGGGTTTTTTTTCCCCTTTTAATGAAGCAAATCAGCAGAACACAGACTGTAGCTTGAAGTGAGAGAAAAATATTTGTTAGAAAAGGAAGATGTTGAGTTGTAGCTCTCCAATGAATTCTCATTTTACTCACTATGTGGATTCATGTTTGCATCTTAAAGCATCTTGCCCTTCTCTTATTTCTATACGTGTGTGGTTTTGTTTATTTTGCTGTTCAAGTCCCTGATCTCTTTCTTGCCTAATTTACTGTTGCCACGCAGTTGTCATACACCGACGAACTGACGCCTCCCCCACCGCTGACAGCTGACTATTGCTGCACCAGCATCAAGAGCCACCACCCTCCGCTGCCCCGTCCTTCCAATGGAGGTTTCCACCTGATGGCCGAGTGCACAGCAGGAAGCCTGTGCTTCCACCTCCGTGGGGGAATTGGTGCAAATCCAGTTTAAAATCCAGTCAAGGCGAATGGAAGTAGACAACCAAGCTTTCCATGAAGAAACTGAGATGTGACTTACTTTCTTCTGCCAACGTTGCTCGGGTGGCGATCACCTCCAGCAAAGCAGCAGGGTGGGAAGCCTGGGGCAGCGACTTCTGTCGCTCACCGCAGCTCATCTCTTGATGTGGAGTAGTGCTCTTGGTGTTAGTAGGAATTGGGCATCCTCTGACTAAAGGGAAAAGCGGCAAGGGACATGATTTCAGATTGTTACTGATTTTGTTTTGCTTTCAAAGGCAGCATGATTAAAATTTGGATTCTAATTATCTGCCTTTTTTTTTTAAGTAGCAGTGCCTAACTAATTCCCATCAGTGCCTTCCCTAAGATCAGAAGCAAAGCTGTCTCTAAAATATATTTTTTAGATTCCAAGCCAGTCATGTAAGAACAGTGACCAAGATGAATCAGTTCTATGGTGTTCTCATTCTGTGTTTAATAGTAAAATAAAACCAAAAAATACTAATGAAATGCCGAATCCTGCAGGGTGCTGAAAATTGCAGACTGCTGTCTGAGCTTGCACTCTGACCCCAGCTTACATTTGCTTGCTAAAGAACAGTAAGCACACATGATATTATAGAAACAAATAAAACACAATTAAACCAATACATTCAGGCAGATAAAACTAATGAAAGGTTTACCACTTCTCAAAAATAACGTCCTCAGTAGAAGACGATCTCTTGAAGTGTGGTATGTGTTAACATAATACATTTCCATGCTTAGATTTTCAAAACTGCAAAATACAGACATTTATAGGTATGTGTTTCAAATTTAAAATAATCTCTTTGGAAGGAGCAGACGATTTCTTTTTCTGACACACTGAAGGGGAATAATGTTCATTGTTTATGCACTTGCTCAAGCAGTGGAATTTTACATGGCTAAACTTCACTTCATCGCATGTGTATCAGTTTAAATTAGCTCAAAATCCATCCCAACATTCATTTTTAGATCACAGTCTTCAGAGGAATGGATTTATCAGGATGCCTAAATCCAGATGCACTACAAATAAGCCAGGAAAGACAAATAAGCCTCTTGGCATAAAACAAATGAGCTGGGGAAAAAGGAATGTGAAAAAAGAAAGAGCTAAGGGAAAGAAAAAACCTGCCAGTGGGAAGAATGCAGGGTTTCAAATCTCGGACGCTACCCTTCTTGGATTTCCTCACGTTCCACCTTCACTCCAGCCCCTCCTTTTTTTCTTCCCTTTTTTTTTTCCTTTTTTAAACATTGCCTTCTGGACTACTTTCCCTGTTCTCATCCGTCAGCTCTCTGCTTTTTCATTTGCATTCCTTTTTAAGCCACTTCTCTTTGACAAACCTTATAAACCATTTAGAGTGCCTGAATGAGAACAGTTCAGAAGCACCAAAAAGCTTTGTGCATGGTCTGATCAATGGTAGCTGCCCGAGTATGCTTTTAGCTCCCAGCAAATATACAGGAAAACAGAACAGGACCTTAAAATGAAAGGTAGTCGATAGCAGACCCCTTCTCATCCTTCCGTCAGCTATATCGGTTTCCTGATTCTGGAGTTGTGAAGACTTTGTAAAAGAGTATGAGTGAAGAAAAATTGAAATGCTTGTTTGATACTGGTGCTGGCAAGAAACAGTGGCCAAGTGTTAGAATAACTACCATTTAAGGAATTTGGGATTAAAGGTAAAATCCTTCCAGGCTGAGACCAGGTCTCCTTAGCTGGGGAGCAGCCCAACAGGGAGAAATCCTTCTTTCTGCACAAGCTTTCCTTTAATGGTGGCTAATTAATCTGGTGCTACGTTAAAGATTTACTGTATTTATCAGGTCTGACTCAGTTCTTATTCATCGCTGTTTAAGAACACAACAGAGATAACTTGTCTTATTTTCATCCTTGTTCATGTAGTTTGGCTTGGGTTAAAAGAACTCAGAGGTTAGTTCTCTTAGATCATGTACAAGATACAGTTTTACCAGGTAGCACTGTGTAAGACAGCCAGTGCCACATATATTACCATTATACTCCTCTGTTCTTGATTTTGCTCCTTTTGTTTCCTATCAGACTCCCTAGAGGCCTTAGTTTGTATTCATTCACTCTCTCAAACATCTTCCCAGATGCTCAAATCCCACTTCTGTTATTGCAGTTTCTTTTAAATTTGTCTGGATCCCTTGTGCAGAGTCAGGACTTTACTGTTCCTTAGCTCAGCATTCTCCTGGCTGGACTCCAGCTCAGGTAATTATATCCAGGGCTCTCTCAAAATTCTCCCTCTAGCTGCATTTGGAGAAGTTATTCTTCCCTTTCTTTTCCGAATTGCTTTATAACATTGCGGATGCTGAGAACTGATGGGATGTGTATTTCGGAGAGGCTGTGCATTATGCATTAGGGGTGAACCAACACCTTCCGCAGGGGGACTGAAAATACTGTCACAGCTTCCTTTCTTTTTCATTTCAACGCTATTTTAAGTGGACAGTTGTCACATGAAGTAGAAGCTGAAGGACAAAAATTTGATCCAGATTGATCTGTTGTTGCTATTTGAATGTGGAGGCTTCTCCCTCTAATTTACTATTCTGAATCTAGCCTAGATTTGTTCAATAGCTGTTCAGTGGCTTATGTCACTTGAGCCGGTTGTCACAAGATGCTCACAAAAATAGATTTCTCACTTATTGGGAGAAATATCAATACAGAGGCTAAAGGAGAATGAGCATCGCTAGAGGTAAGGCCGCTACATCAACCGTGAGGCAAACTACAAAGCAAAAGCAATAGAAAACTTAATTTTGCAATGCCAGTGTTCAATCTGCTTGTTAACCAGCAGTTCTCCGATTCTGGTACGTACCCAGTGCTAGGCCAGACAGCTCAGAGTATCCTTCCCAATGAAAAAGGATTCAAACAGAATCACAAGGAGTCTGAAGCATTTAAGAGAGAGAAAAAAATATTTTCCTTCTTAACTAAGAAGTATGAACCATAAATTTAGGTAAATTACAGGAAGAAAAAAAATCTATAGTAAAAAACAAGATAGAGAACAGCAATTAATCTACTTACTAGATGCTGCTCATTTCCTGCAGGATATGGGCATGAGAACTGGCTGCAAGTACTTATGCAAGCTCATCTAACTGCTCACTGCAGTGCAGTTCTTCCAAGGCAAAGAAATGGCTCTTCACACTTCAAGTGAGTAAATTATAATCAATTCTCACTCCCTCACCTTGGAGCAATTTGAGCTCTTCCTATCAGTTAGCGGTAGTTAGCTGTTCCCTCGTCTGGGCAGAAGTGCTGCACTCAGGAAAATCTTGGGAAGACAAATGATTCAGGAGAGGGCTATGGTCACAAGAAGTTTAAGAAATGCTTTTCTAATCTAAACTTAAAGGCTTTATTTTCACCATGGGCCATCTATCAGAGAAGGATTATCAGAGAGCAGCCTCATCTACTTGGTCCTGCTTGGAATGCAGGTTGGACCAAATTACCTCTGGAGGTCCATTCAAGTCTAAATTATCCTACGGTTATTCTCCAGCCTCCATGAGGACAGCCTATATCTGAAAAGAAGGCGGTCGTGCCCGCTCTGCACCCACAAGGGAATCCTTCATGCCAGCGAAATTCCCACTAAGGAAAAACAATAAAAGAAACATCTATCTGATGCAAAAGTATAGACTATATTCAATATTTTTTGGTTTTCCTCTCCCCTCAAATCTTCCAGGTTTTAAAAGCTGCCAGGTCCAGCTCAGCTTTCGTGTTAAAAAAAAAAAAAAAAATTATACCCAGGTAGGCCAGGACCTAACTTGGATCACTTGCTGGATTAGATTCTCCAGAGCGGTCACAACTGTCACAGGCTTCACCTGATGATGTCCACCTGGCTGAGATGGCTCCTGCACTTGTCCCAGAAGGGGCTGCAGGGAGCGGAGTGAAGAGAGGGGAAGGGAAGGACCAGGGGTCTGTGGAAGCGTACATCTGGAAGCTTAAGTTAACCTTACCCTACTGCAGAGTTAAGTTAGCACAGCCCCCGTGCAGTTTTGATGACAGGACTTGGCTAGTGCAAAAATAGCTGGCACCAGGTTCAGCTTCTTCCTCTTCTGCTAAACAGTCCTTGCATGCAAAAAGGAATTGACCCCACTGTACTCGGTAACGTTTTTATCCTCCCTCCCCTGCAGTTCAGTGGTACGTAAGCAGTAATAAATCCGTATTTAAAGTACTGTTGACTGCTTTAGAACTTCAGCAGTAAAGGAAATAAAGTAAGCACATAAGCATGTCGCCCTTGCACAGTTAAACAGGGCGTCTACTGCTGGGTATACCTAAAAGCGTGGTTGACTGAGGAACTAAATAAAACTGTAATGCACTACTGTATGATTTATATCACATGGATTTTTTTGTAATCTTTGTAAGTGGAAACCAGGAACGGGTGCGCATGTTTGCACAAGACAAATGACAGGAACAAACTTATTTTAGGATTCTTACTGCAATTGAAGCACTGGGGACAAGGGGAGAGTCAAAGTATATAAACATGTTTGAGCGTTGGGAGTTTTTATGAAGAAGAAATACTCACTCGATAATGATACCCACGTAGAATGGATGCAGTTGGCTTACATTATGCCAGCTGAGATGAGTCTGATGATGATGATGCTATAACATGAATAGCTGATAAGAAATGTAACTTGTATTATTTCATGCTCGTATATATTCAAAAGAGGTGATATCAGAATGAAGCCAATTCTACAGCTTCGTAAACTTCAGCATCTGTTTCTTTTTTCTGTTTGAAAACTTCAAACCTCCAACAGGTTTTGAGGCCAGCTAGCAGGCAAGTAAAAATTGCTTTATCATATCCAGCTCAGGATTTTCTTATTAATCATCATGGGTAAAGATGTCTAATGTAAGAACAGCAACAGTCTAAACTTCCACAGTACCCATCACCCAAATATTTCAAGTACTTTACAAATATTACTAGGTGAATTTGCATTCAACAGTGAGAAGCATCTTATCAAAGAGCAAAGGCACTGCTATTATGGATCAAATTTTCGAGAGCATTGCCAGTCTTATCCTCTGCAGGGTCTTTACACACAGGGCAAGTTCACCATGGTATAATGCTCACCTGACTTTAGTCACTTAGTAAAAGAGCCTCAGACTGCTCATGTACTTTTCTGCAAATGCTCTAACAATCTCCTGTTCTCAAAATTCATTAAGACAGCAATGTATTTTCTCTTAAAAAATGTTGTCAGAGAAACAAAGCGAACACTTGAACTGCTACTTTACCAGAAACTCCTTTTTGGCTGCATGATTATGAATGTTTGTAGATGAGCGAAAATGTTTTGAGTCAGACTTAAAAAAGAATGTGGAAATAACCATTAGCCAGCCAGAGGTGCTTGTGAAGATCATAGAGGATATAGAGAGGGATATTAAGAGAGTGCTGCGATTCAGCTGGGAAAGATCAAAGAGAGCCAGATAACAGCCAGGGGACATCAGAGTACCATGAAAGTTGCTGAGGATGTAGGAAAAGCCTGTGTAGTGCTGTGGGACATAAGGGAAGTTGAATAAGATATGTATGTGAAGAAGGGTCCCAGGGTGATTCAGAAAACCAGAGGAGACATCATCATGACAGAGCTGTCTGAGAAAGCCTCACAATGCTAGGAGACGCAAGCCTCAGGATGACGATGAAAACCAGAGAAGGCTGAGAACTGCTGGGGACACAAAAGCCAGTCAGCTAACACAAGGGAACGCTACTGAATGCAATCGCATCAAGAAGGCCTACAACTGCTGGGGATAACTACAAGGATGTTTGAAATAATAAAGTCACAGAGTGCCCAGATTTTATGGGGAATAACACATGCTGCTGGAGATCAGGGACCAATAAAGGTAAATGAAGAAGCAATTAGAAAGATGCCAAGGAAAACCGTATTATATCACGAAATAGAAAAAAATTCATTGCTAGAGAGCATGAGGGAGACTCTGAAAAATGTTTTCAGCAAAAAGCTCCCCAGCCTTAGGAACCCTCTTGGAGCAGCTGCTGAGCCTGAAGAAGGCTGTAGCGTGTTAGGGAATGAGAGAGCAACCGTAAGATGCCAGAAACAGTGAAGCAGATTGTGAGTTGAATGACAAATGTGTAAACTGCTGGTTGCTATAAAGGGCCACAGTGTCAGGAAATGTTGGAGCCTGCTGTTCTTCTTCTGGAGGCATCCAGGAAGAATGCAAGTTGAAAGAACACTGTATAGGTTGAATAGCGTCAAGAAACATTGGAGAAGACCATGAATACCTTTAAGCCTGTTCAGTGGAGGGATCCAGACTAAGGCAGCGAATTACTGGAGTGGTTAGCTATGCAGCCACATAGAAACCAAGGCGAGGCCACGATCTCCCAAGGGGCCAAGATACCAGGAGAAAGCTCGAGAAAGAATGCAGATTGCCAGGGGGACTGAAGAATCCTGCATATAAACTAGGGACAACTGAAAAGCTGTGAGATCTGTCAGGAAGCACAGGGTAAGGTCACAGACTGAAACAACTCAGATGTCTGGTTTCACCATTTGACTAATAGAAGAAAGATGTGACCCAAGATAATCCTGCCTGCTTCTCTTTTGGAGTGCAGAACAGAATCCTTTTCAGTACTGTCTTAAAGCAATGAATGCTTCCTGCTGAACAACCAATGCCATGTATGGAAAATAGCTATCTATCCTATGTCATTGTATGTGTTTAAACTGGGCCTTGGAAACCACACGAGACTAGGAGAGGAAAATAATCTCTTTGGGACACGGGAAACTTTTTAAGAGCTAAGTTGTACTTAGCTCTGTGTGCTGGCACAGGGAGCCCTTTTGCCCCTCACAGCACAAGCTACACAGCAGGTAGGTATCACTGGTCTCTCGACATGAGTTTATAAAATCCCAATAGAGAAAAACAGTATGGAAAATACATTTTATTCATGCAACATCTAACTCCAGAGCACTGGTCCTAAATAGAGTAACACAGCCAGTGTATTTATCATTCACAGTGCCGACTGACTCTGGAGCGATGCCTTGCTGGAGCCTGGGCAGAGCGAGGGCCTCAGCCCCCATCTGGCAACCCGGTTTTGCTGAAGAGACACTCTATCTGAAACCTGCTCCTTGCTGCACATCTTCCCGAGGGAACAACGATCGGCACCAGCACTTCAGCAGCGCATCTCCTCCCTCCCTCTAGCACAGCTCAGCCTCAGGAGAGCCATTCTGCAGCCTGCGTTTGGATGGGGGGGGAAGGGGGAAGAAGACAAAGAGTTATTTTTCCTAAGATCTGCCGCGGAAGGCTGAAAACGACCAGGTTTCCAACCTCTTTCCTTTGTTTGCCTTAGGTCTCTCTATTTCTATATCAGGCTCTGGTTCAGCTTCCATTAGCGCTTCCTCATCAACATCGTTAACAATGGTCTCCTCACTGAGGGTATCACTAGGATTATACTTACTGCCAGAATCCTCTGGCACGAAATCACTGTCTGAGTCAGAGCAGAGAAATAATTAACCCTCATGATACTTCTCTGAGGAATGAACCGAATACCTAATAAGATTTATGGGGCATCAAATTGATCCTGCTCCTAAGGAGAAAAGCGTCCACACGGTGAAGTTAGCATTGCCACCGAGGAGTGAGGAGGTTCTTGTGTCAATGCAGGAGACATCTTCACCTCACCTGTAAGTGGCCTGCATTACCTTAATTGCGTTAGTTACCTTACCTGTCTTGAACAGCAAACCATTTGTTTACCACTTGGGCCCTGGATTAGATCATGGTTTCATTACCCAAAAAAACTATCAGTGCCCACAGATTCTCAGCTTCTGTGAAACTGGTCAGGCTGGAGTCAGGCAGGGCAAGACTATCTTACTCGAAATTACAAGCAAACAGCCTTCAAACACTCCTGATCATATTCCCAATCTATAAGACGAGATTTATGATTCAACCTACAACTCCAGAAACTGAAACAGAACTGCTGGAAAATTTTCCCCACATATGGAGAAGAGTGTTGCCCCACAGAAGAGAAATAAGCATCAAGATTTACACAAATTTGCATATTTTTGCTGTTTTCAACTCTAGAGACAAGAGTTTTCCTTCCCTCCAAAAAGCAATCAGTCACTTCAGTGGCAGACATTCACAAGCAAAGCTAATTAACTTTCTAGGTCCAGAAGGATCCCCTCCCAAAAGCTGATAATATGTCTCAGCGGGGCAGGAGAAGGATAGCACAGTCCTAGCTGGCTGGGAGTGATCTCTGGAGAAGTACATATCATACAGATTTCTGTCTGCAAAAAACAGTAGTCGGCTAAGATCTGGAAGCCTCAAAATCCTTTCACTTCTGCTGGGAATTTAGTTCAAAGCAGCTGCATGTAAATTTTGCATAGCAAATGATACGCTGGCAAATCTTTCTCATGATTCTTGTTTTTAAATCAACAAGAGTAAACTATATAGAAGAGGAGCTAGCTTTAGGGCAGCCAGATTTACCCTGACTGTTTTAAAATAAAAGTGAAAACAACCCTAAGGAAAAAAAAAAAGGGATTTGAAATATGTATGAGCAGACGCACTGCCCTGCCTCATTTCTTTGTGCTGCATAAGGGGGACACAGATTGGCTGGATCCTTATAAATAGAGATCTGGTACAGAGATTCCTCAGAAAACATGCAGCTACCATTCCCAGTTCCTCCCCCTCCCAGCCAGGAGTGGGTAACAGGCAGGGAGACAAGGAAGGAGGGTCAGCATCAGGCTGGGAATTGCCTGCAGGCCCCTCATCTTTATCCAGGCCCTAAAATGATGAGCGTGGTAAATAGTTCCTCCTTCGTTCACATCCCTTGCACGTTTGTTTCTGGTATCTGTGCGACCTCTAAACTTCTGCCTCATCTGAAAGAAGGGGGAACTTTGTCATTTATTCCTGAAGCAGCAAGATCACTTCAACCTTTGACTTACTTTGTACGCATAAAAAAAAATAATGAGATCAGTAACAGTTGCTAACGGAGAGAGAAAAACACCTCAGCAAGAATGCAATTGTTAGGACACATTTCAAATCTTGTTAATAGTTATCCCTTCAACATAAAGTCACAGCCCTGCCATGTAATTTATACAGATATTCTCCCTGCCCCCACTCCTACACGCTACCTAGGTCTCTGCTCATATTTTTAATGTACTCCAAATCTTAAGAAAACGCTAAACTTACAGATTTGAAGTTAAAATTTCCCTGCAGGCTCAAGCCAACCAAAGGGCCGGGTAAATACTTGCAACCTCTGTGACAAGGATCGTAACAGCAGCACCGTGTTGGAAGTAAGGAAGCCTTTCCCAGCACAGATCCCAGCTCTTCTGTATACTTCACATGGGCCTGCAAGCCCAATAGCTACACAAACTCTGTATCAGACATCTTTTATAGAAAACTGCCATACTGTAGACATCAAAGGAACGTGTGCGCTTGCAGCTGTTTCAGGAATTGGCAATGCAAATGCTGAGAATCCACTTTGACACTCATTTGACCATAATTTGGACCTGTACCTGCACCAACTCTTGACCAAGGACAAACGCTCGAACGGGAGAGCTTGAGGAGGCTGCAGAGGCTTTAGCCTGCTGCGCGTTCTCGGCAACAGCTGCTCTGCACAAAGTTTCTCTGCTGTTGTAACTACGGGAAGGGGTGTATGGGAAAACAGCTGCACCGCTGTGGCTTCCCAAGTTCTGCCTGCCAGCTGAGCTGCCCAACGCGCCGGCGTGCGTGTGCGCAGCGCGGGGCAGCGGCTGCCGTCCTCTCCGGCCTGCAGCTGTGGGGATGGGAGAAGTTGCTGATTCAGATCCACTCCCCCTGCTCAGCCCGTCCTACTTCTTCTTGTGGAAATTACCACCTCTTCAGATCTGCCTGCGGAGCGGCTCGTGTGGACACCCCCTAACCTACTTTGGTCAACCTGAGCCAGACTTAGCTTAAATGGATTAAGTAGGAGGTTTTTGCTAACCCAGTTTGATCGAAGTGGGTTAAGGGGCACTCACAGAAGCATCTCTGCAAACACATCACGAGAGGGCATTAATTCCTGGGAAAAGGCAACGACGAGTGGCTGGGACTACCAGCCTCTTTTACTGACACAGCTAAATCAAGAGTCCACTCGAATGAGGCCGCGCAACTTTAGGGACAGGCATGAATTTGCTTTGCAAACAGCAAAAGTTACTGTTTCCCACCAGCTGCGCGTTGCTGCTCTCACAACAACACAAGGGGAAGGGGAAGCGTGTTACTCTCCCACTTCAGCAAGAAGTCGGCAGGGTTCACCTGCCAGGAAGGTTCAACGTTTAGTGTTACAACACACTGGGAACTGCTCATGTCTTCCCTTCTGCAGGCTGAACTGAGAAGGAGGTAATTTCCATCTGATCTGGGCTGAGACCTGTAGTTTAGAATTAGAAGTCAACTGAGTTAAGAGTACCGAAAGCCCTTCCGCCCCGGCGGCAGTGACGCTGCTCCAGAGGACCTGGGAAGGTATCGCCATAAGCATCTAATCTCGCTTGTCCCTTCTGGTCGTTTGTACTCTTCAATTACGTCAGCCACGGCAGCGTGAAGAAGCACAGGTAAACCAGCCTTAAGTCACGCCTATCAAATAAAAAGCTTTTCTATTTAAAGATTAATGTAAGCAATCAATGTGCTTCCAGCGTGTGCCAGCAGATGATCTAATCCCATCTTAAGCATGCTCAGAAACTTCACGTAATGGTGATACAAAATCTATGAGCAGTTAATGCTCAGAGGGTCGGTCTGCTTCCAGAGTGCTTCCAATGCCGGTTCATGAGCTGGCTACCAGATGTGTTCTTCTTTTCCCTGAAGGCCATCACGAGGACTGCTATTTCATTCTCAAATCTCAACAGTCAATGTTGTGACAGCATAGAGTCTGCTCTCTAACATATGTCTCTTGCATGACAGCACATTAATTTGAATATGTTATTATGCTGAAGGGACTAAACTGACCACTTAACAGGAAGGGGTGCATCTTTCTGGCCATCAAAAGCAAACAGCTTAACAAGAACACTGTCGGAACAGCATCCAAAAATGAAAAGGCGGTTTCTATTAAGGCCAGGCTGGCAACACGGCCATACGTAGGGCCATTACACTCTCTTGCTAGTGTAATGGCTATTGACATGCACATATATAAACTCTCTAACATACAGTATGATTAGATTAGACCATATTAAATGACAGGGTTTTTTTCTAACAGTCAAAGCAAACTAGGAAACAATGCCGCCTTGGGGAAGGTTATGGCTAAAACGTACGGCAAGTGTGGATCACGGTGTGCCCACGGCTGCGGGCTGCCCAGCGGCCCCGACCAGGGACGTGTTTGGACTGTGCTTCCTTTCACAGGAGCAAGGGCACTGGGGAAAAGGAGGGAGGAGAGCAACAGGCACCCAGGTCTCATCCTGACTTCAAGTCGTGACTTGGCTGGGACGGGCACCGGGACAGGGCCCCAGATCTTGCTGTCCACATACAACCTTAATTGCCATGAACTGTATTTTAACAATCAAGCCACACCGATGTTTAATTACCCTGTTAGGACAGTATGGGTCTGAATCACTCGATAAGATGCTTGTATGCAAAAGAAATAGAAAATTAGCATTGAGGTAATGAACTACATAGGGCTCAGCCTGGCAAAACCCATAGAAAGGAGCAGTATGTTTTGTGCTCCTTCAGGAGCTGTGGAGTGAAAACCTGTGGCTCGGTTTGGCATGTTATAACCCATCCAGGAGCACAAACTGCTTCTGCCTGCAGACTCGGTTCTCATGGGTACTGGGATTCAGAAGCCAGTGAGATGTCAAAGACTTCAGATCTTACTGTACTCAAGATCTATCTGCATCCTTATGCGCATAAATGCCCTTTCAAAAAAACAAACCAAAACCCCGTGTAATTAAAAGTTTGCATCAGTACAAATCCCAAGCTGTTTTAGACCATACACACACAAGAATGGAATGTATAATCACCGTGCCCATGCCTTCTCCTTAACTCCACTGAGGGCTGGGTTGAAGCTATTTTGAAAGGAGTGACTATATCTCCTTCTTTAAGTATTAAGCATCGCTGGCAGCAATAATTGCCTTGTAACTAACTCCTCATTAGCACTCTTTTAGACCTGTATAACTGCACTGACTTTATGTTGCTCCTGGTCCAAGAACAGGATTATCATCTCAGCACCAAAGTCTGCTCTTAATTAAACTGTTACAGATACAAAAAAAAATCCACTGAAATAAATGGAAAGACTCTGAATTTACAGCAGCATAACTGAGATCAGAGTTTGTCCTATTGTTTCCCATCAAATCCGTAACTTAGCATGATAATGCACAGTGTTCTATACAAAGCTTCTTTCAGCTGGAAAGCCCAGCTTGTTTTACCCACCAGTAGTATGTCATGGTGACAGGTAACTGTTTTAATGAATTTAATACTCTTATCTGAATTCCTTATCCAGGAAAGAAAAATACATTTGCAAATAAGAATATGGCACCTGCTTTAGACTGAATAAAAGCATTAATGTGAAGAACAGGAAACCAAATATCTAACCTTGAGTGATGCTGAGCAGCTGCAACTTCCATGAACTTTGCAGGAGTTGCAAGAGCTCAAGATCTCCGTGGATGATATTTTAAGATGTAACGCAAAGTCTCTTTCTACTGTTTTCTTTCAGTTTGTCATTTATGCAAAGGAAGACACTAGATAAAAAACTAAAGAAATTACCATGTGGAATCCAGATGCCTGAACATAACTATACGAAGCAGAACTTGCAGTGGCAATGCATGTAGAAGCTTGATCAAAGAGAGACCATTAATCATGTACATACAGGTTGGATGAGGGGGAAAGGCCTGAGGAAAAACCGCATGAAAAATCTTCATCACACAAGTACTTACATTATTGCTTCATAGCTTGTTATGGCCTTAAATCCAAGCTTAAAAAGACATTGTCTAAGGTGGTAGGGAATATAGCAAGGAGAGACTGAGGAAAGGGTAAATGAGGTTTCATAGCATTCCAGATCTCACTTCCAACTGATGGAATGGCCGTTAAGACTGCTGGAATGATTTCTTGCATGGAAGAAAGCAGGAACTCAAGAAAAGAAAGCAAGATAAGTGTGTATGTTTTAGCAGAATTCTTACTAACTACTAAATTATCATTGGCTGGATACCAAACACTCCGCACAGTGATAAACAACTGTTCATTTTATTTCACTAAACAAAAAGCCCATTGAAGATTTCTACTGTTATTGCAGTCACTGGAACTCACTTGAAAAATACAGTTTTGGACATACATCAAATACAACTTACAGCTGAATAACTGCAGTGGTCCAAGTTACTTTTGAAACATGTCAAGAAAATATTCTGTTCTCCAAGCAAGAGGAGAACAACCAAGCAAAGCAGCACACTAACTATAGGTATCAGACATTCCCTGAGGCTCAGAAATAGCCTCTCTTTTTAATTGCCGAGATTTCAGCAACTGGCCTTGCTTTCAGGGGAGCTGAGGGGGTGGTTTCACATACACCCCCCTCATTTTTGGTGGCAAGCCAGCAAAAACAGTAGGAATTCCCATATCCTGCCTCACCACCGAAAAAGGTACATTTTCAACAGCTGTGTCAGCACAACAGTACGTAAGGCCACACAGTAAACTGGAAAAATGAACTGATCTCGGTTAAAAAAAAAGTGTTACTAAAAACAGTGCTGCCTTTAATCCAGGCATTAGTTTGAACCCCGGCGCAGAGTTACAAACAGCTGCGGCAGCACAACCGTGGGGCCATAGGTGGTGGTGGCAGGGAAGAGGAAATCCTTAAGATCTGCAGCCAGGAAGAGGCTATGTGGCACTGTGTATCAGGCTGCATATGACTGTCATAGTGACACATCGCATTTTCTTCAGAGGCAAGGACAATTATGAAATTGCTCTCTCTGTTCCTTGCCCTGGCTACTGCAGTTTCTTACCTTCAAAGTCGTGCATATATACAATAGATTTAGAAGCTGTATACTAAACTGGATCACAGAAATCAACTGGCTAAGGAAAAATAAATACCAAAATGGGTTTGTTTTCTGATCTTGCTCTGTTGCATTAGCTTAACTGAAGAAATTGTGTATTACAGCACTATTGACTGGCCATTGGCAAGCTCTTAAGACAACTCTTGTGTCAAAGAACACATAAAGGATCCCAAACATTTGAGTCAAAATGAAAATCCTCTGTAAAGCAACCCTAAGGTGCTTCTTAATGGACAGACCAAAATTGGGACTTCTCCTTCAGAAAGAAAATATCCATGTCCCACTTGAAAACCTGGAACCAAATTTGGTGTGCAACGGTTCTGTGAAATGTCATGCATGTTACAGGGTCTGCACTCCCCACGCCTTTCATTTTCATGTATTTACATCCCCTACGTGTCTGTAAAACACTACCAGAATCAATTCCTACTCTGCTGTTATAAATGGCTACCCAAAACCTAAGATAGCGGAGAAGCACTCCCTCCCGGTTAGGTTCTGTGTTTGGGATACTTGCTTTAGGCTCTGTCAGTACATCTATCACCTTTAATCAGAACCGTTGATTATCAGCCTCTCTGAAAGACAACTCTTACGTTTCTGAAGCTGAGTTCTCAGACAGCAGCATCTAAACTCTGTGAGCAGGTCTGGAAAGAAAGAAAAAAAAAAGTCTTAAGTCTTTCCACTATTCATAGCCTCCACTCATTGGTGCAAAGCCCTTTAAGAGAATTATTTAGACCACATAACACCCACGAGTCGCAATTTATTAAAGTTTGGCAGTCTAATCACTGCAGACTTTTTCAGAGTTGATCCCCACAGTAACAATTATTTTCTGCTTTACTGACTCAGGGAAATTCATTCTAGTTTTTCTCCCCTTACCTCCCATCCACCCTTTTATTTCTATGCCATGTTTCTCCCTTCTCCCTTGCACCTATTGTGCCTTTTGTGGTCAAAAAAACTACAGCTGGTATTTCCCCATGTTGCTAGTGGAGACTGGAACGGCCTGCATAATTTGTCCCCTTACATGCAGATCTGCCCTAAATTTGCCAGTTTATTTGTTTGGCCGTGATGTTGGGGTTTGCTCAGTTCAGTAAAATGAATTTAAAGTCGTGAGTCATTATCAGGAGCTTCTGAGTTTTCAGCGCGTCCCCATGAAATGCAGAAGAGAGGACTGCAATTTTTACGTGTTTATTGTAATTGCAGCAGTTACACAAGCCGTGTAACGCAGTCAGGGCTTAGCACTGTGGCTGGCTACAGTCTTTGTGCAATTAAGGAAGAAAAATCACAGGTCACTGAAGGAAATGGGATTTTAAAAAAGTAACAGGAGAAATCGTGGATTTTTTTTTTCCTTCCTCATTTCTCTTTGAATTCTAGTCAGTTTTATGTCAATGCTTCACACACACACATATATTTGAAAAGCAGGGTTCCCCGAGATCGTCATAGTTTCATAACTTCCAGTCTCTTTCTGAAACCAGCCGCCTTGCCGCCGGCGCCTCGCCTCAGCACCCCGACACCACTGCGGCGGCCCCGAAGGGCCAGCGCCCTGCTCCTGGACACCCTTTTTGCTCAACACGGAGCCACCCTCCAGCTTAACGAAGGGCCTGCCAGCCTGGGAAAACCTGGCCGAGGTTCAGCTGTAAAGGCCAGCCGAGTTAACCCCACACTGGTCGCCCGCTCGCCGCCTGGCCGGGGCTGGCCTGCGGCCTGGCCTCACCCCCCGCCGGGCCCTGCTGGCCACGCCGGGCCCCTCGCCCCCCCCGCTGGCCCGCCCGCGCCCCCAAACCCCGCCGCGGGCCTCGGACCGGGAGACTGACGCGGAGACGGCCCGCACCTGGCCTGGCAGAGCCCCGCAGGTGCCGCCCCGGCGGAGCGCCCAGGCGGGCGGGCTGCCCCCTCCGCCGGCCGCGGGACTCGAACCCGCGACACCCGCGCGGCGGGCTGCCAGCCCGCGCCGCTCCGCTGCGGCGGCTCAGCCGCCAATGGGAGCCTTCACCTCCGCCGTGGGCGGGGCTTGGCGGCATCCCGCCGCGCCTGCAGGGGTCGCTGTGGCAACCGCGCCTCCCTCCGGCCGCCCCTCTCTGCGCCGCCGGCGGGGGCCAGGATCTCTGAGTCATGCGCTTCGCCATTGGGCGACAATTTCCCGCCGGCCAATGGGAGGTGGCGGCTGGCGGTGACGCGGCGCCCGCCTTCGGCGCCATCTTGCTGCCGGCGGGGAAGCGGAGCGGCGCGGTGCGCCGGCCCCGCCATGCCGCACTACCAGGCCTGGGAGGAGTTCACCCGCGCCGCCGAGAAGCTCTACCTCGCCGACCCCATGAAGGTGGGGCGGGGACCAGGCCGAGCCGAGCCGAGCGGCCCCGCGGGAGGGAGGGACGGGCGGGCAGGCGGGCCTCCGCCGCCCGCGCTAGGCCCCGGGGCGGTGGGCGCCGGCGGGGGCGGCTCGGCGGCTCCGACGCTCTCGCTTCGTGTCCTGCTGGCCGCCCGAAGAGGCAGGCGTCCCCTGAGCCCCCCGGGCTGCGCTCGGCGGAGGGGTCTGGCGAGGCGCAGCCCGAGTGTGCTGCGCGGGGGGGACGGGAAGCAGCAGCAGCGAGGAAGGGGGTTGCTCGCTGGTGTGGCACCCGGCCTTCCCTTTGCACGAAACGGGAGGGATTTCTCCCTTAGCAGCCCCCGAGCGCGGCCAGGGGACGGTGTGCAGGTGGCGGTGTCTGAACCTCGAGAACCCGGCTTCAGAGGCGTTGTGCTTGTTTGCACTGTGCCTGCTGTTAGAGACCGGGATTGAAGGAGTTCCCTTGGATGGAGAGTGTGTTGAGAGTTGGTTTATCTTACGAGTTCGCAACCTATAAGACTGTATCGCTTGAATTTGTCTTCCTAAAATATTAAGAGAAAGCTTTCATTCGCTCTTACATTGCATTATTGCCTGCAGCCTCGCTTCAGACTGGAAGGTGTTAGCTTCCTAAAGAATATTTGCTCTAGAAATTAACTCTTTGGTATATGACTGCTTTTTATTTCTGGTAACTTTTTCAGGGGTATGGTTTGTGCAAACATTAAAAGCAACTTCAGTCTTCAGAGTCAGCATTGCATTTTAGCTAAGAAATAGCACAAAAGGTAACGTGGAACTCATATGCCTGAGAAAACTTCGTGAGACAGGCCTAGTTTTCCTCACCAAAAATAGAGGACACAGAAACTTTCAGAAGTAGCGCTGAACATCTGTCTTTAACTAGCACAGTTGACCACTTCACATGTAATTGTCACTTATCTACTGATAATAAAATAAATTGTCCTGGTTTGCTTTCTTATGCTCTGCAACATCCAATTAAATGAAAGCGTTTGGGAGGGATGTCACTGCAGCCAGGAGCTGCTCTTCCCCTTAAGAGACGCCCAAGGGCAATCTCTTCCTATCCATGGCAATAAACTTATTTACTTAAGAGTTTACATAGGCCCCAGGGTCGCAACACGAGTGCTTTCCTTTTAATTTGCCGGAGAACTAGCCTGAGAAGCTTTTGTATGTAATTGGGCTTGTCGGGAAACTGAAGGAATAAGAAGAATTGTGGGAGGGAGATAGTGTGGGTTCTCGTGGGCTGGTGAGGCTAGGCAGTGAGTGAGCGGCCTTGCCTTTTGCGGGAGCAAATTATCGAGTCCGTGCCTGCTGCTTGTGGCAGCCTCTCTTGTGCTTTTGGGCCTGCTCCGTTGAGAGACGTGCTGGTACACGGCTGTTGTGGTGGGAAGATGGCAGTTTGTTGAACAAGAAGGGTAAAGCTGACAAGATCCGTCTCTGAGCAGGAATTTCAAAATGTATTTTGTAGTCAAGGAGGTTGTTGGCCATTAGCAGAGGTCACTCTGTACAACAAAGACCTGTTTATAGTGTGAGTTCAGAATGTTCTCAAAAGGACACCTTGCTTTGTTTCTAGTTACTGGTGCTAGTTGAGACAAGAAACAATAGATACGAAGTCTCTGTGGCCGGCTCTGCATTCAGGAGGAAGCATTTAATGCTCAGTGAGTTGCTGAGGATGTTGATTTTTATCACCGTGGTTTTGAGAACTTGGGTGATTTGAGAGTCCAGAAGGACTGCGGACAGGTGAAAACTCAGGGCAGGTGACTACAGTAGTCACTGTTTTGGTGAGAAATTGAATGCTTGCTTTCAGACTTAATATTTAGCCTTATTGAGTCTTGAAAGCAATTTAATTTGCAAAAACTCTCTTCAGTCTTCTGATTTTAGTTACTCTGAAAGTGTTATTCTTAGACTGTCCCTTTCCACTTGCAAAACATCAGAACACTTCAGATCTGTCTGTAGGCTTCAGTGCAGCCATTGATTTAATTGTGGTGACTGGAAATACAACTTTTTAAGACAATAGTCTGGGTACTGTAGAAGAAAAAGCAGTAATGTTGAGCTTACCCCACTCAGTTAATAGCCTTCAAGTCTTCAGGTAGAACTGTTTTATTTTTAAGTGTTTCAAGTCTACAAATGCAAGTTCCCATTTAGTTTTTCGGAAGTGCGATATGTGGCGAGGGGGTGTCTTGTATTGATGTGACTCTTGTAGTTTATCTTACCTGTCACTGAGGTCCCTGCAACTGTCGTTGCTGTATTTATAGTGGGTTTGAACATGCCCGATGTTAAGCTTCCTGATGCTATTGTAATAACATATTAAACTGTATGTTAGGCAGGGAAATGTGATGGTTCAACTTCCAAACCACCCCGACTGTAGGATTAGTGGCCAGCAGGGCTGAGGACCGCCACAGAGGTGGTGAACATACGAAGCAGTACGTAATTCTAATAAAAGGCAGTCTGAATTTGGGCAGATTTCCTTCGGATAAGTTCTGAGAATTGTTAGCTGTCGGTGCTAATCCATAAAATGTTTGTCATTTCAGGTGCGGGTTGTTCTCAAATACCGACATTGTGATGGGAACCTCTGTATCAAAGTAACGGATGATGTAGCTGTAAGTACAGAATATATTCCCCTTCCAGGGTTTATTGTACCTCTCAGGGACTTGCATTTCGCTGCCAGCTGGTGAGCTCTTAGCCATCGCCTTGGGAGTGCCTGATAGTTTTCTAAAAACTTGTTGTGCCCAGCCTTCCCTAGCTGCTGTGTCTGTGACTGACATTAACCTGTGGTTCAACTCAGAACTTGTCACGGACTGTGCAAACACTTCAGTGTTCCTTATGGGTGTCAATATTCTATGAAAACAAGGAAAATGAGCACTACAACAATCTTGGACCCTCTGTCTATCTGAAAATGCTTCATGGAAGTACACTGGTAGCTTCTGCTGAAGTATTTCAGGAGCATTTTCACACAGATGTGTTTACTAATGTGAGTGTGGTCCTTTTAACGTGTGCAGAGTGGTGACAGCTTCCAACCGTAGTTTAAGCTCCGTATCTGTGATTGTGAGGTGGTGGAGTGCTGTCAGACAGACTGAATGACAAGATTCACTTGCAGTTCAGAGATCCCGTCTTCTGAAGTCCTGTATGGAGTCAGTTATGCTTTCTGTAAAAACTGTGGTACATACACACAACGTGGAATTCTGCAGCGTCCTTCCAAGGGTTGCTGCGCAAGGAAGCGGAGCAGCTGCGCTTACTGGTTGCCCTTGTTCTAAATTGTCTGGGAGGATGCTTGGAAGCATGTGTGGGGTAGGATGTGAGATGGTGGGCAGCAGGTAGAAACGCATCAGCGTGCGTCAGCATACGCATGCTGACGTGCGTGCCAGCAACAGGTTCTCGGTGCTGGTGATGTTATAGCCAAGTTGTTCTGCAGTCCAGAGTAAGAAACCGTAGCCTGCCCTTCTCTTCTCTTCAGATTTGGAAAAAACAGATTTCTTCTTTCCAGGAAAAGCAGCCTGGAATTGGTATTTCCAGTACCTGGGAGAGATGTGAAACTCCAGTACGGGCACTTCTTGACAGGGTAGCAGGGCTTAGTGTGGGTGAGCCGTTGAATATGGGGCACTGATAACAGGGGGGAAGTGAAGGGCGATTAAGCTGAAATCTTCCGTAGGGGAAGGCTGGAGTTAGGCTATTCAGGAACTTGGACTGGTTTCGGTTACAGGCCGCCTTCCCTGCGCCCAGCCACGGGAAGCTGTTACACTGGTGGGGGGACAGGGGCTTGGGTTGGTTTTGTGGGTTTGGGTTTTTTTTCTAAAGGTGAGAAGTTTTCCTTGCTGCTAACCCTGCAGAACTAATATAGCTGAAGGAAAAAATAACCTGTTTTTCCTACTGTTTGTCGCTGAATTAAAATAGGAATTTAATGCTGGCAAAAGTTGCTGTGTTGACAGCACAGAAGAATGGAGTGTGGGGTTTTTTCATTGTTAAATCAGCCTGGGCAGTCATACTCACGCTGCACAGGTGTAAGGAATGACTTAATCTGCAAAAAAGCTAAGTGGTCTTTCTTTGATAAATCCCTGGCATATCACTCTTGTTCCTTTTGCATCTACAGGCTTGTCAGATGGAGGAGTTCCTTTTGATCTTAATCAGATACTGTGTTCCTTATTGAGGACTCTTTCTAAGAGAGTTTGCTTGGGGGAGGGGATCCTCTTCAGTGGGAAATACCAAACTGATTTTATGTCACTGGCAGTGTAACATTAAGGACTGTGAAAGGCAAAATAAACTTGCTTTCAGAACGTAGGCAATAGGAAAGTAATTTCAGGTTTAAAGTCTGCTTCTATTTTTAGACAACACAAACAAGGGCGGCTTTAAAGACAGCTTTAAAACCCAAGTTTTAGCCCCTTCTTTGAGAGACAAGAAAGTAGGATAAATCATGAGCTTCCCTATTTTCAAAATGGAAGGCATGAGCCTTTCAGAGAAACTTGAATGTAAACACAGATGTGTGTGTATTTTAAAACAGGGTAGGTATGTGCTGGTGCTGCCTCACAGTAACAACATGCCACAGATGAATACTTAAGTACTTTACCTTGTTTTGTATGTTCCAAGCACAAACTTGTTGCAACTGTAAAGAGGATAAAAACAGTTCAATGAAATCTGATGTTAAGCAACTTTCTCTTACAGTGTTTGCTGTATAGAACAGACCAGGCGCAAGACGTAAAGAAGATCGAGAAATTCCACAGTCAGCTAATGCGACTCATGGTGGCTAAGGAATCCCGCAGTGCTGCCATGGAAACAGACTGAATTGCTGAAAATAAAATGAGTGCTCCGGTCATATTTCACTGGAAGAAAATATCTCTTGGATTTGAACGAATGCTGGGACGGGAGATGCTTTTATGTACCGAAGTGGACTGATGACAAGTCTGAAGCGTTTCCCCCCTGCCCCCAGACTCTGCTTTGGAAAACTAGGAAAACAAATGCTTTCAATTGAAAGCTTATATTTATTTTTGGGAATCGAACAAGGAACTATTCTTACACATTGGGTATGCTAAGAAGACAAGCAAATATTTTAAATCTACAGTACTTTAGTCTGAATTTGATGGGCCACAAGCATATTTCTGGAAAGTTACTATAACGTTTCCAATAGATTTCATTGTGTTCATACCTTATGCTGGTGTATTCTCACAGCGAGGAGGTTTATTAACCTGACTAATACTGTAGCGCGATGACTGGATCTAATAAATATTTACATAAATGATATACATCAGTGGGGTTTAGAAGAATGGATGTTTTCTGAACTGAAATGTTAAATTGCCAGTTTGTATTAGCACTGTCACTAGCAAGATTTTAGCTTTTAGTATTGATCTTGCTCATAAGCTGTGCAACATTATCTGTGATGCAGTTTGTAGAACGGTTCTGCTGGCTAAATAATTAAACATCTGTATTTTAAAACGTAAAGTAAAACTTTGCTTGAATATTGCTAGAGACAATGAGGAACAGGGCGTTTCTTTTCTGCTTATGCAAATATTGCTATTAAAAAAATGTATGTGGCTTTTTTCCAGTACTTGAGCTATTTTATACTAGCAGGGGGGACCTTTTCCAATCCTTGCTTCAGGCAAAGTTGAAGTATATCAGCAAGACAAATTCTAGAAGCTCTTGCCTATTATGTTAATAGAAAAACACAACCAAACACTATCCAGATTCCTTATTTTAGCAGCTTGCTAACTGTGCATTTTCAAATGTTACATGTGGCAGATGGATGTCGGCCAACTGAATAAATGGATGAAAACCAGCTTAATAAATACTTAAATACCACTGTCAAAAATAGACCAATGCTCCTGTGGCTTAGACTTGTTTCTCATTGTTACCTCTGGAAGGGTGATGGAAACCTTAATTGTCTTTTGCAAAGGCTTTTTGCTTGAAAACCCTGTAGCTGAAATTGATACTTGCTTTGACTAGATCTTGCATGCTTAAAACCAGATGGATTTTTTTAAATGTAATTATGCTATTGGTATAACTAGGCCTTTCCAGGACTAATGTTTTGGGTTAAACCAAGCCAGAAAAGTAAAGCAGAGCCATACAAAGACTCGTCTGTAGTGGCATTTATATATAACAAAACAATCTACTTAAATAGCTACCTGCTGTCACTTACATAAAAATAATTGAGCTCCTCGGAAGCAGTGGAGTTCCCACGTTTGCCAAGAGCTCAGAAGAAAACCCAGGCTTGAATATTGTATTAGAGTGCCCTTTCAGCTGAACGTATAATGTTGCATATTGCTGGAAAATACTGCAGTGCTAAATTCCCAGTGGTTACTCAGATTCTGTTCTACACGAGTGACTGGTGCATACCTAACATTTTTCTTTTTCTATTGGCTTTTGAAATACAAATAAATCCAGAGAGAAGGCTAAACTTTGTTCATAGTTAGGCTTTAATAAGGTACTGTAATGCTCAAAATTTTCCTTGATGCTCCAAATTATTATCCTAATATTTGCAATATAGTGTATTAAGTCGTTAAACCATTTTTGTCTAAAACACTGTGGTGCAGTATGAGCGGTTGTTACACAAAGTCATACAAGTGAAGATTTAAGCCGTTAAATTGGCAGGTGAAGAGGCTGCAACTATTTTAGTGTAATTTTTGGACAGCTCATAAATTGGTTTGGCACGTAGATGTCTTCTGCGAGCTGAGGTACAGAAAGGCTTGAGTGGTATTGCTTGTGCCTGGAGGATAAAAGGAGAGAGAGAGAGAAGACTGTAGACAGACGTGGTGTACTAAGTGACTGAAAGGCTTAAGCTGTATACTTGAGCAGGTTTTAGAGGGGGGCAATTACAGTCCTGTATATTAAAGTAGCAGTTGTCAAGGAAAAGAGGCAGGGAAATGGATTTCTAGTTTTCTAAATTCGGAAATTATTTCTGGAAAACCATAAGGAAATATTAATGCTACTTTCGTAAGAGCATGTGTTGTTAAGCTTGTTCTCCATATACTCACAGAAAAACTACAGTGGTTCTGTGCAGTCATAATACACAACAATACTGTTAAAGCTACTGCTTACAAAAAAAAAAAAAAAAAAAAGCTTTTGGAAACTTCTTTAGAAAAAGACAGGTGCTTCTTGACTTTGTCCTAGAATTTCCAGCAACTTCAATACTGTGTTTGTGGGGTGGTAGAAAAGCTGTGAACTCCAAGCTCTGCATATTCTTGCTTATACTCTTGTTGAGAGTGTGCCTGTGTGCATATGTACACTCATCACTTTCCTAATAAACTTTGAGTTAGTCCATCATACTGCCAGCTACTTGCATGCGTCCACTGGGATGCGACGAAAAAAATCACCTTAATGTGGCGGCTGCACCAAAGGGGTGATTGAATGCATTGCATGTGGAGCACTGGATTTGGCAGCCCAGCATCTCAGCAAATGCTTCCGATCACCAGCTAGGAGTTTGTGCCAGTTCCAGGCTGCAGGTAGGCAGCCTGTGCACTTACAGACGGGTAACCTTTGCAGGAGAAGTGGAATGATTAAGAAAAAGAGGATGTTTTCCCTTGCTATAGCTAATTTTGTTGCTGCCTGTTAGTTATCCTCAGTAATTGTTCTGTTTTGTGAGAAGAGTTTAATAAAGAATATGGGTCTTGTTATTGTACAAAGAAATTGGACCAGTTTACCCATGGAATTTGTTGTGTTTTTCTGGTGTTCTCACTTCCTGCATTCTCCAAGTGTCTTGATTTCAATTCTTCCTTTGTGCAGAGCACTGAAGCACTCTCTCTAATCTGTGTGACTACCTCATTTCTGTTTTCCTTTAGGGGTTTTAACCCTGACCTTGTCTGTATGTAGCCCATCCTGTAAGCGTATTCCGGATTATAGGAAGATCCTTAAGTTATCTATCTGTAGAAGTGAGGATTTTGGCCACCGGTCTTTGTTTTAGAGATCCTCATGAAAGAGGCCTTTGTTTCCACTAAAGTCCTGACCTAACACTGTTAAGAGTGACAGATTTATTCTGGAAAAGTGGATGCTTTGGTGCCCGAGTCTTGTCAAAATGGGAAATGGAACTGAAGCCAAGCAGGTGCTTTTAAAAATGTTCTCACTTGTCAAAATAATTATATTTCAGTGCAGTAAGTTCCTTCCTGCAGTATAAAAGTGGGTAATATTCAACATTTTGTTGTAATAAATGTGAAGAAACCCTGCTTTCTGCCAGATGCGGTCAGTAAGACTTAAATGATCACTTATTACCATAGGTTGATCTTAAAGGATTATGTCACCTGGAAGGTGTGTTAGCCCTCTTACTATAGGCAGAACAAATCCTCTCGCTTCATTCATGTTAAGTAAGGATGGTAACACACTGTTGTCCCCAGTGCACCTGCGCTTTTTTCACGTCTCTTCCTGACGTAGGGGAAGATAAAATTGTCACGGAGAAATCGTACTGTAACCACATTTTAAATTAAGTTTGAGGTCTAAAGTGGAAAAATGAATAGATAGCAAATTGGTGGGGTTTTTCTGCGTAATTTATTCTCATCTAGACTGCAAATTCTGCACAAGTCCGATGTCCTTCAAGAGCTTGTGAACATCAGTGGGTGACCTTAGGGAGTAGGAGCTTAGTTGAAAACAGTATTACTCTTTGTACAATGCTTTGTGCTGAGGTAACTTTTAAATCTAATTGACCGAAACAAAGCTGTTTCTGTCAAGCATATCTATCCTAGGAGTCTTCTTGTGAAGGTCCTTTAAGAAAGGTATCTGCTAACTCTTTTTTTTTTTTTTTTTTAAGGAAACTGGTCGATGAAGAACTACATCTAGTTTTTGCTTAAGTTACTCGTGATTTGCTTTTCAAGTCATGGGAATGTCTATTCTGAAAAACTGATACCACTTTAAAGGTAGATGCTGCATGACTCAAGATAACACAACTGTTTGTTTATAAAGATTTTATCTTTTACAAAGGCTTGGAGAGTTCAAGGACTGGTATTTAAATACAGGCAAGAGTTGAATTGTCTTTGTTGCTGGGGATGACATAAAAATATGCCTTTCATCTCCTATTACTTTTACAATAAGTAGACTCTTCAGACTGACTTCCAGATAAACCTCCCCACCTTTATGCTGGGCTGCGTTATCTCATTTGAATTACTACGCGCTGAAGGAAGATGTGGGCTTTTTAGTCTGTAGAAATGTTATTTTTGAGATGAGAATGATGCCACAATATTTTCGAAGCAGATTAGTTACTCAGCAGAATACAAACCATGGTAGTTCGCTAACCCCTGCTAATTATGCAAGTTTGTGTAGGTCCTGTAGCCGTTCTAACAGACTAAATGCTCTCAGGAGAATTCGGGCTTAAACTGGATCATGTAAAACTGAAGTCTGTGGGAACTGAGCCAGTAAAAACATGGTCACAGTGTGATAGCAGAGTTAATTGCCTTTACGCAAGTTCAGGCCCTATTGTTGAACGTAGTCTTTTTTTCTGGTGAAGGTACGTGCTTATTTTCTTATATTGTGCCAAAGTTAGTTATAGGTGGGTGTTCTTGGAGTCCTGTAATGGGAACTCAATTACTTTCTGCCATTCTAAAAACATCTGAAGTGATTAGTGCCATCTCTGAGTGCTCTTAGTGAAAATGCCCAGTCTTCTGGCAAGAACCAGTACGCTCACTCCATTAGTACTCCTCATACAGACAGTTCCTAGGTGGTGTTAGAGAACTAAGAGTACAGTGTTTCTCTTAAACTGTGATGTTGGTATGTATGAAAGTGTTTTCTGTTTAAATCAAGACCGGCTCTGAGGATATTTTGCTTTGTTTTTGTAGCAAGTTTTGATTTTGTGCTCACATTCTTCTGTCCCCTTTTTTGTGGTGATTCTTAGTCATTTCGTTAGAACTTAAAACAGCAGTCATACCGAGAGGTATGGGAGAGATTGGGGTTTTTTTATTTCCTTTGAAGTTGTGTTTGCATGTTAGGTTCATTTTTTGTCTAGAAAAAGTGGTATCTGTTCGTAAAAGGACTAATCTGCATTGTTCGGCTTCTACTGAGCAGAATCTTCCTGAGCATAGGCATGTGTTTACAGCGAGATTTCAAAGACTGGTTTCTTGGAGAGGGGGTCGAGTTTTCTGGACACCTACTGAATGGCTTTGCTGGCTGGTAGTGAGCAAATGAGAATTTGCTGTTCGCATTGGCTAGCAAAAATACGTATTTTAACTGGATTGCTCATGCATGTAAATACAGCCATCTATAATACAGTTCTGCTATCATTATGTGGCTAAAAGATGAAAGGCTTGCCTCAGGGCACTGACAAATGAGCTCTGGCAAACTGTGTGTGTGGCTTAAAGATGTTACCTCCCAAAGGCATCTACTCCTTTCAGGAGTCAGCAGGCAGGAGGATGAATTAACGCCTCAGACATGTCCCCGTGAAAGTCAAGGTCTTACTTTAAATTGCCATAAAAGATGCCTTTTAAGTTTGGGGACAGGAGGGAAGCTGACCTTTTCAGTGAGTGATTGATGGTTGAGTTGTTTGGGTTTTTTTTTTTAAATGTTTTTAAACACATTTGCTGTGGCAGTGCTACTGTATGGCTGAGGGCAGTAACCAGAGAAATAAACAAGATTCACTGGGGGATTGTTTGTTGTGCCCAGAGGCAAACCTTCTCTGTCTTGGTCACACAGCAGACCCACATAACACCTGACTATATTTAAACATGCAAATAACCGACCATGTTTTTAACAGAGCAAACAGCTGCTTTGCAAATAGCTTCCTAACCATCACTGCAGCAATATTCCCTGTTGATCATCTAATAAATGTGCAAAGACTGGGATTCCACACCAGCCTTGGTCAATATCACAGCTGGCTGCTCATCCCTGTTGCCTCTGTTGCCCCGATTCTAGCGTGTCTCAGAGCCTCAGCTGAACCATTTTGATTTACCAGTGCATCAGAAAACTCCTCCATGTTCTGGAGAGCTGCTGCTGGTTCGGTGTTCTGCCTGGTTAGTGTGCTGAGACGGCTTCACAAAAGGTCAAACGAGTGCTAGAGGTGGTGAAATGGAGGGATTGAGAGCGCCCAGGAGCGGTGAGAAGAATGATGGGAACAAAAGAGCCAGCAGTTAGATTGGCTTAGGCTGCACCTTGTAATTTCCCTGACCTGCTTGTAAGAACCTCCTGTCTGCCCCATTCAATGCTCTGTAATGTATGTGCCATACAATATTTACCTAAAAACTAGATATGTCTGAATTTGTTTCTGAATTGTTCTCGTTCATACGGGTGGTACAGAAAGTGTGGAACCAAAGATTGTAGATGATGTTCTCCCTAAAGGCCTGTAACACTCTGGTAGCCTCTCAAATGGATTAACCAGAACTGAACACATGATACAAGGTGAAGATTTATAAAACTGTGTTGTAATTCTTAACGGTCTTGAAGTGCTGATGTTGGGGCAAGGGTCTGAGAAGGGATCAGCATGCTGAAAGGCGTATGTGACTGCAATAGTAACTGTTTGGTGTGCAGTAGCTCCAAAGCAATACGTTCTGAAGGCGCCTCCAGAATACATCCTGGTGGCCAACCCTTGAAACGCCTACAAATACTGAAACACCTACTGGATATGATTTCACTGGGGGTGAGAATGGGCTGTTTTGATTTCACGATCAGAGAAGAGTGTTGTTCTTCCTCATTCTTTTGACTTCTGTATTAAGCTTTCTTCTTTTCTGATTCTCCATTCCTTTTTTCTTTTTCATTTGTTTTAAACTTACTCTTTCTCTTTAGGTCTTTAAGATGTGTTCCTCTTATCTTCCTCTATATAGTCGATCATAGTGACTTTTTGGGTGGTGTGGGGGAAGAGGACTGTTACAGAGTTGCATCTTTACTTTCTTCTGCTTGTAGGTGTAACAGAGGATTTCGTTCTCAAATCTGAGCTTCAGTAGAGGGAGATTCTGCATTGTCACACTTGCGAAGAGTACGTGTGTAGGTGTCACAGAAGCATTAATAATAAATGCGTGACCAACTTCCTTATCCAATAATAGTACAAGAAATTTTTTTTTCCTGGGTATCGAAAAGAGCATTTGGGCTTTAGCAAATGAGAAGTTCCTTCAGCTCAGACTCTGTGTTGGAGTATCTACCCAGACTGCTGCAATTAATTTACTTTCCTGTAATGCAAATTGCGTACTGCTTGACGTTATTTTATTTGGCCGATGACTGCCTACCAGTCTACAACTCATAATGATTTGTCATCAATATCTGTTTGGTTTTTTTTAAAATGATTCTTTATCTTGTAAGATAAAAACCATTCTCCAGCTGCATCTGTTGTTGTCAGTTTCTCTGTGCTTATATGAATCTTTGTCAGAACTCTCTGCAGTTTCCCTCACACCAGTAGTCCCGTAAGTTTCTATCATGGCCACATCCTCCCCCTAATTTCTGTTTGCTGTAACAAACAGTAGCTGCTTTAAAGGTGGATGTAATGCTGTGTAATGCTCCTCTACCTCGGCTCAAGACTCTAAAGCAAAAATAACTTTAAGGAATGCCGGACTGTGGAGTTGCTCATGTTTGCAGTTTCTCGTTTGTTCGCTTTAGTGGTATTTGCGTCTCTGTGTTTTCCTTTGACAGGCTGTGGGAGTTGTACACTTTTCACAATAAGCAGCCCAAACAGTTCCAGTTAGGAGGAATGCATGTAAAGAACTAAACCTGATGTAATCTTCCTCCATTCTCTGTACGTTTGAGGTAAGGTCTTTGCTCATTGCTGTTTACTCCTGCTACTGCCGTAGGGCCTAAGCGTCCTGCTGATGAACCAGAAGCATCATGTGTTTAGTACTGTTATAGCACAGAGGAAAAAAAATTAATGAATTGGGAATTTAAGCCAGTTAACACCTGCAGGAAGACATATACGCAAGAGTGATGTCTCCACGGTAGGAACTTCGAACTACCCTGTCAGCTTCATTAAAGGAAGACCTGGAAGGCACTAAGGAGGCAACAGGGTGCCTTCCTGGATGCCTGAAGACACCTGTTTTAAGAATATCAGACAGTCTGGATAAAGTATGAAACTACTTCTTTAACAAGTGCTAGAGGCTGGAATTACTGGCTAACTAGAGGTTAGGGCTGGCATTTTTACAGCAAATGGGGGATAGAAGAAATGCAATTTTTTATTAACTAAAAGTGAAATACAGTATCTGTTGGTAGCTGTAATAAAGTGTTATGACAGTGAGACATAATACAGTTGCCTTTTTATCTACCATCCTATAAAAGTTGTTATGTTTTACTAGAAATTCAACAGAGTCTTATTTGTATGTTTGTGAAATCCCTGTAGTCCTCCAAAAGAAATACAGGTTGCTACTAACGCTTTTGCCGTCTCAAGAAAAGTAGCGTGGAGCTGTTGGTGAGGATTTCTTCCCCCCAGAAGGGGGAGAACTCTCAGCCAGCATGTTTGGTGTGGAAGAAGAAAACAAGAAAAGACAAGCCTTACTTACAGAACAGTTTAGGCACCTGTTGCTTTAAAACAGATTACTTTTTTAATTTAACTGCTATTGCTGCTTATGGCAAAAGAGCACGAGAACTGCACCAAATACTCTTTGGGCAAAGGACTGCTTGAGCAGACCGGGATAATTGGGTAGAAGCAGCTGAAAGATGTGAAAGGAATCCTTATCTGTGATCACAAGTCTGTCTGTTAAGACTTCTCTTCAACAACCCAAACAAGAGAACAGAGATGGTGTAGAAGTGATGAAAAAAGTAAGATTGGAACTTGGGAGTGAAGTGATAGATGAAAACTGAGATTGAATGGAAAAATCTCAAATAGCTGATGAAGAATTTAAGTTGCTTGTTACGATCTTACTGATGGGATCAGTTGCTACAGCTTGACCTGAGGCTTGCTCTGATCTGTCTGACCAAGTTTGGAACACAGGTTCAGGGAAAAAGTACCCCCGCTACATGCATCCTCAGTGCATTCCTTCCGTTAGGCACGTAGTTGTGCTGCGCAGGGCGGTAGCTGGGGCAGTGGAACAGTTTGATTGTGTTTCTTTTAAGTCAGCCCTACTGCAGTGCAGTGAGTGCGGGCAAGATTGGCTGAGAAATCTTTTAGGAAGCTCACAGGTGGTGCCACTCCGGAGTTAGTTGCTGCCTGGCTGTGCCCTAAGTTTGGCATTACAACAGCGAACTGCTGTTTGCTGGGCTGAAGCCTGTAACACTCTGTGCCCACCTGTGCTTCGGAGCCCAGGTGAGCCCCCTCGCTCCCCGCTGCCCAGTTTTTGGTCGGTGCTGAACGCCAACGCGTCCAAGCGCTGCGGGCAGGGAGAGCCCGGCACTGCCGGCGGCGGGGGGCAGCGGGTGCTAATGCCCTTGTCCGGGGCCGCCGGCGAGGGGGCAAAGCTTTCGGGGCCGCCTGCTTGTTCCCCCTCAGCGGTGGCGGCCGGGGAGGGCCCCAGCGGCGGCCCGGGTCGCGGCCCGCCGCTCCCCGCCCCCGCGGCAGGAACTACATCTCCCAGCGGGCTGCGGACGGAGGGGCACGGCCGTGCCCCTCTCCCGGCGTGCCGGTGGGCGGCCCCGGCGGCCAGCGCGGTGAAGCCAAGCGAGCGCGGTCCCGCTCCCGGTCCCCGCTCCGGCCGCGGCAGGTAACAGCGCCGGGCGGGCGGTTCGCGGGGCGGGGTGCGAGGGGAAGCCCGCGGCCTTGCTCCCCCGCCTCAGGGGCGAGGCGCTAAACCCCTCAGCGGCGGGATCGTGCCTTACCGCAGCCGCCCGGCAAGACAACAGCAGTGCTTAATGCCGCGTTCGCGGAGCGGCGGCCGGGCGGGGAGGGCAGCGCCTCACCTCGCTTCGCCTCACCGGGCGACGTGCTGCTCTCCCGCCGGGGCAGGGGGCGGCCGTTACCCGGCGGCCGTTACCCGGCGGCGGCGGCGCCCCCGCGCGGCGGCCGAAGCTGAGGGCAGTCCCGCGCTGCTGAGGCGGCGGCCCGAGGAGTGCCTGTGAAGTTCCCTGCCCGGGGGGGTGAAATGGTGCCTCTGCCCCGGTGGGCCCGGCGGGACACGGCCGAGGGAAGAGGGAGCGAAGCGAGAGTGCTGCCTGAACTTTCCATCCTGTGAATTAAATGCCTTTTACAGGTTATTCTGTGTGCGGCATCTCCTGCCGAAGCCTGCAGATATTGAACACCGAGAGGGGGAACGGGGACTGTTTAAAGCGGGCTCTGCGCCTATGTGCCTTAAATACCATTATTTTAAAGAGCGTGTGCCCCTCTGCCAGCATCAAAATGTTACTAACAATGGGTGTTATTAGAGCCTGAATAATAGCAGTGGGCTGGGTGGGGATTTTTGGGTTGATTTTGGGAACAGCAAGGCCCTAATCGGCTTTTCTGTGGGGAGAGTAGACGTGACGTTCCCCAACAGCTTGCTTGAGCCAGGGTTGTTTGTCAAGCTTAAGGTTGCTGATAAGCTGCCCTTAACTGCTGCCAATATCTGTGGAAACAACAATTTTACTTAGTGTTCGTTGGGAATCTGGCCAGGTTTCCTGGTTTAGCTAGAATAAGTGGCTTTAACTATTGGCATATAAACGGTTTAGTCTGGTTTTGGTTTGGTTTTTTTACTCACCTCTAAATGGGGATATGAAATTGGGCTTGTTTTTGCTTATAGGTCATTTGCCAAACCTGAATGAGTTTGAGTGAGTACCATATATATAGTTCCCTTTGCTGAACAAGCATTTTAGGGATGAGAAGAAACCTTTTAAGTTTAATGACCAGATTTTGTTGCATAACTGAGCAGTCTGCAAAGACTAAGCAAATGACGCACTCGCTCCTCAAGTTTGGCTCAGTTTGTCAGAATTCAGTTGTGATTTTGAATTTGCCCTGCAGTTAAAACATATCATAATCCAGTATGTTGCTTAGTTTTCCAATTCTATTGAATTAGGCTACTTTCTCTTCCCTTATTTTGATAGCATTGTTTTATCTAAAATAAGAAAACTTGCCTAGTTATTGTAGGTGAACCTACGAGATAGGATCAGTCTTAGAAGCCGCTGTCTCAAATTTACTTACACAGCCACAGATGCGGGGGCTAATATTTTAATTGGCACTATTCTTTTGAGATGCTGTGCATCTCCTCTGAAACGGATATTACTCCTGTCTGAAGTAAGCGAAAACTGAGACTTGAGTGCACAAATTGCTAATTCTTACTGAAAATCAATGGGAGATAGGCACCAAAAGCAATTAGGCAGCTTTGAAAAATCAATCCACAGTTGAAGTTCTCCAAGGACAAGGATTAGATCTTTGTCAGAGCTGAAGTCTTTGTGGGGAAGGTCCTGGCACAGCATCAAGTTTGTGACTCTTCATTCTACATCTTTTCCAGTCTGAATTCATATATAAAAACTGGCGTGCGATTTGCTTAGACTCCGTTTGTTTGTTATTTCTTCTGAATTCTGGGTTGGTTTTTTTTTTTCATAGGGGTAATCATGATGTTGAAGTAAACAATTCAAAATAGAGCACAGTTGGTAATAACCGGTGCAGCCTGAATCCACATGCAATTTGTCTGTATGATTTGCCCCAAATAGGTTTTGGATTATTAGGCATTTCAAAAGGCCTCTTTTTCCCCTCTCTTGATCTACTATACTTCTTGTATTTGGTCATTCCATAGGGTAATACCATATTTTCGGCCTGTTTGTTTGTCTAGGATTTCAGCAAATCTTTCAGATTTACCTAGTATTTTTAGACATAGAACTGCAATGTTTTAGTATGGTAAGCACTGTGAAACAAGTTCAGGCTTCTTAGTAGAATATACATGGCCAATTTGTTCTAAGTAATTACAGCAGGTAAATAAAAAGGTTTGGGGTAATAACTCCTGAACGGTAATAGTCCCAGAAATTCTTGCTTCTTCAGTAATAGTTTGTCAAGTAATTTGTTGGTGGAGAAGTAGCAAAGCAGGGATGGGGGTGCTAGGTGAAGTACAGCTTATAGCTCTAGGCAAAATGAATTGATTATCTTACATACTCCTATGCACATTTCTTGTATTATAGCTGGAGTATTCCAATTTTGTGACGAGCAGAGGTAAAACCTTACACTTTGTGGTAGAGTGTCCACTGCTTTGTTGAGTCTGCAAGGGTATTTTCTTCATGCAATGCACAATCCCAGAACAAGGCCAGTCTTCTTTAATGTGCAAGTTCCAAACATGGCAAATAGATCTCTAATTACTGTGTAAGTCCCTAAAGAAAAGTCACTTGGAAAGTAGAGCGTCTTGCTTCTCTCTGAAGAGCTTTGGTCTGCTTGTAATTAATGCTGAAAATACTTTTTTCCCTTCTGAATACTACTACTGAAAAAGTTATGGATTCTTCCTCCGAACACATTATTTTTAATTAAAAGCATCATTGTGTGTGTAAATGGGTATTTACGTAAATAGTAAAGCGTAAAAACCTACTTCTAAAATGGCATTTGCTTTAATATCTTGGTCATGCTAGACACAGCAGGATGGCTAACGCAATGATTTGAATATACCCTGGATTTTATGGTGTTTTTTTTTAAAGTGGCATTATCAGCTTTGATATATATTTAAGCATATTGTTATTAAGTGCTTTCTGATTGTCAGGGCTGGGAATATGTTTGTGGGAATCGTGGTAGCCATGCTTTGTTAGTTGCTTTTTTCACTAGTGTATGATGCTGACTTCTAATGCATTTGCCAGAATGAGGAAATTTATCTGTGATCACGTTTATGGAGGGGTCCTGCTGGGGTAAAGAACAGGAGCTGTTTTCTAGGTTTCTTCTCTGAAAAGTGAGCTGTTCTCCAGCATCCCTCCAACTTTTTTTTTTTTTTTTTTTTTTTTTTGAAATGTCTCTGTTGAACATGATAAGGTATAATCCACAAGACAAGTAAAGGCTCAGCAAACTTGTTTTTTTTCACTCTTTCTCTACTTCAAGCAGTTCTCATATTTCTTGCACCCGGCAGTAGATTTTTTTTTTTTTCTTTTTTCTTTTGAGCTCTGCAGTGAAGACACATTAGCTATTGCTCTACCAGTTTGTTCTGTATGCCCTGGCTGCCCACCACATCTGTACCCTGGGTATGCTTTGCCGTCTCATAGAGGATGAGTCTTTCTCTCAGGTTAAATGGCTATGTATTACAAATCAAAAATAAAGCTCCATTGAAGGGCCGAGTCCTCTTGGCTGCTTCATCGTGAGTGTTAATTGCTCTAATCTGGTGGGTACAGGTAGTGCACTTTTCTAGATGAAGCCCTTAAATCCAAAGAGAACTTAAATATTTAGTTGTTATTAAGAGAGAGATGAAGTAGCAAGAATTGTTCTTGTTACATGTTTACTCTGGCACATCCTTTTGGTGTTGCAGTTATTTGACAGAAAATGATGACTACCATCTGTTCCCCTCCTCTCTCATCATTCAAAGTTCCTTTTCTCTTTGAGAACGAAGTCTTCAGAGAGAGATAACAAGTTTCTATCTATCTCTTCCTGTTTCCATAGTCACAATTTATAAAAAAAAAAAAGTATTTTTTTTCTGTTTACACTCTCATACACGTTTTCGTTCATGCTGCCCTTACTACTTGGAGTCATGATCCTAATGTAAATTTACAGTGTGTACCTCATCTTACTGTCTTGCAGATTGCCAGAAATTTCCTCTGGCAGTCTCTATATTCATCATTTCCATCTCCACACCTTCTTTTAACTGGAAGATTGTCATGTACTTTGTTCTTACATACTTTGGAGTGCAAGATTTCCAACTGTTTGTACTCTTCCCCCCCCCCCCCCCCCCCCCCCAAGACACCACGTACACATCAATTCTGCATATGTTAATAATTAAAGGGTTTAGTAACACAGTTTTCTAACAGTCCTAATACAAAAAGCTTGTAAAGCTGCTAGTTAAAGAAGATCTTTCCCTCTCTGATTTCATGGAAGAATCTTAAGAGAATTAGAGTAATGGAAAATCCCCCAGTAAACAGGAGGACACATGCTGTGCCGTACCACCAAGCAGTATGGGATGAATCTGAGTCTTATCTAGGGATCAGACCGGGCAAAATACTGGCAACAATACCATGGCAGGGGAGGAAGGCAACCTTTTACTCTTTAGTACTGGAGGATTTGGCGAAGCTAAAAATAGAGCCTGAATTTCCCTTAAGGCCTGGGGAACAATTACCTCGATCTCATTTCCTTATCTGCAATATCTAACTCTTTTTGGTTCATCTGCACTTTTTTCCACCCCCTCCGTAAAATGCAGATACTGGCAAAGGATGAGGAGGTTAACCTCATTATTGCTAGAAACTGGTGGAAGGCAAAACAGAACAATGCGCTATTCATAATTTCTTTTCAGAAATTAGAAATTAAATGTTGAAGTAAAGCTCGAGATATTTGTTGGAGTCTATCTGATTGGACTGTGTTGTTTAGTTGGCTGGAGAGTGGCTAAGAACTGTTTTAAAAACTTTTTACTGGCATGATATCCTTCCCTTTAATGTGTGATTTGAGAGCGCTCTGTCTAGGAGACCCAGCTTTCAGCTGTATTCACCCCCAAGTTGTATGCCAGGCTTCTGTCGCTTCTTTGCATGTGTGCAAAAAAACTGTTGTTGTTGGAATTTGAGGGTCATTAAATAGGGTGAAGGCTGGATAGGATAAATAGGATAAAATCTTTGCATCGTCTAATCTTAATGTTGTAGCTATCATGCATTATTATGAAAGTTTAAACAGTTCTTTCACCCTTAATTATTGTGACTGAACAGTGCTGATTTAAGAATCCTTTAGCAGCTTTTCTGTCTCTAGGGTCCTAAACAGAAATTATTGCGGTTGGAGAGTAGATCTCCTTTCCCCTGAACCGTGCACACAGTCATTAGGTCACAATAACGGGCATCACACAGATCCTAGGTTGAATTCTGCCAGTTTGCATTTATGCAGCCTGCAGGCTTTTTGTAGGCTCTTTGAAGGAAGTGGGTTTGTTCAAGCATAATAGAAGCAAAATAAGGAAAATTGAGATAAACAAGACATGTTTTTAAGCAGCACATAAGAATGTGCTGGGCACTGATTTGAAAGAGCAAGTAATGTTGCTTAAATATGTGTTCTTGTAAATTGAGTGTCTTCCTCTTAAAAATGTGGCATGCAGTATTTTAAATTATGATTGTGAGATGAGCTTTGACCGGCCAGTGGTTGCATAAATATACTGCCTCTGGGCGAGGCAAAGTGGATAACAGTGAACTTAGTCCCACACTGCTTTTCTTTTACGCTTAGCTAGGCTTGGGTCTTGGTGCCTGTCGGATTTCAGTGTAGTACTGAAGAGGTGATACCACTTGACTGTCATAGTATCGTGGGAAAAATCAGGTGGGAATATCTTGTATAAGGTGCTCAACTACTCCCCTGGAATGAAGCGCATCAGGGACTAGCTGCCGTAAGTAGAAGTTCTGGGTGATGCATACGGGTACCCCCAGAGCCTTAAACCGGCTCTCTGTTGATCGTTGCTTTGCCCCTCAGACAACAGTAGGAACAGCTGCAGGGGAGCAGTGCCTCACTGCCGCAGGCTGGGGTCTTCCTCAGTGGTGACGGAGGCGTACCCCCGACCCTGTCCTGGGAGAGGCCTAGCCATCCCCCTGGGAGAGAGAGTGTGGGGAGGTGACCCCTTTCCTTGGTTGTAGTCTTCTAATTACATTCCTGCTGTACTGGCTAATCCCTGATTGCGAACACTCTAGAAAACGCTTGTGGAACAGAATGATATCATCTCTTCCTGCTGTTTTGGAGATAGCATTGTGTGCCACCTCCCTATGGCAATAAAAAATGTAAATGCTAAATTTCTTATCGAGACAAGCCAGAAGCTCCATTGGATTTGTATTTCCTGTCTTTGATTTGCTTCCCTGCCTAGGACACTTTATTTCATCTGATGCCTACCTCTCCTCCTTTCCTACAGTGTTAATGTATCATTTTATGCTCACCTGGGAGATGTTATCAGTTGTATGCAAAGCAATTCCTGTGTTGCTAAGCTATTTTGAAGCTTGTCATAATGCTCCATAAACTACATAAATAGGAAGCTTTTCTTATACAAATGTCTTCACTTCATGGTTTTCTGTCTGTTTCTGGCATTACATAATGACAAAAATGTGATGCCTGGAGATGGTAGGACGTAGACGGAGGGTGAAGCTTCTGGGACTGTGCCATCTCTTCGTCCCTTTGAGGCTGTCAATGCTAGGGGACCCTGTTACAGGTGCCATGAGTTTTTGAAGTCCTTCAGTGCGCTGTTTTTCCTTCAGATCTGCTGGGAAGAGTAACCTGCAATTGCTGCTCTTCAGGCAAACCGATCTGTAAACAAAGATACTGTGGCAGAGGGGTGCCTTTTCAGTAGAACCTAATGGGGGAGTTTATGTAACAGAACAAAAATATACGGAAACATCACTTCTAAATTGAGCTGTTATTTCTCCTGCAGAGTAATTATTAATCAATAAACCTTGTATCCGACAGCATCAGAGTGTGCTAAGTGCTCTGAGCTACCTTGCAGTCTGCTAGTAAACCAACCTTGGGGAGAAAATGTTATTAACTCTAAACCACGATCACCTCTGGCACGTGTCTGAAAGCAGCGTGGCCTCTTAGAGCTTTTGCTTCACCCATGCGCTAGCTGTTTTGCACTGATGGGCTTTAATAGCACCACTCAGAGTTGTGGGTCTTGTGCGTCATTCAAGCCATAGTAGCTGGGTTGTGTAGTGTTTGGGCCAAAATGGGTTTTCAGATGTTAGGTTGAAAGTCTTTCCAGTTGCTTATTTCTCCAATAACATGTTTCAGATGGATTCTGATCCTGCAATGCAAAGGTGAATGATGACTAGTAGAACAAGATGGGGATTTTACCATTAAGCTATTATTTCATAGATGACCTTTCTAAAAAACATATAGCACTCTTCTCTGGGGCATCTGTTACTGGATACTGATGAAGACAGGGCATGAGACAGGATATAGCTTTGATGTAAATAATAATTGCTCGGTTTCTGTGAAGCTATTCGCTCTGCTGTTAATGCATGAACAGAGGACAGTGCAAATCAAAATGCAAACAATGCTGAAAAACAAGAGTGTTTTCAACAAGGAGCAGTAAGATACTCTAAGACAAGGTTTTGGGGTTTTCTTGCAAACAACATATTTCTTGAGGTGCACTTGGCCTTCTTCAAGAGGAGCTAGTTTTTGGGCTATTTACTGCATTCATCACACTTCAACATTTTTCTTTCAAAACATGTTTTTAAAGTAGCAAAACAAAAACATTCTTCCTTGGACTCTTTAGGATAAAAGTACTAAGGTATTTAATTGCTGTCTACAAACAATATCCACCCTGGGGGACAGCAAGGCTTGGAGCTTAAGTACTTGACCATGGAATAAATGGAAATATTTCCTTCTAAGGTCTTGCTTTTGGTCGCATAAAAAGAGGGAGAAGGCAAACCAAAACATGAACTCCCTTTGAAGTAGTCATTTTTAAAGGCAACACGCCAGCATGGCTGCATCAAGAGACTTCAGGGAATAAAAACACCAGCACTTTGTTGTTTACATCTCTGAAAACTGCAAGTATAGAAAAGTTTTATTGTACCTCTTTCTCCTTCCGCATTTGTGGTGCTGTATTGCTGTATCATGGAAGAAGTGTGAGGGGCTAATAACTTCCATCTCACAACAGCTCAGTAGTGATTAGCAGAGGAAATTTCGGTGCAGATGCGTCACGACTGCGGCTGCTTTATGCTGTTCAAATAACGCACGGGAGTTACAGAGAAATAGCTTGAATAGCAAACTTGGGAAATCATTGAGCGCGTTTGCTCTAAGTGGTCTCCTCTCAGCGCAGGCTGGAGAGGTTGGTCGGAGCGTGCTGTGTTCCAGTAACTCATCACTAGCAAAACAATCCGTCTGAGTGTGCTGTGAACTGGTGCAAGTTAAAATACTGCTGACGCACTTCGCCCTTTTTCTTCCTCCTGTGCGCTCAGAAAAAAATGTAGCATAGTTGGAGCTCTAGGCCCCAGTGTTCATTGTAATTAGGAATTTTACAGGCACTTTCAAGGGAACTGAGAGAGACTGAATACGGAGAGGAACTTGGGATCTCTATTAGCAAAAAATAATCCAACCAGTATCAGAGGCAGCTTTTTCCAAGTCAAAATGACGTCTCATGCAAATCAGTTTGTCACTGGCCCCAATTCTCTGCAACAGAAGACAGAACTTTTGTGAAACCTGAAATTGATTTTGGCACTTATTGCTGGATTGTAAACAAACTCATCCTAAAGTCTGTTGGGAATTAATTGCAAAAATGGGTATCTTTTCACATAGCAAGTTCTTTGTACGGACACTCCCGGGCGAATGCAAAATACACGTTTGCACACAATCCCTTCCATGTCTTCTGCTGCAAGAATTCCGATTTCTCAAGTCTCCTTGAGAGCAGGTGAGGGAAGCAGAAGTATTTTTGTAGCTCTGGGTACTTCAGTGACTTGGGTCATACAAGTTTCTTGCTAGAGACTGAGCTGGGATTCTGGTCCTGGGTGAAGCAGTTCTGTGTTAGGTGCTGTGCCTCTGTCACCGTCGGCAGAGGCCACGGGGCTGATACAGCATAAGCCAGGAGAAAGAGTCCTCTGTTTTTCTAGGTACCCCAGCCATCCTGCCTGAACAACGGGGCTGGCACTGACAGCAGCTCTCTTCTCTTGGCACGGCTGTTTGTTGTGGGGCTTTGTAAACATATTGAAGTTGGCCAGGAGTTTGATCTTTTCCTGTGTGGTGTTCACATAGTTATGCTGGTGAACCTTTGTAGTCTAGACATGGCCTGAGTTGTGCTGTGATTTCAGGGAAGTTGCTGTTCTTCTCCATGAAGACTTAGTAATAGAAATGCTATTAAATACCGCGGTAGGTATTATTTCTATGTAAAGTGCTTTGAGGTTTCTAAAAGCCCCTCCAGTTCTGCTGTGCAGTAAAATTTAATTGTGCTCCAGAGGCTTGTAGACTGCATTGGTTTATGTGTTGAGGCAAGCTGAAATTGGACAAACTTTTTAATTTTGGGGTAAGTTATGGCCTGAATATGCTGGTGGTGGGAAAAGATTGTTGTCTTGTGCTCTAGAGAACATGGTGAAGAAAAACTAGCACCTCCTCAAACAACAGAAATTATGGAAGGACAAGTGAAACAAATAAACAGATCAAGTTCTTTCAGTGCCTATCATTTCCATTTCTCCAGCCTCTGAGGATTAAGGAATTTCAGGTCACTTTTCAAGGCTGTAGCACTTGCATATGTAAGCAATACATTTTTGTAGCTCGCTGTCCTATCTGCATAGTGCCTGACTGGGTGCTTATTTTGACAGTTTTCTTTATTTATTTATTTATTGTCAGCCATTAGAAAATCAAGAGGTTGACTAAAATGTGCCCTGTCACATAAAGGCACTTACAAGACAGGTCCATTTTACTCCTGTTATAATCATGTGAACTCCCATTAACTTGTGCTACAATTCCTGTTTTGATCCAGGAGTAAATTTGGTCCATTCTGTTGACTCTTTGAGCAATTTCAGGGCATCAAATTACTCTGCAGCAGCAAAACCAACAAAATCTTCCATCTCTGGAGAGAATGAAGACTGTTCTGTGTCATAAACAATACTTGCCCAACAGAAGTTTTGAAATATTTCGTGTCTTATCAATTCCCCAGCAAATGAGTGTTTGAAACACGACATTCCTTAAAATCATGCATTTGTTCCCCAAACCAGCTTACAAACATTTCTCAAAGCGATGCTTGAAAACATTAATTATTAAAGAGTCTGAGTAACTCTTTTTTCTACTTGCAGCATGAAACAGTTCAAATATATTCAAAATGTTGTTGTTTTTTTTTTTTTTTGTTAAGGTGTTCTGTTTGACTAAAGCACAACAGCCCTGCAGTCGGGTTGTGTAGCTATGCTGTGAAATCAGGTTGTTCTTCACTTTGACAGAATTTTGTCACGTGGGGAGGGGTGGTTTAGAGCCAGGAGAGCATGCATGTGGTCTTCTGTTTTCTCTTTAAAACAGTTCAGAGGAAGAAAGAAAGGGAAGGTCCTTCTACCCTTTGCACTGCTGTTCACAGGTTGTGTAAAGATATCCCTGCCCCACTCCCCCAGGCTGACTGGGAAGTACAAGATGGCTGCCCTCATGCTCTTCACTTTTTATTCCCTATATATGTCTTGGGTTTTTTTCCTTCCAAATCTATAGTAATAGATATGCGAGCCTTGCTGAACAGATGCTCTGCTTTGGAATTTGTGGGAAATCTAGAGCTTCAGAGGAAGAGAAAGCATTACACTTGAATTATATCCACAGTCACCTCCTTCACTGTTGAAGTACAGCAGCAATCAGCGGCCACTGAGGAAGCCAATATGTGGTGTGTTTAATCAGAGGACTATTTAATTACCAAGCCATGTGATCCCTTGACTTGCTTTAAGTTCTGTTTCTACTAAATGTCTTTTATGTAAAACACTTAATTTCTCCCCGTTTAAATTGCGTGGGTTAAAACATCCTATTTCTGAAATTTTACAGAAGTGTTGATGTCAGTGAGTGACAGAAAATCACATAGATCAAATCCTATCTTTAAAAGCGAGTAAACCTCTATAGTCTTTACAAAGTACGTCGCCATGTCTCTGAAGTATCTTGTTGGGCTTACCTCCGTTCTGTTCTTCTCTTGCAGGCATTATGCTGCTTGAAGTATTCCTGGTTCTGGGGGCAGTCATCATCTACTTCTTACTTTACAAGAAGAAAGAAGAGACATTACCCTTCAAAGAGGGATGGTGGGGCAAGGGACAAAAGCCTGACACTGAAGAAGATACAACTATTTGGCCCTTTAAGGTGGAAACTACAGAAGAAGAGCTGAGTGTAAGCAAATCTCTATACTGGGGAGAGAGAAGTAAGAAATGGCCAAATAAATGCAGAACTTGTTTGGAAGCAATTTTTAAATTGAACCAATAGTTACATTTATGAGAATGAAAAATGATGTCCAGGACTTGGGGGAAGGAATTTTTCAGTACTTTAGAAGATAGGCAGGGATAGGCAGATTTCACATCCTGCTATACAATTTTTTTTCTCAGCCAGCTGTTGCAAGATTGCTAGTAAATAAACCTCCTCTGTAAAGCCTAATAAACGTAAAAATCACATTACAGATTACGCAACTCTGTCTTCCTGTTTGTGCACCTTCCTCAGTTTGATTGTGTAGACCAGAATAAGAATAATGTCTTTTTTTTCCTCTTTCAAAACCAATTATGAATATCTCATTTTCTTGACTGCTTTGTTTGCAGCTGTGTTGAGTACTAATTCTTCTGTAATTAACGATCTACTTTGGTCAACACTAATACCACAGTGGTAATTACAGTAAACACATACGTTGCAGAATTTGTTAGATAGCAAGATTTTGATTGCGTGTGTTTAAGTCAGGGATTGCACAATTTCATAGATCTGTGTGTAGCAGTGGTTCAAACAGTACTCATGGGATTGCTCATATTATTCATTTATAATGGATTCCTGTTTTCTCAGTAAGGCCTGGGTTTTTTAACACTTTGTTTGCCCTCCATAGTAATACCAACGGACATTGATCTCCAATATGTTTTCCTCTTACGCTGCAGACACAAGGCTAGATAATTTCTAACTTACAGATGTTTTTGAACCATGCAATTCTGTATTATGACAGCTATTGCAATGTAATCCATTGGTAGAAAACTCTGTTTCTAAATATGCTCTTACATAAACTAGGAGTTAAAGTTATGCTAGCATACGTTACTAGAACATTTTTCAAAAGGTGTCGAGCATGGACAAAAAGCATGTGTGTAAACACATAGTTAAACTTCATTTAAAAATCCATGCTTTCTATACACTTGTTAAATGCCAAAACCGGTGAGCTTACATACTAGCATCTTGCCTGGACTGAGACTGCCTGTTCAGTGTGAGGCATGAGCCAGTGCATACACCTAACTCATCTCTGTCAGAATGAGAGCTACCTCTGTCGCTGTATTAGAAAATGCTGTTCAGGTTTAAAACCCGCAGAGGTTTGAGCAGGATTAGATTTCTAGACCTGCCCTTCCACCCTCAGCTGTTCTGTGGTTCTGTTTGCAGTTAGAAGGGGCTCTTGGCTGTCCTTCCCTGCTGAGTGATTTTGGACTGATTTTGCAGTATCGTCAGCATCCCCTGTAACCTTGAAGTGCAGTGGGAAGGTCACTTTAATAGCTATTCTAGACTGGGAAATGTTCACTCCAGTCTAGTTTCACCAACTTTGTGGCCATACAAAATCCCTTAGAGTGTGTCCCAGTGAAGACACCCAGTCCATTGGTTTGGGAAGGAGAGCAAAAGGTTTGGGCCAGATCCATGCATTGATTGCGAGGCTGGGCTCGCAGGTAACCCGGGGAGCAAAGTACCGTGGAAAGGGAACGAGACTTACGCTGTGAAGCCGCAGTGCTGTCAGAAGAGTGTATTGTCCTCTGTGGTTATCAGCCTGGCAAACAGGTTAGCCAGCCCTGCAAAACAAAGACAGAGAGGGTGTTGAGAACAGCTGTAAATGGAAGAGGAAGGAGGCCATCTGGAGGAGGAAAAGAATTGGAACAGCTGATGGAGCATCAGCAAAATGCACAGGTGTCATTAGAGATGTTATTTTCATTGTTCTCATTTCACTTGAGAATAACTAGAAACCAGGCTTGTAATGTCTCTTCTTTCTTTTTCCTGGTAGGACTTATTCAGGAGACTTGACCAGGCTCGATTCACTGAGCCACTGGAGAACAGTTGCTTCCATTATGGGACTAACTCGGTGTATCTCAGGAAGGTTGTCTCCTACTGGAAGAACCAGTTCAATTGGAAGAAACAAGTTGAAGTCCTCAACAAGTACCCACAATTCAAAACTAAGATTCAAGGTGTGTGGCTTTTTCTCTTAAAAAAATAAACAAACAGTAATACATAATCTTGTCTACAAGGGATCTCGGTGGTAAGAATGCTATGGTTGTGTCGCGTGGGCCTTCCCTCCCGGGCTGCCATGGCGTGGATCATTGGCATTGCTGCTGAAACTCCTTCATTGTAACTGAAGCCTTTAGGACAAGGAATGACAAATGGAATTCCTTTGTGCATGGATGGGTTGTCAGCTGGTGTTAACAGGAGCCAAGCACAGGCATTTGGAAACAGAACTGGATCTTAAGATGTACACATGTTCCCTGACTTGCATGCAGTCACGCAGAAATGCCCACAGATGCGCCTCTTGCTCCATGTAGTTCCCCAGCTGCTGCTGTCAGGGTGATGCCACCAGTCCGGCAGCCCTCCCCAGCTGGGCGTGCTGGCTGCTCAGGTCGTCCCTGCTTGGCAGGGCAGGTGCGCTCTGCTGCACCATTTCAAGCATTCATAGGTCTAGAAGCGCAGAATGCCTTTCCCTTGGGGTTGATGGGCTGCCAGGTGTGAGGGAATGGTTTATCTTTTCATTCGAAGCACAGACACCTTTTGAAAGAGGCCATTCGGCTAAGGTCTGCTGGTGCTGGAGCCTGGTCAAGCTGGATGTTTTAAATGCATGAATTAGGTTTGCACTTGGGTCATTTGGGGGTACAGCTGTAGATTTAGAGCACAGCAGGGAATTGTCTCTCATGATGGCAAAATTCAAGCTTGAGATTATGCTATTACATTTTTACTTGCCCCCATAATGGTACATTATTTCAAATGGGGCAGTTCACCATAATATTTAAAATGGATTTGGGACAATAAATGGTTGTTATATAGTGGTTAGGACATAAAGATTTTATTTAAGTGTATAAAACACGGTTAGTGCTGAAAAAGATAAAAGCAAAAAGTCTTCCCTTAGAAAAAAAAGATGTATCATCTGAGATAAGAAAGGGGAAAGAAGCTAAGGACAACGTGCTATGTATAGCAATAGGAAGAGAAATTTCAACATTAGGAATGATGACAGAGAGGAGCCATGAAAAGACAAGGTCAAACATGCTGTATATCAGATTCCTAGCTTCTGTCATCACTTGAAAGTTTTTCAAAGAATACAGAAATCCACAGAATTGTCAAGGATGGGGAAATCTCAGTCAGTGAAATGGGGTGGGATTGCTGGGGAGCTGGCGCTGGTGCGACCAAAATGTGCTTAAATACATAGAGAAGTGAGGCATTTAGGCTCTGCTAAGAGCAAGTTACTGTTTCCTGGAAAGCAAAGCCCTGAATGGGTTTGAGGAAAAGCAGTTCACTTGGAGCAACTAGTGCAACCTTGTGCAAAGCCTACTGCTTACATATTGTAAGGATCACAAAGGAAACAGGACTGCAATTTTTACCTTTTTACTTAACAATGAGGAGACTGGCACTAGAAGAGTTTCTTGTTTTGGCTTACTCACTTAAAGAGATACTGAAAGCTTTAGACAAACGGTAGGAAAGAACTACTAAAATTGAACACTTTAACTCTCTTTAAGCAAATCCTTGATTCACCATGATTGGTTTCTCAGCAGTTAAGATGCGTGACTTGATTACAGGAGGCCTCCACAGACACAGAATACTTACTGAAGGTTTTTAAAATTCCTTTTGCTTTAGCATTAGGATCAATGGCTGGAGACAGAAGCCAGACATGTGCAAATGGAAAGTAAGGCATGCACAAAACAAGGAAAGTGATTAACACCCCCAAACAAACAGCTGCCAGTTACGATGGATTCCCTATCTCTTGATGCCTTCAAGTTGCAATTGTGTGCCTTTCAGGAAGAAAAATCTGTGGCTGGCTGAAGCCTATCTAGTGCCATATAGGGACATTGGGGTAAAATTTAAGGGCACTTGGACTAAATGATGTAATCAGCTCTTCTGCCTTTAATCTGCGTGAGTCACTGTGTTACCATTAGTAGATTGCTTCACTTCTATGTCTTAATTTGCCAATTTATTTTAAAACAGAAATATGCCGACCTCATTTGGCTGCTGTGCTGCTTAATTGCCCATTATAAAGTACTTTAAGGTCCTTGGATAAATGGATCCAGAGAAGTGCAGTGTGTTTGCATGCTCACCAAAAAAAGACTTCAGAAAAGATTTATTCATAATCTGTTCTGTGATTAGTTTGTGTCATGGTAAATTTCGTCATGTTAATTAATTATTTTATTTTTACAGGCATTGATATCCATTTTGTTCACGTAAAGCCTCCTCGTTTGCCTGAAGGCCAGTCTGCAAAGCCATTATTAATGGTTCATGGTTGGCCTGGCTCATTTTACGAGTTTTACAAAATCATCCCTCTCCTGACGGATCCTGCCAGCCACGGCCTCAGCGATGAACACATTTTTGAAGTCATTTGCCCATCTATCCCTGGCTATGGTTTCTCAGAAGCACCCCACAAAAAAGGTATGATGTACGAGCAGAAACTGAACTGACACAAGCCTGGTCTCATTGTGAGATAGCCCCTATTAGCAGAACAGTAACTCCTGGCTCTTCTTGTTTTCCCAGTGTAGAAACAAAGATCCTCTGTGTCATGTGGGAAGGGGGAGATGAGTGTGACTTCAGGTGACACCACTGATTAGTTTCAGGAGCAATGTATAGCTAATTTACAAAGGACTATAAAAAGTTACAAAGTGACAACTCATGAATTGTAATTGGGTCAATGAATTGTGTGGGGGTGAGCAGGAAGAGTAAACTTAATTTGTTACTCTTCCTTTTGGGTGTTTCGAATCTATATTCAACAGCATTACACAGGTAGGTGAGAAGCAACAGTTGAAACAAATCAATTCATGTATCTACACAGTAGATTGCAGCCAATTACCTGCTTGTTCAGCTTGTGCTCTGAATTATACAAACACAAGCTGCAACAAATTGGAGAGAGGTAGTATTTAAAGTGATACTGAGTTTAGTATTCAATTATGCGTGCAGGTGAATGATGTGGGGAAGGTTGGTTTTGCTTTTCTCTGCTTCCCTGGTTGTGATTTATGTGGTCAGCATTTAGCGACGTGGAGAAGTGCATTACTAGTGGAAACGTAAAGTTTCCAACGATCATTAAGGTGAGACTGTGCTCACAGTAGACCAAATGGAAACACTGCCTGGGCAATGCTCAGCGCCTCTGGTAGGGCTCAGCTGGAGTATGACTACAGTTTAAAGAGTATGGCAGCCCCTCAGTTGGGCAAGTGTGTGGGCAACTGCTGGGGTTAGGAGAACGCTAGTCTGCAACGAAGGCTGGATTTTCTCCTCATAGTTTCTCTAGACCTTCCCTGGATGATGTGACAAGGGTTTCCGTATAGTCTGTCAGACAGGCAAGGAAAAACGGGACTTGTAGCTTTTTAGGAACTTGAACGTTGCCTTTATGGGGAGAATAAATGCTGCCCAGCCACAAGTGTAGCTGGAATTAATGCAACAGTGTTCTTTTCTTTTTTAATGCAGACTTTAATTCTGTAAGTGCCGCTTCTATTTTTTATGAATTGATGCTCAGACTGGGATTCAACGAATTCTACGCACAAGGTGGTGACTGGGGCTGGCTCGTCTGCACCAATCTGGCCCAGATAGCTCCCAAGTGAGTACCCCTTTGCTACAGTGCTGCATGATTGGCATGCAAAGCTGTTTTCTTCTTTAAATAGTTATTTCTTGTGCACTTGAGAGTTCCCGTCCAAGTCCTCATATGAGCACTGTGTAGTATCATAGAATCGTTAAAGTTGGAAAAGACCCTTAAGATCATCGAGTCCAACCGTTAACCTATCACTGCCAAGTCCACCGCTAAACCATGTCCTCAAATATTTCCACGTTTCTCTCTACAGTGCTCGGTGTTAAGCGGTGATCCAGAATTACATACCTTAGTTTATACTATATACCTGTTCTTTCAAACAGTTGTGCAGTAGTTTTGTAATGGGCCCACTGGGGTCTGGAGTGGGATAAGTACCTGTAACAACAGGAGGATTTGTGGCTTAGTGTCCAGGAGTGCGTGCTGACTACCGACAGTTGCCGCTTTGACTTGTCATTTTTGTGTGAAAAGCCACACTACAAAGTACAGCTAAGGTCACGATGTAATTAGTAGGTCAGAATTTAAGTATGTCCATTTTTGTTAATAACTTTTTAAATACAACAACTTTGAATCGTGTTTTATTTTTGTTAATTTGTGGGGGCTTTTTCTGTTTTTATTTTTAGCCATATGAAAGGTCTCCATTTAAATCTAGCCTCAGTTACAAACATGGGATTCATTCACCTCCTCTCCATTCTGCTGGGCCGCTATCTTCCAGGGCTCTTCGGTTTCCAGGATGAAGATGTTAGGCGGATGTTTCCCTTCTTGGAAAAAGGGCTCTACAGGATGTTGCTGGAGTCTGGCTACGCTCACATACAGGCTACAAAGCCTGATACTGTTGGTAAAACAAACAAACCAACCAACCCTTTTGAGTTCAGAATACTTAGTCTGATCATTTTAGTTGTACTTTCATAGAAACAAAACATACTGCTTAAAATATGCAGAAAACCAGTTTTTTTCAGGGAAATTGAAGTAGGAATGTTAGAGGTTTTAAAAGGTGGGCTCCTTTTCTGTATCCAAGTCAGAAAAGGTTACATATGGGTACATAGTATTACACTCATTTTTGCATGCCGAAGATGTAAATCTGCATATCACAACTGAGCATGCTCTAAGTGCCATTGACCTCGTTTCCAGTTTTCACAAATAAAATAGTTTATTTAATACTTTTCCACTCCTGCTATCGCTGGGGACTGTAATTCTATTTCAAATGTAGCTATGCTGAGAGCAAAAGATAGTTTCTTCACAGAGAATGGATCACATTCAAATGATGTAAACTACAAGAAGCTTTTAGCTGTCTCAGCACGCAATGTAGCTTATTTATAGGGATAAGTAATACCTGAAAAGTAAAATCAAGTTTAGTTCTCACTCATTGTTCTGAATCACTTGCAGGCTTTCAAGGAAAAAAAAAAGCGTACCTGTGAATGTTCTTTCTAGATGAGGTAGTCAACCAGATTGCTTAACTACTTTAAGTATCTGAGTATGAAGCGTTTCTATTTTAAAAACATCTTTTGCAACTGAATTGGACAACTGAGTCAAGAATACTGAATATATTTTAGTTTAGTGCAGCAGCAATTCACTCATGGATTTTATTAAAAACATAGCTAAGGAAACTATTTCTTAATGGTTTTCCATAAGCTTACCTACAGAAGCAGGTATATTCTTAAAATGTGGAGGCAAAATGATAATTTTTATGGATTTTCAATAATTTTGCTTCCTTTGAGTTGTGCTTTCTAAAAATTACTAGTCTCTCATTCCTTTTTGTGCTTGAAGAAAACATGGGGAAGCTGGTAGCTGAAAGATGCCTAGTCGTGCTCCTTCTGCTGTGGTTTTCTGGCTGATTCTTGTCCCGACCAGTAACGCGTGGTCTATCAGAGCAGACTGTGCAGACTGGGAACCAGCAGCAAGCTTATGTTTTGGGAGCTGGAGCAGGAGCACTCCTGCAACTTTGAGGACAAAGAAGAGAGGAGCGTGGCAGGTGGCAGGTTCCCACAGGGAGAAAGACTTCTCTGAAGAAGGGAGCGTAAGGTAGCTGGGAGAAGCACAGCCACGGAGGCTACCACAGTCTTCCTGAGACTTCTGGTGGTACGGGGCTACCTTGCAAGCTGGCCTAAGCAAGGAAGTTGTCTCTGTCTCTTGATATATACTGTGCTTGCTAATAATATACTCTTGATTGCTTCAGAGCTGGCTTGTGATCAAAGTGGCTTACGTGGATTTGATTTTACACTTATTCTTTGGGAAACTTGCATGGAGCATGGGTTCACTTTCAACTGACTGAAATAGGCAGCACCTATTAGGATCAATGTCAATTTTTCCTATACGTAAACCGATGTATTCTTTGTTCACAGTGAGTATATGAGAACAGGCTATTGCTTGTCTAATTCTGCGGATCTGGAAAGCATGCTCCATATAACTTGTTCAAGCAGTTGGTATTTCAGTTATCAGTGTTAGGTGTTTGATAACTGAAACTCAACTATCACGTTTAAATAGCGATTACTGATGAAATTGTGCTAGCTGTAGTGTTAGGCATCTTTTAGGAAGGTTGGGTTGCATGGGTGGAACTTCAAATATATTGCTGTTCCTCAGGAAAAGCTTTTTCTAAGGTTTTTCTGAGCAGCTGGGACAGTTTATGGTCCCTGTATTTCACAGCACTAGGATGTATTAGCAAAATTCCAGGTGCAGGCATGTTTTTTTCTGTCCAGGCGAAACAAACTATACAAAGTATATTAAGCCTTGTTCTACATGAAGGCAGTTGGCTATTGCTAATTCAGAAGACGGACCTTTTAGTAAACCCTTGCTCTTCCTTAATGACTTTATAATAATCCTTAAAATGTTTTTTGCCACTTGATAATGGTGCAAATTCTCCTGGTCGTGTGTAGGCATGTGGGGTTTGGCCCTGTAATGCTGTTTAATAAATGGCAACTTCCAGATTAATGGAAGCAAACCCTACTTGGCACATAGAGCTTAATCTCATTAGCTTACAAGAGAAAAAAAAAAAAAGCCAGCAGAAATCCAACACTATTACATCAGTTCAAAAAACATACAGTGTGAGCTAATGCGGAGCCTGTTGGTTTGCAGATACTATCAGTTTATGATTCAACAAGAAATGGCTCCAACTTGTTCTGCTATTCTATTTATTTATTTAAGAACACAGCTGCTGGAACAGCTTTGTAAAGTTATCTACGCTGTATTATAATGGACCAGTGCTATCACAGTCTGAGTTCAGTAGTCAGATATCGCAATTTTAGTTAAATTTTCTTCCTCCTTTTCAGGCTGTGGTTTGAATGACTCTCCTGTAGGACTGGCCGCATACATCTTGGAGAAGTTTTCTACGTGGACTGATTTGGAATTCCATAATTTAGAGGATGGAGGACTAGAGAGGTAAGCGTTTCCTCTTACACCATTTTGGATGAGGTGACTAAGCCCAGAGTCACAGCTAAAGAAGCCTGCCCGAATTGATCGCCTCACATCTCATAGGGAGCCTGTAGTGACCACAAACGGTGCAGCGCTGTACTACAGCATGCAAAGAATCAAACAGGCCATGAAGGCTGATGTATTCCCTTCCCACTTTGATCTCCTAGAAAAGAGATACACCCCTTAACTTCTGCGTATTAAAAACTGACTTAAGTGCAAGATTCTCATTAGGACGAAAAGTTTAACCTACGTTAGGATGCGAGGAAACAGAACTCATGATTCATTTTAATGCTAATACTCAACTCTCTGCATTTGCTTTAAACTGATGAGTATTGCTTCATCTACCTACCATTTGCTAATAAAGGATCGTTCTTGGTGTGCGGCAGAAATCTGAGATGAAGCCCCCTTTGCAAATTGCTGAGATACCTGGCAGGAGTGGAGCAAAGGGGCACGTTATGAAAAGGTCCAGCAACAATGGATTTGAATAGAATGTTTGCACTGCATACAGCTAATAATTTGATACAAAACATGCACTGTTGACAGCACGTGTTGGTGTGATGGCTCTACTGAAGGCTCATAGTAGCATTTCAAGTTATGAATAATAAATGGCACAAGCTGTTCCATGGGCTTTTCTGCTCCTACCCTCCCAGTCTATGGACAGTATAGAATGCTGTGCTGGAGCATAAGGTGCTTGTTGGAGTCTGCCCTCCATGTAGTAGACTTCCCAGTTTGTGTCTGAAAGCTTTTAACATGCTGACAGACAGAGGGGGAGTAACACACTTCACCTCCGAACTCTTTACCAAGTTAACTATTTTTTCCTGTAACTTTTTTTCTTACAACCAAACCAAACCCTGCTAAAGTAATGCAAAATGGTATTCAGTTCTAACTAAGCAATCTCTGGGCTTACCTATTCAGGAAGTTTAACCTGGATGATCTGCTCACCAATATCATGATCTACTGGGTGTCAGGCTGTATAGTCTCCTCAATGCGTTTCTACAAAGAAAATTTGCAGAAGGGGATAGGCACACAGAAACATGAAAGGTAAGTGGGGTTTTTTCTTTAAATATTTTGCCCTGACCTTAATTTTATGGTTGCAGACAGGTTGCTTACATCCTATAGCTGCTGCAGGTTTCTGAATGTTGAGGAAGAGCAATGCTGTATCACAGTGTTCCTCCACAGGAGAGGTCTGTTAGTTGATGTACTGTGTTGTGCTTGGAAAACACGGTCATTCGGTAAGAATCCTGAGCCATCCATAAGGACGTCTAACTGGAGGCACTGCTTGAGGACCTCCCATTCACAGTGTATCCAACTAGGGAAAAGCACGTGCAAGTACTTCCAGATTTTACTTTAGTTACCAAATGAGCCTGTGGCTGAGTCATGCAGTCAGTTTTATTTATAGTTTATTTGTTTTGTAGTTCTGGTACTTTTCTGGATACAGTTTGCCTATTTCTGCAAAAGATTTAAGTCCTACCTTTGGAAGCAACTTCAGTATACTGACAAACTGCATAATTTGAAAGTCATTAAGACTGATGTTCCTGCTGTGCAGACACTTAAGACAGCAGCCTGGTTGCACATACTTGTGTCAGCTTGAGTGTTAGTGAAGGCTTAAACCTGCCCTGCGGTACTCGCAACCAGAGCTCACTGCTGTGGTATTTATTTAGCTGTGAAATGATGCTCCCAGGAAGCTGACTCAGTTCTTGAAGCTGTTGTGGCTACACTGTGGGCAGTGTCCTGCTCCAGTTCTGCCTACATGAGATGAGCTATACGAGCCTCTGTGTGCCTAGAGGAAGGAGTCTCAAAGACCTATGTAAAATTAGGCACCCTGTTTTCAGGCTTCCAGTGGTTACATGCCCAACAATTTTTGTATCTGAATTTTAAAGTCTGTCACTTCTGACAATGCAGTTTATATGTATGGGATATTTCAACCTAGAAAATGTTGCTGTGGTTATAACAAGCACAGATTGTTCCACTTTGCAAGGTAGTCTTCCCCACAAATCCAGTTCCTTCCCTACACTTGCTAATGTGCAAAGCATTCCGTAGAGAGCATTTGTGCCAGTTAAAAGCAAGAGCTACTTTACAGGGTAAAGTCTCGTGTTCAGAAATGTTTTCTCTGAACTAGTCTAGATTTACTCTCTATTATTCCTGCCCTCTCCTCCCCATTTGCAGCAGTTCAAGATAATTCTGCCCCTGCCTCCTCTCCAGTTGTCTTGCCAGGCTTAACATGTTCTAGCCATAATCTTCACTGTAAATCTCTGTCCTGCCCTTCTCAAATCGTGTGCTTTCCCCTCAATACATGACTCTTGAGCCCTGAATGTGGCGTGAGGAAACTTGATACCCACCACCTCCTAGGGCTCTCTTCTCAATTTCCATACTTCTAACTCTCATGCCCTGTACCCCTTGCAAAATTGCCTTAATATCAACGTATGCAAAAATTTTTAAAAATATTTTCCCAGGAATGGCAGTGTTGTCTAGTCTTCAGATTTAGGATCTGGAAGTCAAATTTTAATTGCCTAACACTAGTGTGCCCAACTGTTTAAGAACAACATTTCCTTGGGACTTTCCATTTCTTGCCGAGTTAAGTGTTTGAAAGATTAAAATTATTCTCTCTCCTCTCGCAGGCTCACAGTACAAGTACCTACTGGCATTGCCTCCTTCCCTAATGAAGTCATGCACACACCCCGGGCTTGGGCCCAGAAGAAATACACCAACATAGTTTCCTTCCATTTCATGCCTCGAGGTGGCCACTTTGCAGCTTTGGAGGAACCTGAACTTCTAGCTGAAGATATTCTGCAATTTGTTGGGAAAGTAGAGAAAGAGCAGCTTTGGAAAAAGAAAGGAGAATAACTCTCCTGACAAACAGCAGGGTAATAGCTTATAGCTTAGCACATGTACAGGCCTTACTAAGTCTACTGTAATCCATGTAATTAGATCTTATTCTTGACCAGATGCGAGAGACGACAGCAGGAAAAATGCAGTATATCTCACTAAGATACTGCCGTGGGGTACCGATTTTTGGTTGGGTCTTTTTTGTTCAGCTAGGCTAAGAAAGTAGCATGAAGATTACTTGGTTATCTTCTCCCCAAGCACAGACTTCTAAAATCTGTTCTGTAGTATTCCTGACCCTTGCTTTGAAATTGAAAAATAGACCTTACAACTAGTAACAGTTTTTAATTGTTATGAAAGGCTTTTTTTCACAGCAGCAGTAAAACTTGAGCTGGTGTAGGTGTGAGGTTCCTCACATAAAGAATGGGGAACAGCCTAGCAAGGCCTAACTGGCATGAGCGCATCAGTTAATCAGCATCGATGATCTACAGTACCTTTAAACTAGCCAGCTGGCTACTGCTGGCTGCCTGTCCCTTCCAGCCTGGGCTGTTAAGCAGCGTCCTGGCTGCGAGGAAGCTCAGCTCCCCTGCGCCAGGCTCCTGGGACAGCAACATACGAGGAGCAGCTGAAACACACAGGCGCCTGTAGCTCGGACCAGAAGGAGGGGAATTACAGCCCGGGCTACCTCTGCGCTGAATTTGTACGCTTAACTAAAATCATAGCCCGGGGTAGGCCCAAGACACTGTGGCTTTGCACTGCTTCTGCAGGGTATTGTAAATACCTCTTACTAAATAATAAAAATTTGATTAATTCAAAATTAAAAGAAATTTGCATTAAAATTTTGAATAATACCTGTGTGTTTCTTTTAAATTTTTTAATAACTGAGATTTTGCTGGGTGACATCAAGGAGAAGCGTCCGTTCAGAACCTATCGATTCTGTACTGCATCTGTTAAAAAGGTCAGATTGAAGGCAAACTGCTCAAAGAAAATTGAATTTGAAGGGCTGTACGTTTTTGCCAGCAACAGTCCCTAGTGTGTGCAGTTGAACTTCAAACACCCTGAAACTGTATCCAGATGACTGATTTCAGTACGGTTTTGCTCTCCAGTCACTTCTGATATACTTCCCTACCCCGGCAAGCACAGGGAAATGTAATCCACCAATAACACTTGCATGGATTAGTAGTATTTCACAGTATTAATTGAAATGGAAGCTGTTAAATAACAGGCACTCCAGCAGAGCCCTGCTCCAACCCACAGGGCTTTAGACTCAAGAATACCAAACTAGTTTGTTTCAGAGAAGGCAAGTCAACACTCCTGCTGGGCACACTGGAATCCTGGCACCCAGAGCCACCTGATACGCCATGACAGAACATCATGAGGGCAGACGAAGTCGTGAAACGGCCTGGCTCGGTTTTCTGCGCGGAGACGAGACCTCCCGCTGCCTTTCCTCTGCCTTCTGTGCCTCTGCACCTGGGTGCCAGCAGGGAAGGCAGAGGGGCTCTCGGGTCCCCCTACAAGATTTGACTGCAGGGCTGCCTTAGACCTTCGAGCTGTACTTGAATTCTTTAAGACAGCTAACTGCTTCCAGATTAGTAGCGAGCGCTAATTCTACATTTACTTGTAAATGCTTTCATTAGTCAAAATCTGTGTTCTCATTTGCAAAATATTGTGATATTGTGTGGTTCAGGCCAGCATGTTTTGAATAGACAGGAAGAAAATACAGAATCATTCACTTTTTGTCTAAAATAGACTCTTCTCAGAGAAGACCATCCCCAAACTTGTTTCAGGTTCAGTATATTAAAAAAAGGTTTTCTTCTTCAGGAGGAATCAGCTCCCCTCTTCAACGACAGCTGTCTACAGGCACCACTAAGCTCCCTCTTGCGTGAGTCTTGGTCTCTGGCCGTTTGTTTTTGCCTTACTTCTGTCCCCTGCGTGGCCTCGTGTTTCAGAGCTGGAGCTCATCCTCTCTTATCTTTAACGCACATGCAGCCATCTGCTGTGGTGCTAGGGAGCACTGCCATATACTGCTACAACGCAGTACTTTCCCAGGGACTGCTCAGTCACAACACAGATAAAGTAAGTAAGTGGGAAGGGAGTTTGCTATGCGATATTTGCCAAACCGATTTTCAGATGCGAGTAGAAGGCTCGAAGCGTTTTCTCTCTCCCTTCTGGAGCAAATCTGCTTGAAGGGGCCCAGCCTCGATGAAAGGAGGCACGTCAGGACGCTGTTTAGCGATCTTACGTTACAGCAGCTCATCCAGGCTCAGTCACCAGCGAGAGCCGGACAAAAAACAACTGCCTGTAGAACCTTTCCATCTCAAAATATGCCTCAGTTCTCAGCGATCTGACACAACGGTAATGAACGCAGACGGTAAGCGAGCGCATCCTTGCCCTGCTCTGCGCGCCAGGTAAGCGCGCTTCAGCCTACTACAAACAACACGAGCTGTCCACACTGCCAGTTTTACTCAGTGTAGAAGACAGATAGGCACCGAGACCCTAAATCCAGCACAAAAATGGGTTTGATTAGCTACTGTCTGAAAGAGAAAACAAATCTGGACATAAAAGGTGCAGACTTTAGAAGCTTAAAAATTAAATGCCTGCTACATAGCAAAAGTTGTTCTGATGTCACACGTCTCAAACCTTAAGCCCACAGCTAGCAGCAGCTGCTGCTTATCACCTCCTTATCTACACAAAGATTCAGTGAAATGCTGTGACAATGTGAAAGAATATAAAGTCCAGCTATGTGCCAGCTGTAACGCCTGCCATCAGCTCCCCTCCCCTTTTTCAAAATAATCATTTGTTTGCAGCAAAACGCAGCCGCTCCCACTGCCCGTAGCGCCAGGTTTAATACTAACGAAGTGTTTGTGGGCTAGCGAGAGTATCTGCACCTCTTCCTGCAGGGAGCAACTCTCCCACGAGCCCGAGATTCGGATTTGATAACGGCCTTAAGCAGATTCAGACTCACTTCTGGTGCACTCTGGTATTGGCTAATGGGTAATTATTTGGTACGGTACTGCAGTCGGCAGCGCAGAGGTCAGCCAGATAATCAGAAATAGTTCTAACATTTCTGTTAGCAAGTAAATGCGTATCAGGTTATTGCAACAGTAATATGCAGTAAGAAAGGACTCCCTGCCCCGTTATACTTGTTCTTATTGAAGCGAGCCAGCTGAGTACCTGCTGTTCAGACAGTAAGCGTCCTCTAACAAGGCCAAATGCGCTGCTGTTGGGCTGGCTGAGCTGCTGCTTGGCAATAAGGCTCTTCCTTGAAAGGGCAGCTGCGGCCTTCGGGAGGAGCCAGAATCCAGTGACACTTCCATGCTCAAAACATATTGTTTTGCTCCAGAGCCATTTCTTGGGGAAGCTTCCATTTCTGGACCAAAGTTGCCCCAAAGTCTCTGCTCAAAGAAACCGCTGTCCTAAAAGCCATTCCTCCTTAAGTTGCTCCAAAACATGCGTTTATCCCACATGGAAACCAGAAGTAGCTGACCTAAACCCTGCTTTTTAATTAGCCGGTTACAGCCCATGAAGAGTCTGGATAAGAGGTTCAGAACCATGGAGATGCCACTGAAAATAAACAGAACTTAGACTCTGCCCCCCCAGCTGAAGTGCTTTGGAAAGTATCTGCTTCTGGTATGGAAAAACACTAGGAAGGTCATCATCTTCTCATACAGCTCCAGCTGAACTAACTCCCACTACAACCAAATTTGACTTCTGCTTTTTAAATTACAAACGACAAAGTCCTGAAAAATCGAAGCCACTGTATGCAGCCTTTGGACACCTTATACAAATAAACAAGACAAGACTTCATGTACATTAAACGAAAAAGTCAGGCATTGCCCACATTATGAATGAAAAAAATCTGAATAGAAATCACACTTTCAGATGAAAAAGGAAGCTAAGCCATCATTTAGTGAAAAGCAGAATCTGTTAAGTCTGGCATCACAGTTAGATCTAGATGCATAAGGGGCACGATTCATCACCACTGAGCCACCAGGAATTGCTTGGGGGCAGGGACTGATCGGTTCAAGACAGTCCATCAAATGTACATTGTGTTTTACAGCAGGTGCAATACATAATATGCATTAAATGAAGATACATTTTTGCCTGAAAGAGGAATGGAAAAATCCTTCTGGATACTGTGGGAAGAGACAAGGAATAAATCCATATTGATTTCAGGGTAGCTTATTTTAAAACACTGAGAAATGATGCCAATGATGCCACTTGTTTTACTTGCTGTAATAGCACTTTTAAGGCACATAACTCACACTAAAACCGTCTTGCTTAGGATTAGTTTTCTCTCATGGAAGAAATATCATGTGCAGTGCCAGACAGCCCTGATGGTGTTATGCCAGTGCTGCTAGAAGAATTAGCCCCATTACAATTGTCAGTTGTCTTCTGGCGAGCAGTATTTATAAACAGATCTGCGCTGAGTGACAGCTCTTTCCCCTTGCTAGATGCAGTCCAAACTTCAGTCTTCAAAATAACATCTTAAAATCCAATCAGGAAGGAAAGACGGATGCTCATGCTCTCCCTGTGTTTAATAACTGAATGTCTGCAGTTTTGAGGATAGGATGAACAGTAAGTGAGATTTAAGTGATGAGTTTTCATCTTCTTAAATGAAAGACAATCCCCCTTTGCAGCAATGGTTCAAACCCCTGCAGATGATCAGTGCAGAGGGAGTACAGTACCGAGAAACGGCAAACAGAAACACGAGAAGACAAAACTACGCTCAGCCGCTCAGCATCCGAGTCCAAGGTACCAACATGACAAACTCAGCTATATGTGAAGTCTTACTCACGACTGTTTCAACAGCACAAAAGAGGTGCAAGGAGGGAAACCGACTGCTTCACCTTGCCTATGCTGCCTGTCCCCGCAGCTGCAAGGGGCCCGGCACCCCGCTTGCAAAGCCTCCGGCCCCCAGGGCCGGGCAAGGGCCTCTGGCTGTGTCAGCAGCCCAGCTGTCTGCCCCTGTTGCTTTGGGCCCAGGCCCTGGAGGAAGGTGAAAAAAGAAACCGCACGCTCAGCTCTGCAATTCCTCCCAGTCCCTGACTTGCCCCCCGCCGGTATCCGCTCCACATCCAATGCAAAACCAACTTTTGCCTGTCCTGCTGATACCGGCTTCCTGGTAAACACCCCATCCTTCTAAACACGGTCCACCTGCTGTTGCTTCATGCCTAGCTGTCCCTTGCACAAGCGTATGTGGATGTGTCCCATCCCGAGGTACTCAGGTAAGCGATGACAACGTCTTCCTCTGCCACAGGGAAAGGCCCAGCCCAGCTCGTATTTTTCCCGTTGTCTGCCTGGCATCCCTCGCTCAGGGCCATTTCACGAGCTTGGGTTGCAGCTCTGCTCCAGCTGAGCCTAAGCAGTCCCACTCACTTTAGGACTACGGCCATCGCTGCCTTGTAGGATCTCATCTCTGCTCAGAGCGCGCCTGCTAACCTTTCCACTTCCCCAGGCGGAGGAAGTCTACGAAGAGCCTCATTTTCCAGCAGTTCTTAAGCTCTTTTGCAACCAAGCCTGCAATACTGGGGTGAGTTTGTATGGAGATACATTTGTATCTCTCGAGTTCTAGGAATTCGTGGACAGTCTCAAGGGAACTAAGGTCCACCCCTGCATTTTTGTCTCAATGGAATTTTTTTTTTTTTTTGCATCACGCCAAGTCTTTTGTGGCCGAGAAAGCTTTTTGCAGTGATCAGAAGGCATTCTTAATCTTTCAGAGAAGCCAGAGACAAAGAGGGATTAAGTAGTACCTCACACAAACTGAGCAGCAGAACCCATTGTAGAACATGGATACAACTAATTCTCCTAACTTCACCACTGTGTCTTTTCCCTTTTGAAGCTATATAACAGAAATAATTGCTTAAATGATCCCTCTTAGAAGTGCACAACTGATTTATTTCTCAATTTTTGCCCTTTTCTTCCCAGCAGATTCTGATTTCTGGTCTCAGAAGTGAATGAATTCTTCCTATTTTAGGAATAATTCTTAAGTTACAGATGTCAAATACAAAAGAATAGGAAAAGCCTACTCCATTCTCTAAAGCGAGAACCCTGTCATAAAAAAATTCAGTTCCTGCAACCAAATTATGGTACTTAACAATTCTTTAAATCCCTTCCTTTTCCATTTTCCTCTGTGGAGATAGCTGCTGGTTTTATTTCTCTATGTCTATAGGTGGAGGGAAAAAATACTGATAATTTGCCTTAGGAAAAAAAAATTTAGAATTCAAAGTAAGTTTTGACATGGAACATCTTCACTTGAAAAAGCAACTTGGTGCTTTACATTTCAGGAGAGCAGGCTGTAATAAGCCCAATCAATCTGAAAAGCCAAGTACAAACCACCACTAAATGCAGGAAAGATTTTCATGCAGAAGGAAGGCGAGCTGTGTACAAAAATACATCTATCTTACATTCCCTCTGCCCTCAATCTTCCTCCTGTACTGCAACTTTTTTTTTTTAATAAACATCTGAGAAGCGCAACAAATAGACACCTTTCAAAAACAATCACTAACTTCCATCACAAGCTTTCACCCTTTTGCGTCACTACATAAAAACTGGAGGTTCACAACCACAGAGCAGTAACGATACGAGACAGCAACAAATTCTGGCTCCTATTTTTCTTAGGAGTACGTCATGAAATACCATACATTAGATTTCTAGAACTCTATTTTAAACATCACTTTTGAGAATACTGTCTTCATTAACTATTAACCAGCACCTAATTAACCACTGAGTCTAAAAACAGATGTGAAAGTTTCCCCCTCCTCTTCTTGGCTATTTACGGTCCCACCCATTCCCACTTGAATATCACACACAGATCTAGTACAGAGCATTCAAGGCTATCGGATCTTGCAACCACAGTCCTGTGACTTTTCAGAAAAAGCTATTTTACTTCAAGACCTAAACATAAACATCAGTTTAGAGTCTGGAAGATAAGTGTTTTAAGGCCCTAAAATGACACTATCATATCTGCGTTATATCATATGTATCACATATCTATCACATCTTAGGGAAATTATAAGATGGGATGAAGCTCTGGACTGCTGCAGACCACAAACTTTACATCAATAGATGTTGCCAACCCAGTTTTAGAGAAATGAAAACTAAGAATTGGAGAATTTGCGTTGGTTTAGACGCTTCTACAAACAAATGCAATGTACTAAACCTTCTGAACATCTATCCAGCAGCAGGTAAATCAAGGTCTGAGGAGGGTTACAACAGAATGAATATAATTTCTACCTGATAGGCAATACCATCTCCACCTACTCACTGGGGAGAGGGAAAAAAAAAAAAAAAAAACAACACCCCAATGAAAAAAGCAAAGAGAAGCTTTTGTGCAGGAACTTAAATACAGTAGTAAAAAGTGGTCTTTTTAAAATACACAAACTCTTAATCTAACCAGAGTCAAGGAAATCTAAAATCTAATCATGGCTGTTACGGACATTTCCAAACCAGAACTTTAATGGAAGAAGAACTCCATCCAGAATTGAAATTGGAAACATATTTAGCTCATTAAGTTAGTGAAATCCTTACTTAACACCAGAGAGTATTACCTTCCACTACCATAAAAGTTGGTCTTGAGGTGGGACTTTCAATCCATTCGAAGGTGAGAAGATGAGATAGGTGTTACACCAGAACTTACCTAGGAAGGCAGGAAATAAGCTGCTACAGAAGGGAACGAATCCTCCTCCAGGGAAGCAACCATGTTTGCTTTCAACCAGGAATCCAGAGTCACCCTTTACTGGAGACTGCAGGCTCCTGGTTGGAAGAGATTAGCAATGGAGGCACATTGAGCAGGGAGAAGCAGCTTCGTATACCACACCAGTTAATTCATGGGGCCACATTCGGTTTTTTGTCGAAAGAACTAGAAGCTAATTATGGTACACGCAACAGAAAGACAGCTGATCTTGATATACATTCTCTCCAAACAACAAATGCTTACAGACTGCTGACAACGAACAAGTGAAGATAACCCAGGAGCTCTGTGTTTGAGCACAAAAAAACGGGGCAGTTGCACTTGCATTTGCTGAGATGCTACGGCCTAACCAATAGGACGTCAGATACAAACCAAGAGCCAAGAGTTAACCTAAGAACCAAAAAATTAGAGGGTAGAATGTTCCGTTATAATGACCCAATTTTCAGTGTTTCCGCTTTTGATCCTTTCCTTTCTGTTTTGATCTGTCAGACAGCTGTCCTCAGAAAGAAAGAACAACTGTACCTCTGAAGTATCTGAAACAGGCACTTGCAGCTGTTACAGACAGGTGACAAGCAGAATCATTCAAGAATTCTTTAGATTAGACAGAGAAGGAATTTGCAAGGCCAGTTTAAGAAGACAAGACACATGTCGTCTTTGAAAGTTATGATCCTGGCCATCATTTGGAATTAAAAGTGTGTATTACCTTGTATTGTTGCAGTTTAGAGACAAGTGTGTTTTTTCTTCGTACTCAATGGACTTGGGTTTGCGTTAGTGACAGAAAAAGACCCCCCCTCCCCAAATCTTCCTCTGCCTCTTACCTCACTTTTGCTAACAGCCAGGAGAACAACTCTGTGGTCTGCTGCTCCTAGGACAAGCTCACCTTCCTGAAAAGCGTAAAAGGCCTCCAAATGCTAATAAATGAACTATCTGTAGATCATACATGAGAAAGCTTTCAGTTGTGCTGCTAGCGTCTGTGGGTAAGCACAGCTGGGAACTGGATTTCTGTAAAGAGAGAGAAAAAACACGGTCTAGTGCTACACTGAAGCATGTAAGAACTTAGCCAGCACAGAGACCTCCTTTTGGCTCAGGACATGGGAAGAGCCCAAAGGAAAACAAGGCATGAACGTGTGCACCTAATGCAAATGAGAAATTGTAATCTTCATTTGGGTGTTGAGGATGTGTTGTAATAGGGCAGGAGGTGAACCAGATTGGGCATACATATAGAATAAGCTCTAACTGGCACAGAGCTAGGTGTACCTACACAAGCCAAGTTGGGTTTTTTTGAGTCTTAGCATACCATATAGAATTTTCTTCACTATAGAAGAAAATCATCTATAGCGAAGTCTTTGTGGAAGTGCACTGAATTGTACAAATATCAAATGGGCTCCATTCTTCAAATTTTCGGGGTTGTCCCCTCAGTTGTGTCCCAGAGAAGCCCATCACAGACCACACTGTGGGGCTTACTCATGTTGGAGTGTCAGACTTGCCCAGGATTCATGTTCCACGGGAGCACTGCTGGTGGCAGCTGCTAGAACGCAAGTAAGGACTTAGCAAGGAGCGAGGTGGGGGGGAGGAGTTGCTCCAACTGAGCAATGCAAGGCAAGCAGCAGGCGCTGGATCTCAGCAAATATGGCTTCTGGGAGCTACAATCAGTAACTCCAGCTGGGCCATTTGCTTAGGCTTCCTGCCAAAAGATTTATAAAAAGAACAGTAAAGAATGTGCAATGGCTTTAAATATGGATTTCAAATACAGTGCAGCCAATATCCACATTTGTTGAGGCTTCCATCCCTCAGCTTTTCTCTACGGCTCAGCAAGGAATGTAAGGAGTTTCTCCTGCTGATCTAATTTTATCCTCTCAGAGATATCCACCAGCATGAAGGAATGAATTAGAGCCAGTGCAGCTTCCTAATTACTTCCAGCTCTCAGAAAGAGACCCACAAGATACAAGGGAAGCAAGTACAACATAGCAAACTTGATAAACCAGCCTTTAATTTGTGTATTGCTATACATGGAGGTCTTGTGATAATTACTAATAGGTGATCCCAGCCTTTACTCAAACTGGTACGTGTCCTAATATCACAGACATATCTGTTGTACTACAACAGAGTACAGTGGCAAACAAGAATGGCTACTACATGATAAGTGAAATATGCAGGTGGTTTCCCCAGACACACGAACTGGTTCCTCAAATGCCAGCAGTAACTGTTTAGCAAGATGCAACTTTTCCATTACCTAGCAGGTTTTCCATATCCTATATCTGAAGCACACCAGCATGACTGGAGGTGGGTTTTTTCAAGTTCACAGGAGAGCTGGCCCTGTCTGTACTGAACCTGTGCCAGCCACAAGGAGCTTCATTACCAAGGTTCAGCAGCCTTCCAAGCACAAAAAGGAAATCCAATCACCAAAAGAGTTTTTGTCCTTCCTATGACATATAGAACCTCACAGCGAATATCAAAAGTCACTTGTTCAAAAAAGTACGTTATACCACAGAGCATAAAAATCCCCCAGTGCCAGCAGGGTAAACAGATCAAGTGTGGTAGCTGAATCATTTGATTCCTCCATTAGTACACACATCAGGGTCCACTGCTTCTGCAGACACCTGTATGAGATGGGGTACTGCAGCTAGAAATGAGTTAGAATAATCACAGACTTATCATCTAATTAATACAACAGGCTCTGTCTCCTCCTTCTGTCCTCACACCTGTATGAGAGACTCAGAGACAAGTAAAAAAAGGTGGAATCTGTTGGTTTTCTTTTTTCTTGGTTCGAATACCAATCTTAAACGGCAGTTTGTATCCAGGGCACACACCACTTCTAGTAATACCATGATTGCTAAAAAACCCCCACAATATTCAGTGTACATACCACCTCTAGTAATACCACAATTAATAAAATCAAAACACGCCCACACACACACGCACGCAACCCCCCGATTAAACTGCAACACTGAAGCGATAGTATAAAGAAGTCTGACACAAATCCATGCCCTCCCACTAGACAAGGCTCCTCACTTGCCTTTTAAGAACCAGAAGTTATGTGTACCTTCAGCTTAGAGCACGGCCTTGTCGTCAGGGGTATCAGAGCTCTGCAGGGCCCTTCCTGCAGCAGGGCAGGTCTCCTGCTCAGCATTTGTCCAGAGTGGTTGTCTGGGGAAGCTGGAGGCAGTCCTGCAAGACACTGAACATCTGTACACACTTACTTATGGCACAAATTCTACTCCAATCTCAAGATGTTACTGCTTCACAGACATGCTAGAAAAGGTCAAGTTCAGGAACTAACAGTTTAACAATGAGCAGGCAAGCAGAGGGTTTGGGAGGGCCAAAACCTTCTCCTACCCAAAGGTCACCAAGATTCATCCCCTAGAGAAATTTAAAAGTATTCAAATCTCTCATGGGACATGCTGTCATTCTAAGCCTCATGACAGTGCTCTCATGAACAGTTCATGACACCGATCATGCTGTGAAGCAGGTAGCAAATGAACTGTTTCAATACACAAAGAAAAAAAACCCCAAATCAATCAAGACAGCCTGAAATTTCTCTGAACTCGGTGTTTTATTGCTTCGTGATTATTAGTTACACTTTAACACAATGTACTTTGGAATCAATTGGCACCTACTACATAATTTAAAAACTTATTATCTTACAGCTCATATAATTGGCACTATAGAGAAAACCCAGAGATCTGTCATTTTGACCCAAGATTAAAAGAAAGATAAAATGTTTACATCCTTTATTGTTGGCAGGTGAACTTTCATTGTGGAAGGCCCTTAAAACTAGTGAACAGAAACTAACAACCTAAACGCCCTCCAAAAATATATATAAAAACAGTACCAGATAAATCACGCCCTTCTTTACACCAGTCTTTTGGCTTTGGTACTTTTAGTACCCAAGTGCACAGTAACTCCCTCATCTCTTTTAAGGAAAAAAAAGTAACATGGTCAAGTCTACACTGACTACTTTGGGTGACGAGAGACTCCCACACACCATCCTCAGCGCCCACGCAAACAGCATTTTCATCAAAAGTGACATTGCCTCAGGATTTAACACATCCCAAGAGGTTTATAAATACTAAAGGGCTGGGTTTTTTTATTAAAAAAAAAAGCAAGAATTATTTTGAATAAAGAAATGACAGCTGTAATAGCTGCATTTACTTTGGTGACCAGTTACCTACATGCAGCATAAGTTATCTTCATAAGGCAAGTGATGAGATAGCATAAGTGTAGTCCCTGAGGATCAGCATCTGTGTGCTCAACACGTTTGTTTCACAATGTGTGTAGACAGCCTGGAAAACAATCAGTCCCAAGACATCTGCTTTTTAATCTCCAAGCACAGCTGCAGACCACACAATGAATTATTTCTGTACCTCTTCTGTAGGCAGGAATATGTAAATAAAACAGAATGCTTAGTAGGTGGTGGTGGGGAGTTAGTTCTCCTAAACCCGGACCAAGTGCTCCACCTTGTGTTAGTCCTTGGCATTCAAAACGAACCCTTCGATGCCTGCTCAATAATTGCAAGTCCAGCAGAATAGCTTATGATTTCTTCTGCCTGTGTACTAGTGTTGTCCATGGTGCCATATGATTGCGGCTCCTTTTGGGCAAGCATCGTCCTTTCTGTAGAATGAGGATGCAAAACTCGGGGGACGTACATCTGAAATCACAAGCATTAAGGATTTCACTAGTCTCTCAGAGTATAATGTTGGGATAATTCACCCAGGATAATTTTTCCCCTCACCACTCTTCTTTTCATCCATTTCCCATTCTTCACCTTAACACCTAAGGCCTTTTGCACCCTAACGGAGGCTTTCTGGTGCAACACTCACCTGTACTTGTAGACTGTGGCACAAAGACCTCTATTTCTGCCTCAGTCCTACATCCCTTTTAGTGACGTGGCAGGTAAGACCTGCTACACGTCACAACTTTCAAAGTCACAAAGCAGTGGCAACTGGCTGCATTTGGCAGCTGTCCAGATGCGAGGATCCGTCTGGTGCAAGGCCAAGAATGCAGCACACAGAGCTGCTGGAAGCAGCGTGTCTCAACTACTCCTAAAACGTCAGCTGAAGGTACTTCTGGAACACCACCTGGGAACAGTCAAGGAGCCCCGCTGCAGAACTCTCTGGTCCCACATGCATATGGGAAGTCCCACAGTCCATTCAGACTAATATGTCCTACACAAGCTCTTTGGTAAGCAGGGTGAGCAATTAAGTTTTTCTAAGAAACGTAAGAGAATATTAGTAACTCTTAACTTCTTACAGAAGATGTTGGGATGGTTGGTACATCTGTGTCGCTTCCTCTTTCACCTTGCACATCTTCTACCTGTAACAAATAACAGGTGGGGAAAGGAAGAGAGACAATATCAAACTGGTAACTCAAAACAACATACAGAGATCGTAAGCACCTGAAAACCTGCACAGAGAGATCTTTGTGCAGTGCTGGTACTCTCTCCTCCAATCCTCTTGCATACTTCTTCCATACTGCTCTTTCCTCTCAAATTCAGTACCTGCTAACACTGACAGACTTTCCACTGTGCCAAGCAGCCTACCTCTACTATCAGCCCTCTTTAGCCATCTTACCGGAATGAACCTTTGTGGACAGACGTTGCTGGTGAGAAGGCACAAACAACCCAGTAGCAATAGCTGGTGCTATATCAAGCACATAGGTAGGTGCTGAAAGGTGTTAGGTATCCATCACTTACCTTATAATTCAGTGGGCTCAGGTACTTGAAACAGCCAAAACATGTATAACCCAAGCAAATAACAATTGTGATGTTGACAACTAGGAAGGTAAACATGGTTGTAGGTGCTTTAAAGCCTAGAAAAATATCCAGAGAATACAATATAAAAATACATTGCAGGGGAAAAAAAAACAAAACAAAACAAAAAAAAGCAACCAACCAAACAAAAAAACCAAAACAAACCCCAAAACTTTACTTCCTCTTCCCCATTTTCAAAAGTCTCACATTTGTGTTTTTTTTTTTTTTTTCCCCCTTAGAGGACTGGGCACACCACTTCCAGCCACAAACAGGAGAACCTCGTTATGCACAAAGCTTGTTGACTGGTAAAACTGCTGAGCAAGCTGTTTCCCCAGCTTCTTTAAAGGCCAAGAAAGGCAGCTGCAATACCCCTCAGCCATCTATTCTGGACCCACTTCTAAAATACTTTCATTAATCATCTGTGAAATGTAATAGATAGAGTCTATTTATTAAATATGATGATGGTATCAAACTAGATGGCTTGCAAACAACCCAAAGGAAGAAAAAAAAAAATCAAAATGACCTTGATAGATTAGACGACCCCACCCTCTTTCAAGGAAAAAAACCAAACACCACAAAATAAACAGTAAGATGAAATTATATGTAGAAAACTGTAAATAAGTACAATTTGGAAGGAAAAATGAAATGTAGATATGAAAGATAACAAGCCTGTAGCACTGTAGAACACAACTGATGATTACAAGCTGGAAAGCAGTCAATAGGGTGATGCTATCACAAAACATAGGAAGAAAAAAAAAAAAAGCAAGTCTCTGGTACCTATACAAAATAATTTGTTGCTACTGAACCTTCCACTTGAGCAGCCTTGTCTGTGTAGGACACCATGATAAAATATGGACAGAACTGGGAGGAATCCAGGGAAAAGGAACATGAGAAGAAATCGAGGAAACATGAACTAAGCTGCAAGGTAAGTTTTTCTTCAGAGAGAGAGAGAGCGCAAAGGACATGGTAGCAGCCTCCAGTATAGTGGCTTACTATTCTTCAGGTCCACTGGGGAAATATTCTGAAGAAATTAATCTCATTTTGCAGCAAAGATGACTTGAATAAGATATTAAGGAAAAAAAAAAACAAACAAACAAACAAACAACCAAACCAGCTGTTTCCAAGCTTCTTTAGTCAAAAGAGGCAGCACCAACCCTCAAATATTTTTGTGGTAACCCCAGCGTATGCAGTGGCACAGAACAGACAAGTTTTACTTTTTAGCAGGTTATACAAGCCCTGTGCAGATCTGATCATGGCGGGGGGTGGGGGGTGGGGGTGGCGGGCAGGGAACAAACCAAAAACCCACCCACTCCCCCCCCCCAAAAAAACAGGTCTTGCACTTGGGTCACAACAACCCCATGCAATGCTACAGGCTTCGGGAAGAGTGGCTGGAGAGCTGCCCAGAGGAAAAGGACCTGGGGGTGTTGGTCAACAGCCGGCTGAACATGAGCCAGCAGTGTACCCAGGTTGCCAAGGCGGCCAACAGCATCCTGGCTTGTATCAGGAATAGTGTGGCCAGCAGGACCAGGGAGGTGATAGTGCTCCTGTACTCGGCACTGGTGAGGCCGCACCTCGAGTGCTGTGTTCAGCTACAAGAAGGACATTGAGGTGCTGGAGCGGGTCCAGAGAAGGGCAATGAAGCTGGTGAAGGGTCTGGAGCACAAGTTCTATGAGGAGCAGCTGAGGGAGCTGGGGTTGTTCAGCCTGGAGAAGAGGAGGCTGAGGGGAGACCATATTGCTCTCTACAACTACCTGAAAGGAGGCTGTAGCGAGGTGGGGGTCGGTCTCTTCTCCAAAGGAACAAGCGATAGGACGAGAGGAAATGGCCTCAAGCTGCGCCAGGGGAGGGTTAGATTGGACATTAGGAAAAATTTCTTCACTGAAAGGGTAGTCAGGCATTGGAACAGGCTGCCCACGGAAGCAGTTAAGTCCCCATCCCTGGAGGTATTTAAAAGGCATGTAGATGTGGTGCTTAGGGACATGGTTTGGTGGTGGACTTGGCAGTGCTACGTTAATGGTTGGACTTGATGATCTTAAAGGTCTTTTCCAACCTAAACGATTCTGTGATTCTAAAAACCAAAACACACCCACAAACACGTCACTGTTCAAACCAAAAAGGGAAGTGAAAAAACCTCCCTACGGGTATTCTCCAGTGTCCTTTAGAAGAGGTTGTTTTTATAAGTGTAGCTTACATCAGTATTTACCAGCTGGTGAGGCATGTCTACACCAAAGCCAATGTATGGTGTGAACCACAAGGCAAACAGCAGATATCAGGGAAGAAGAAATCCCCAACGATCAGTTTTCCCTGCCCTGTGTCCTCAGTACTCCTCCCTGCCAACATCTCTAGAGAACACGCGACTTAAGTGACTATCCCAGGAGACAGGGGTTGAACTGCAGATAGTACCATCGCCGCCGCTGTTGTGAGAGGCCCAGTGGTGCTTTTGGTGTATGATGGATGGATGGCATGAGAGCTGAGGAAGAAAACAGTGACTGAGAAGGAAATAGATGACACCAGTACAGCCTATCACCTTCTGTGTGCAGGCAAGTGATATTTGATCCTGACTGAGAACTGGGATAGATGTCCTTCCAGCCTTACATTAATGTAATGAGTGAGAAAACAGAGCATTATCACTGTACTCTGCAACCAGACTGAAATATCCATACCAGGCAAACTATACAAATCAATGACTAAGGAATCAAGCTTTACACACGTTAAACCAATTTATTTTGCAGATAAGGAAGCAGACCACTCTTCCCCTCCTTCCTTCTCTTTGGCACAAGAAGCAGCAATGAAATCCATGGCAATGAAATCAAAATCTCAAGTTCCTACCTCTCAGACTCATACCACTTGGCTAGACTGCCCTGTGCACTGACAAATCACTGAACAACATCCTGTAAACAGGATCCTCTATACTGACCAAGCCAAACACAGTAACCTGGTCTGTGTTTTCCATTACTAAGTTCCATAACAAATGATGGTTTTACCAGAGATGCAGAACCAGAAAACATTATTATGAAGATTTAATTTTTACTACACCAGGATTTCCTTCATAACAACTAAAAAGGGGCGCATCAATTGCCGCGTATTTGGAGTTGATTTTGCTAAAGCATGCTCTAGAAATTCTGCCGCTATTTTAGAGGACATAGATTTGTTGGTCTTCCTGGTTGCAACGACAGCTCTCAAAACAAGGGGAAAAAAACAAGCTCTCAAACATACAGGTAGTGCGAGGACATCTGCTCAAATCCAAGGACAGCCTGAAGCAATAGTTCCGAGCGCCTCTTAGATCCACGGGGTGCTATCTCTAAATTTAGATGACAGTCTGCCAACAATATCTTTTTTACTACTGGTATGCTAGAAAAACACAATGCAAGCATGGTCATTTGTCATCAGTGCTGTGAAAGCAGAGAAGAGGGCAAATACCAAGGGCTTCCTTCCCAAGAAGGGAAGCTCAACTCCTTCCAGCACCACTGGCATCCCTGTTACGTGCCAAATGCTTCCCCCTATATCACGGACAAAAAGCCATAAGCTATCACCTACCTTTTCTGATGTCAAAGCTGTTAGTGCACCACAGCCAATACTATCAATGCCAAGTATTTGCAAAATACAGAACATCCTTATTTATAAATTAAATAAGTTACACACAAAAAATGAGTTTTTAAATCACAGTATGGGGAGAAGAGTCACCATCTCACCGCAAAGTTTGATGGATGATGTAGAACACAGGTCTTACTAGCATGAGCCAGCATTTTAACAGTATTTTCTAAATGACAGCTGTACAACAGAGGCAGTAGCCATTTCACCCAGGTGAATTAAACTTATGCACAGACTACACAAACGCAGGTAGTGAAGCCAGAGACCATCTTACTAGAGAGAGCTAATTCTTAGTAGATTGTTGTTTTACTTAATGATTTTTACTGTCTGTCACTCCACAGCCCAACTGGCCAATTCAAATTCTACAGATTTAGGGAACACATGATCTCCTGTAAAATGAAGGAATATGAAGCTCCATGCTAACAGTATTAAATTAACATATCAGCCATCTCCATCAGAGTATCTTATGCAAACTTGTGTAAGCTGCAAATGTTGTATAATTCAGTGCCACAGGTAACCACCATGACTTCCCATTTATGGAAGCAAAAAGAAAAGCCCACAAAGCCTACGAAACTTCACATGTAATTTAGGTAAGTTGGCAAGAGAGGCAGGATCAGCTGCTAGATGGAAAAAGGTAATACTTACCTAGCCGCAAAAATGAGAAAAAATAGAGCCAGAAAAGGCAGAGAATTGGAGCTGCAAGGGCCTGATTCACAGCTGCAAAGTGAATCTTCTTCTCCAGCTTGGCAGGGAGATATGCATAGTAAAGGTTATAACGGTCAACCATGTGCTTCAGGAGTATGTATATTAAACCTGGAAGGAAAAAAGGGAGACCCAAGGAGAGGTTGTTGACAACTTGATAAAAACAGGCAGTTCTATGAGATCTACACTAACCAAGTGACTGAAAATCTAGATATCAATGGTGGATACAGCCCAAACATGAATGGGGTACAGCTGCATGACAGCAGCCTGCTCCTAAGGTTGTTGCATCCCCAGCCCAAGACCCTCGGGGTCTCCCCATCCCTCCCCCTCTCCACACACTTCTCTGTGGCACCACTCGTGCCCCCAGAGAGAGCCCAGAGCTCCTTCCTAGTGCTGGCACGTGAGGCCAAGCCAGTAGGGAAGCTTTGGTAACTCCTCCACCACCGTACTGGTAAGGAAGAAAGGTCTAACAGTGGCTTAATGTCTCCCTCTGAGCCTTCAACCGATTCATGCCTGCATTTCGAGTCAGCTATTTCTTATCCCCAAAAAAGCCCGTTACTGCTGTGACAGCTATAAATTGCAACAGCTCTAGTATGCAGTAGCACATTCATATATTTACAACTGCACACAATGTAAATAAATATCAAGTACATTGTTACAAAAAAAATTGGCCACATTCTCCCAATAATAAAGTGGTTGATTAAAACCAGTCCTGAACAATATCTAATTTAGCTAATTATGTTGTATCTAGCTCTCTAAAATTTTGGATTAGAAAAGGAAAATACCAACTATATAAAATGATCTAGTACTACTTATGCCTGATAAACAGGTTTCCAGAGGGGAAATATCTGTAGCTGCTGAAATGATTCTTTATACATAATTCTTATGACAGTCCAGAATCTCTGTGAATGAAAGATGCAATAAAATAAGACGTAGATCATGTCACAGTCACTAAAGATGGACAACTGTCCACGAGTTCTAGACAGATTGCTAAGTTTCTTGCACACCCATACAGGATCTAATGGTTGGTACAGGAAGAAGAAAGTAGTCAAAGCCAGATATATAGGCAACTTAAGGCAGAAATGTTAAGTTTTGTTCATGGGACAGAGATAAACCAACTGAATAAGAGACACACCCTAGAAAAAGGAGGTCTGTGACTCAGATCTGGAGACCTTCTCAGGGTCCTGTAGGACTGCAGCTCCATCTATACCACAGGGCAGCTGTGCTACACCCACATGCCCTGAACTCCTAGTTAACTGGTTTTCTAAGCCAGCAAATCTACCAGAGTATACAGCATTTCCTTTTTCAGTCAAAGGGCAGCCATGGTGTTCACCAAGACCACATCCCAGCAAAGCAGTCAGCACGTCCTGAGGTCACATCCCTGGGTTCAGGACCATGGAGCATCCAGCTGTCCATAGCACAGTGATGACCACAGCCCCTTTTCTCATTCTCGTTCAGGATGTGGAATTTTAGATAAATGTTTTGCAATGCAGAAGAGCTGCAGTAGTGAAAAGGACAGGTAGTTTTCCAGTCTCTTGCTACGGGATCAACACACTTATTTTTGTGCTTCATTTTACATACATCAGTCAAACTTTAGGACAAAAGCTATTTCAAATGTGCCTAAAGGATCTGGGGATCAGAATGTCTCAAGTCAAGTTTGGCTGCTTAAGGTGGACCTCCAGGCTGGGTACCCTCTGCCGCTTGCTTCTCCCAGACCTCAAGAACCCAGAGATAAAAATAAACCCCTCATTCCCAAACCTACCTAAACTCCTATGCTTAAATATTAAAAACCACCACCAGAGCTAATACACTCAATCTTGAGAAATAAAATAAGCATCTAATAGACATTAAATATACTTTCAACTTCTAAAGGTAGTACGAGAGCTAAGTAATTCACCATCTTCTGCCCTGTTCTTCCACAAGAGGGGAAGGAAACTGGGATCCAAGTCCTAAGGATTATCAGCATTTGAACTGGAATAAGAATGCAGGACTGGGCCTTCCAAACCTCCCACATGCCCCCATCTTGCTCACACAGTGCCCACAGCTCATCAGAAAACTTACCAAATGGGACAATGATGGGACACGTAATGCTATAGGCCATGATGACAGTGAACACACACAACATCCAGGCATACATTGCTCCGAATTCATATTCAAATGCTTGTTGCTAGGAACAAAAACAAAACACCCAAAACTCTCATGTCATCTACCAATGTGTCAGGAGTTAAGAATAGATTCACTAAAGCAACAATTCACCTTCTCGTAATCTCTCCCTATGAAAGATCAGTTATTTCCTTAAGAGGCATGAATGACGTAATTAGAGAGAGGAAGTATTATGCACTTTAAGCATATGTACTTACAGAAAATATGCTGCTTCTTTCATAACCTTAAGTCAATTCCTCAGGGAATTTGTTTTCATCTACAGGAAGCAACTACTTGAAACCACAAGGCAGAAAATCATTGTGCCAGACTCGGAACCTTCATCGCACTGCAGATTCCATTGAACCTGTACTGTTCCTTGTGTTGGCTTTCCCAGTAGGGAAAGCTCAAGATATCAAAGCTTTGGTGTGGTTACTATTGCCGCTTTTTCCTCTTGGGATGAGGAAATCAATATAAATAATTTCAACCAGAGCAAGGGGTAATATGCAACAGTTAACAGAAGTGAATGTTTAAAAGAACCTTTCAAAAATAGAGCTCACCCACCTATAAAAAAGAAAAAAAAAAAAGAAAGAAGAAAAAGAGGAGCAGCTGTATACAGGCTTAAGTTCCCATTGTAACATCTGGAATTTCAAGCTGCAAGATGACACATTATCAGGAAGTGAAGGTCCACCACTTAAAATGGAATATAGACAATAAGTATATATTTTGCTAATGTATGTTCAGATTAAAGTTAAGTTGTACATACCCGTAGGCTGACAGAAGAAACTAACTATAGATAGATTTGAATTTAAACACCCCCCCCGAGGTATAGATTAAAAGATAAAATCAGAATTATCCTATAATATCCAAATCATAAAACTCTGACTTGGAGCTATGAAGAGAATAATACCTGAAGTTCAGAGCTTGGGTTTTGATTTTTGACCATCTCTGACTTGAATAAATACCTCCCCATTATCTGTGCTGCAAATGAAGGGAATATGAACCTGTCACGGATGAGTGAAACAAAGGCCAAAAAAAAATGACAGGAGATGATAATTAATGGTATGAAGGATGGGGGCTCCCACTGTTTCTCATAAGGATCAGTCATTTAATTGCCTCTTGCTAAGGAGGGACTCTAATACCTGTTTAATATTTTTCCTTTCTGCTGTGGACTTGGCCATTATCATGCGTATGGTGTAAAGGATGAGGCCAGGCAGGCGCAGCAGCTCCATCCCATTGCCAATGAAAGCAGAGGCAATCACATAGTTCACAAAGAAGGCTCCCTGGTCAGGCAAAAAGACACATCTGCAAGAAAAGACATCAGAGAGTGACTGGAAAGCAGACAAGCAAATATAGCATATATACAATGGATCCCTATCACCTTTGGAAATCTCTTACTATAAGGATAAGCACTGGACACCATAAGTAGTGGCTAGAAGACTTCCAATAACCTTGTTGAAAAAGAGTACTACACAGCTATAAACGCAGTAAGTGTAGTATACTGTAAGAGCCTGGCTGAGTTGCAGTTCGGATGAGGAATAAACTCTTCACAAAAAGATACAGCAGTCTGATGGGTGGCTGATAGCAGACAAGAGCATCATTTGATGTCTGCAACAGCAACCCGAGACAAGATCAGATAAGACTGCAACAGAATAATTGCCTCTCCTAGCTTAGTAACTCCTAATTGTCTTCTTGTTACTGATTTTGAAACAGCATTTAGAAACCTAACTATGTCCTAATAATTGCATTCTATTTTTTCCCTCCAGCCACAGTCACAAGAGCTTATAATAACCAATATATGCAAATTTGCAATGCTGGTGTAAAAGCCTTCATGTTTCTTAAAATCAAGAGTCAATGGATTTCAGAAAGAGAACTGCTGCAGCTATTTGGTCTCACTGTAATCCTTGGGAAGATCCCCTGTCCATGATATGCAACAATCCTCAGTACATTTTCTGGTCCCCTTCTCACCTGCCCTCATATCATCCTGCCCTTTCTTGTCTTCTACAAAATTGGTAAGGTTTTGGGAAAATAACTGTCTCTTTATTGAATGTTTGCATACGTTAGCTAGCAGGAAAAAAGTATGGATTTCTTTATAGCAAAATCACTTGCATTCTCCTCCCCTTATTCAGAAGCTCAACACCATCCCACAGGGTACCATCCCCGAGCAAATTTTAATAAACACTAACCAAGGTTAACCAACAGCAAAAAAAAAAAAAAAAAAAAAAAAAAAAAAAGGCCTAAGTATGCCTTTAGTAAAGAGTTGCTAATACTTACTCCAGCCTAACTGCAGAATCAGACGATTCTCTGTCAAACAGCCAACGGAAAAAAAAATCAAGGCTGAAAGAAAGATGGTTAATGTAACTCAGTCTCCAACAGCTTAGTACTGTGTAAAATTGCTTCTCTTTTTAAGTACTTCAGATAAAGATAGTGGACAGAGAGAATTTAATCAAATAATCTGAACACTACTTTAGCTTTATCACAGTTACTGATAGTTAGAAATAGGGAAAAAGATACAGAACCAAACAAAACAGAACCGTCTACTTCGTACTAAAGTTTTATGATTCATTTTTAGCAGTTATTATATAGATACGACAAATACATGTTGCCCGGTTAGCCAGGGAACTAGTCATATACTGTAAAGGTGGAAAGAAAAGGACAAGTATAACTGAAGTATAAGACAGTCAGGAAACTGGGTTCTCAGCTATGATGGTGAATACAGGCAACTTTCAATTAGTCATTGATCTTACAAGGTCTTAAATTTCTTTGCTAAAAGAAAAGTCAGCCTTTGGAAACTTTTAGGGCTATGAGGTCTGCAGATGAAAGATGAACACTGAAATCCCATGCGTAATGACAATACAACCATACACACTGGAAGGAGTGGGGGTACATCAACGATACCTCAACTAGAAAACAGAGGTAAGTTGCCTCACGATAAAAATACTCAAACATCACTCTATTAAACTATGATTCTTTACCTGGTCAGACCAAGGGAGGGCAGAATCAATACCATGAAGATCAAAAATATGTAGACTTTATGCATCATTATTCTGTTCTCTGCAGATCTACCAACATAAAAAGTCAATGAGTAAGAAACTCATACGGAAGACTTCTGCACATCAAGGATCTTGCCCTGAGAATGTCAGCACCCGCCAGACTTCCAGCTTCCCCTACCATATCACATGGCTACATGATACTCACAAAAGAAACATCTTTGAGATATTCACTAATTTGGGCCAAGCAGGCTCTCAGCACCTCCTTGGGCAAAGAAAACCTTTCTGAACGTTAATCCAGACTCTGGATTAGCATCACTACAGGTCTGCACCACAAGGAAGGGGATGCGAGACAATCACAGCTGGTCTCTCATCCAGTGATACTCGCATCTCGCAACAGCTTGTCAGCAAACAGCTCTTCAAGTGTTATGCCAAGAGGGATTAGGTAGTTCGTAAAAGGGCACCACTGCGAAGAAACCAGACACTTAGACAAGCTACTTGACTGTCCCTGCCAAGCGTCAAGTCTTTGGGAACAACGCTATAGCCCGACTACAGTAGCAGGAACATCTATCTAGTGACGCACTGTTGCCAGAGAAGCAGAGTGATTGCTATAAACAATTCAGACCGTTAAAGGTGGTATCTGATAGGGCATTAAAGCCACAGGGGTTCTATTATAGGATCATGTGGCCCTTGGGCACTGTGGGACACATCAATATAACTATACCGAGACTTGAAACCAGATCTGTGATCACTAGTGACTTTAGAAAACTACTTCAAATGATTGAGAAGGGCTCAAAGTTTGTGTGCCTAGTGCAACTACCAAAACAAACAAACAAACAACTTGATGAAAAGCATACAGCTTTGATAAATAAACAGTAGATTCTGGACACAGTGTCTTACAAGGGAATGGTACAAAAAATCAAGAAGTCAAAAAAAATTTGATCTTAGAATAGAAAAACAAACAAAAAATGGCTGCAGGTATTACGGAAAAAGATTGAGTCAAGTTGAGTGAAGCTGGAATCCACTGTGCAGTATCATGCCTTTATCTGACTGTAGGTAAACTGCGGATGAAATCTGGTATGCCAAACCAAGCTGTGCCGAGTTCTTCAAGTTAGCAGCACGTCACCGTGCTTGACATCTCTGAAGCGCACTGGTCATATCTGAAAGTCTTGCATCAACACATCTGCTCGGCCTTGGTCCCATAGGTCTTCTCAGATCACCACCAACAATATCAAACAGCAAGCGAGTTGTGCACCAGAGTTACACCCAGACCGTTTTTCACATAAAACAACAAAAAGATGGATGCCTTTTTTCTAAGTAGCAAGCCGGCAGTCAAAGCACTTTCTGTTGAAGTGGGATTCTAGGGTTCTGTGATGTTCTCAGCCTGGAGGGGATCCAAACCCATACCTCCTACCTTCCCAGACAGCAAACTAGTTACGGGATCAGAGGCACTTCCCATGCTCCTGTTGAAGCTACACCCCCTGAGCCTGCTTATACATTTTTTTCTGATCAAACACAAAGCGGAGGGGAAGCATAAGCAAATCATGTGGTCAGATTACACTTGCTGTGTTGATTACAAATTACTTAAGACTCCAAAGTGTTGGTTATAACATTAGAAAGTGACGACATTCCCTGCTACAAGAGGTCTGCGGATTTAAGAGCTCCATGAAAGAGAAGCACTTTCTCCATTTATTTTAGTAATCCAGCTGATAAGGCCAAAATAGAGGAAAATCTTGCTTACTTTGTCCAGTGGGACTCCAGCAAAGTTGAGTAATAGACAATTGTTGGTAGCAAAGCTGAGAAGGACCAGAGCAAGAGCGTTGGGAAAAACTGACTGATGATGGGATTCTAGTGGGGGGAAAAAAGTAAGAATAAGTATTAAAAACATTTTAATGCAGCTGTGGTAGAACAGAGGCTGCAATATCTTGCTTTTTATAAGTTATAGCAGGTTGGACTATGGAAATGATATTCAGATACAGTCTTAAAATGAGCGAGTGCTCAGCACTGCTGTGCAAGACAGAACACAAGGGTAGGATTGGGAATTAAATTCCATGAGAGTGAAGTCTCGCAAGCAGTTTTTATGTACACTAGCCTGCAGAAGTATTTAAAATGAACAGTTTGCAAGAGACTTTAGCTGCAGTCAAACTAGGATCAGATATATATGCCACTCCATTTTGAATCCAATAAGCAAAATAAAACCATGGCATTTTACTTAAGAGTTTAAAAATCTGATTTACCCCCTTCTCATCATAAAAATGAAAATACAAGTTGGACTTGAAATTCCATTTTTGGTAAAGGTTTTTGATGACAAAATTTAGAATTATGTGAATTTGGAATGCGAATTTTTACTACAAACAAATAAGACACTTATAATAATATAGAGTTTCAGATGAAATTACTTCAGCCTACTATCAAGGAACAAAAGAGGACTAAAGACCTGATTCTGGACGTATGCTTTTTAATCAGCGGTTACGTAAAACAATCCTGAGAATTTCAACTGAATTTAGCTTATAGACATTGTTTCATTGTCTTACTATGCACCTATCAGTTTATCAACATTTCGGTCAGATACACAGCTATATCCAAACATATGGTGATACTCACATTAAGGTAGTGAATAGGTTTAGTGACATTGAACTTGTCCATGGTTGAGATGATTATGGAAGGAGTAGTAAGAAAAAACAGCACGATAAAAAGAAGCAAATTAATGCAAGCCCATCTAAACCACCATTTCAGTCCATGCACTGAAAGGTTTTTCCTGGGAGGAGAAAAAAAAATAAAAAGGACGTAAAACAAGCAGTAAGCATTTGCTGTTAAAAAAAATATACTATCTGTCAAGTAACAGGTGGCACTGCTTTTTCTAAATTGAGCTTTCATAGTCTCAAACTTACATAACAAAGCACTACACAAGTTCCAGTTGCTATTAGAAATAAAGAAAACTGTCCAACCTTTCTTAAATGATAACATAAATTGCGCTTGCAGAAGAACATATTTAGTCTTTCATAACACAAACACAATGTCTAATGTAGTTAAGGTTTGGGATGAAACATTTCCACTGTTTAATAATATGGAAGTACTAAACAAAGATAGAACAAGAAGAGACAAAGATAGAAGAAGATACAGAGAATTTCTGCAAGAAGGATAGCCATCAGAGGCAGGATCTACCAAGAAACTGCAATCTGAGAAAAAAAAAAAAAAAAAAAATTAAAAACCTTGCATCCCTTCCTGCCATACTAAAACAGCAACCATAGGTCTTAAACAGGTAAAGTTCTTAAATGTCACGTGAAATGGTTCCCAAAAGGACTGGAATGATTTGAACCCCAGACAAAGTCAAGTATTTAGGACAAAACAGGGATACAGAGGCTCAGTATCATCCTCAATTATGACAACTCCCTTTGTGAGCCTAGGTAACTAACTTGGCAAATCCTTCTGCCTCCTTTTCTTCAAGACGGAAGGGAGAAAAAGAAGAGGAAAAAACCCGCAAACCCAACCAAACCCCACCATCTTCCCCTCTAAGAGATGTTTAGAAAAGCTTTGTAAGTGCTTCAACCCACTGAGTCGCAACAATCATTTCTTGTGTCCATAAGACAGTGCTTGAAGAAAGGAGGAGAAAATGAAGCATACATGCATGCAAGAACCCTTTAATGAAAAAGGCAAATTAAACTGACCCTACTTGGAAAGCAGCTTGCAAGAGATTTTTAATTCATGTCTCAAAATACCACAGCTGCAAAAGACACAGCTAAGAATCATGGTTGCTTGTTTACGGTTCAAGATCCTGTGCTTTGTTCCCAACTGCAGAATTGCAGTTCTGTAGTTGAGAAAACCTCTCAATTATTAGAAATAGATGGTACAGTCACCTTAAAAGTAATTTTCTATTAAAATCATTAGGAAAAAAGTGAATTTTTTTTTTTTTTTTTTAAAAAAAGTTCCATAAAGGTGAAATACAGTAACTTGTGCATGTTTGTGTCTCACTTGCAGTTTTGGTTTGGGCAATGGAAATGTCACAACAAATTTACTGTTATATGAACAAGGGATTATATTGACCCAACCCCAAGTTATTTGCAAAGCAATTGGAAAATGTTTAGTCATTTTTAGCCTACAAGCATGACAGAAGGCAGCACAGAAACAGTTTAATTTAAAAAGCATTTATCTATTTTCTGACACTCTCCTGTAAGCAGCAGGTAAAGTCTGGGAAATTTACTGAGTCAATAAAAAGATGTTAGAAGACAGACCATAGTTCACAGAGTCATGAAGTTATACTCATCATGTGGCAACTCAAAAAAAAAAATACACATACTCGGAGAATACTCAGCACTAACGCCAAATTGCTTTCCTCAGATCTCAACAGTAGATATGCATTAACCTCAAAAAATGGAAACACTGAGGCACAAAAAGTAATAAGGTTTTTTGGGTTTTGTTTGGTTGGTTGGTTGGTTTTTTTTGTTTTGTTGGTGTTTTGGTGGGGTTTTTTTTTGTTTTGGTTTGGTTTTTTTTTTTTTAGTTAACAGGAACTGCAGGTTCCAGAACTTCGGGGTGGCAAAACTCTCGTCAGCTTCTGAGAGGCCTCCCCAAGATCAATGAAGAACACCAGTAATGGAAATAAAGATGCAGATCAGCCACATCCAAATGCTACATAAAGTCTTAGATTAGGGTTAAAGAAAAACGCACTCAGCCCCCTTCTCCTGTCCCCATTCTAAACCAACATTATCATAAATAAATAAATGTAAGACAGGAATCTTACCAACAGATATTCTCAGGATAAGGAGCATATGTAACCTCCCAGTTTGATACACACAGCTCCTTGCTGTAGGACGATGGCTGGGGTTCTCCTTTGCACTTAATACTCTGACATTTGCAGGCATTGAAGTCCTTAAGGATACTGTGAGGAAGAAAAAGAGGAAGATTTTTCCAAATTATTACACCTGAAAATGCTGAGTATGTAATGAGAAAGACTGGGAATAGCCATAAAGTTTTTTTGCTTTTAATAACCAGAGATCAAGATAGTACTTAGACAATAATGTAACATTATATTATGCATGTAATGACCGTCATATAACCAGTTACTACCACAGGTCTTTGAGATCTGACAAAGTTGGAAACAAAAAGCAGTCTTGGTTTGAACTGTTCAGTGCTTCTACCAACAGGAACAACAGCAGTGACTCGTATTTAAAAAAAAAAAAAAAAAAAAAAATCAAAGCCTGAGAGCATTGGAAAAAATAAAAATAAAGACAGCCAGTTCCCCAAACACCTCTTTACATAATTACAGCTGTTTTCAAATCAAAGCAGACTAAAGGACTAGTCTGCACTCTCATTTCTTTACACTAGTATCAAAACTAGCCAAATTTTGCCTTGAGTATCAACTCTCAGAAAATTTTTTATCATGCTAGTATTCTAACAATTCAAAAATATTACCCTCTTTCACCCATTCCCAAAATAATCACAATACTTAATTTTATCTTCTAATAAGTTGATTGGCAATCAATGTATTTAAACAAAATTTAAACATGCGCAGAATAAATGCTTTCAAAGATTTCTCAAAACACAGCAATAGAAGTGCTAGGCATATATTCAGAGATAGTACAACTGTGTGTGCATTACTGTATAAAAGAAGTTCCACTCCAGATAAGCTCTATTACACTAGCCTGGAAACAGTATATATTATATTTGGACAGGTAGACTCTAAAATTCCTGAACGTGCTTGTTTCTCAGTTGTGCTCTTAACATAAAGAAAAGAGAGAACCACACACATGAACACCAAACAAACAAACAAAAATAACCCCCAAAACCCAGATCTTTACCTTACCAGAATTCAAGTAGTGTTGTCAAATTGCCAGCATCTTGCAGCAGCAAGTATTTAAGAAAGTTAATTATACTTTGACAGTTTATTTGTCAAAATACATACAGAGCAAGCTTTAGCAATACCAGCCATACTACTGAGCACCATCATTAACCAAGCTTCTACAACCAGCTTCCTGTTTCTCCCATCCTATTTCAGTGCTCTGTGGAGCAGAGCCTACTAAGGGCACCAAATAACTTTCTAATTTGATGGTAGCCTCAGCTTCACATGTAATCTAATCTAATTTTACAGAGAAGGGAGTTCACTGCATCGGTTCCAAGCCAAACAAACTAAAGCCTTTTCAGTCCTTGATATTTCAACTCAGAGATGCCTGCAGTGCAACTCAGAACACATGCCCAAGGAGAGACTATCCCATCAAAATTGTATACGGCACATCAGCAGCTAAAGAAGGAACTTCTGTGCTTATTTCTTCTTTCAGTTTCATATCTTAAAATGTTATTTCATGCTCTAGATTCTCTAAATATGGTGTGTAACATTACAAAATTAGGAGGGAGGCAGATTTCACCACACATCGCTATTCAGTTAAAGAGCAGCAAAGATAACTTTCTCCAGCATCTCAAATTCTTGCAAGGAATTCTATACTCTGGACTTCCTTGGAAAAAAAAAAAAAGCTTGAAAGACTGGCTCTCTAACATGATTTGATGGTCAAAAGAATGCAGACAATTTAAATGAGAGAGGCTACGAAGAATTAAAAAAAAGCACGATATGTTATTTTTGTAATACAAATATTATTCTGCTTCCCTTTACCCACTTTATGTTAGTAACAGATGCTCACAAAGTGCCAACAGAAAACGAGAGGCTACATGCATTTTTGCTACAAATGACTGAGTAAAAGGCGCTGAACAACTTCTGATATTAAGCCTGCAGATATATCTATAATAAGAGGTAAGAGAGATACATAATGTGTGTCTACTACCTGTGGCCAGGTCAGTCGCTGACTCTACTTTGTTGAGATTACTAACTAGCAGTGTAATTTGCACCCACTGTGATAGTTTGGTAATTGGACCATTTGCACAGTAGAAAATGGAGAAGACAGTAACTCATATTAAAAGAGCCAATTAGTCTGGCCTACTACCAGCCTACACTGATGGACTGGATCCCACGCAGAAGAGAAAGGCTCCCTATCCCAATAAATATCCAGAGCCATTTAGTCCCTTAGATGTTTTCTTCACTCAAAGCAGAGAAGCTAAATACACACTTAGGGGAAAACTTACCGGAAAGTAAAGCAGACCAAATCCACAGGATGGTGAAGCAGAAGAAAGGAAGAAGAACCAACATAAGCAAACAAGCAACACAAAGAGGAGATCAGGTGCACTATTACAGTCAAAAGAGAACGAACAAGACAGCAGACAAAACTTACTAGGTTGCCATGGATTTCTCTTGAAATGTTACAAAAGCCATTCCCAGTGGGTTATTATGAACAGCTTGTTCCTCTTTTGAATATTCTTCCATCAGTTCATTTTTAACTTTGGTATAATAATCTACAGCATCCTCCTGTTGGGAAATTGATGACTGTTACATCCAAGTACCAGATGGCTAATATTGACATTAAAATAAAGCTTACACAAACCATAGTCTCTCTTCTTATACTACTTCCACAAATTACAAATCACACCATAATGCGAAGATGAACAAACAGGAAGTTTTTCTTGTACTTCAGTTTTTGCAGTAAGATTACACTTCAAAAGTTTTGGGGAATTCCTTCTCTGTGCAGTGCAAGAACATGAAGGATGAGCTATGTGCAATAAACAAATAAACAATTTTCTGAAGCTCAACAAGATGTCACACAAAAAACTATTCTCTACTCTTCTAACAGTCTACCTAGCCATAACTAAAAATGAACACAATCTCTTACCCTTTCACATCCTCTCATTTCACAACAGCAGAATTGCCCACATGGCTTAGGGTTGATTTGGACGCGCTTGCCATACTTCTGATGCAGGTGTTCATAGTAAGTCAGGCTTTTTTCTGCCTGTTTTCTGGACAGAAAAATACATCCATAACATTTTGCAAGAAAACAGTATCAACATCAAGCTTAAGAAGAATACAATCCCCAAGAGAAAAGGTTATGTCAAGGACTGATAAGAAATTAATCAGTCACCAAAGATATTCATATACTTTATTTTGGCTACTTAGTATAATTTATTTTCAAGTCTGTAATAGCATTATACAGCCTACACTTGTAGTGAGGTTCCAGGAAAAAAACACAGAAGATGATAACAATTTTTTCTCCTGTGACCAGCACCTCTGGCCAAAGAAGCAGGGTCCCAGAGTTCAATAGTTGGGTTTTCCACTTTGCACTGCCTGACAATAATTAAATGCGTACATACATACATAATCAGCAAGTCAAAGCTTATCTTATGTAACACAAACATATCACATCTACAAGAAACGGGCTGAACCCCACAACTCACATTAAAACACATCGGATCTAACTGAAGTCCAGAACAGAACTTTAAAAGCAGAATTCATGTCTAGTATGTGCAAGCTTAGTACTCCTGGTATATGTTGATTAAGGACTAGCAAAGCATTCATAAAATCATGCTAAACTTGGGTAGATTACAAAAACAAGTACCTTTTCTTGAAGAGATGAATAAGCTTGGCTACATCATAACACAGCTGGACCTCCAGCACAGTGCAGGTTGGGTAGGCGGCACTGAAAAGGAAGCAGTAGATGAGAACAATAAGAACAGGAAGTAAAACGAAGAGACTGTTTGAAAGAGCATCACTGATGTCTAACTGACATCTCGATCCCTCGTTTCATTTCTGAATGAGGTATCATAGAGTGGAGACTTCCAGAGAGACAGTTGCTGAAAGTTACTTTAATATGAGATGTGCAACATTATTCCCAAGTAAAGGCCATGTGGGAGCATGAATGGAACGTGTGGATACACAGCCACTTTCTTAGACTCTAATTTTAAGATCAGCTAACTAACTATATTGAAACATAATCTTTTCTCAATTCTATCTAAGGAATAAGATACGCTTTTAGAAGACAGATACTATAATATGAATTTTAAACAGCGCAAAAGTCAAAAACCATTTCTGCTTGGGCAGGTAAGACTAGTAGGAAAATTTAAAATCTGCTGTTCCTAATGATACTACTCAAGCACGGAACTTACGTGAAATGGTCTTGTATTGTCTCTTCTTTTGCATTTTTTGGAAGACCAGCTATAAACAACGTGCACTTAACCTGCAAGAGAAAAAGCAACTCCGATTTTGAGAAACCACATCACAAAAGAGAAAACAAGAATATAAGGCGGTGACACAGCACAAGTAGCTGTGTTGTAGAGGGGAAAAAAGGTAGGAAATTTTGATTTTGATGGGAGCTGCATCTATTCAAGACAGGACCATGTTCACCTTTTACATTGGTAACAGGTTACACCAACATTTCACAAGTCCCTCCCCAACCCGCTTCTCTCCATCCATTTTCACAATTCACTCAGTGAAGCTTTGCTTTCAGTGAATTCCTTCACACTTATGTCACATTCTAGCAAGCATGAGGCATCTTAGCAATTTGCTTTTTTAGCATTATCCATACAGCATGTTTGCAAGTCGTATTTTTCACCCCAATACAGAAACTTACTATGTTTTCTTCTTTATATGTGACATACTTCATGTGATGTCTCATGAAGCCAACAGTCAGAATCAGGTAAACAACAGCAAAAACCGTGTGCAGCCAAAGAAGATTATTACTGTTGGGTAAAATGTTATGAATATGAGAAAGAGGAAGAACTATTTGTCCAACTGATACAAGTAGCCATCAAAATGCTAAGCAGATCAGAACCTCTCACTGAACAGAAAAACAAGAAAAAAAAAGGTAGTTTCTGGTAGTCAGTCACGCCTGTGCAGATGCCTTGGACAGCCATTAGGGTTACTTGCTTATCATAAAATTCTGTGGGTAACAGACCTACAAAGAAAACAGATATTCTATGATATGGATATTTTTAGGCAGCATTTGGCTTGCGCCTTCTCGTTCAGATGACCCATAGCACACACCACACTATTTGCCAAAGTGTCTTTTATTGGTTTTATTAGTTACTGTGCTGAGTGCATAACTGACCTCTCCTTGAACACAATCCTTACTCAAATTGAAAACAGCCTAATACAGGGAGTAAATTCTGCTTCTCTGACAGCTCCTGCCTCAAAGCTTACAGAAGTTCTGTTCTGTGAACAGTTCTTCAGTTTTGCGAAGAGCATTAGTAATTACAATTAACCTAAAATACAGGAACCTATTTTACAGATAAAAAACCCCAACCAAACAAAAAAAAATCACCACTAGTTAGAATCATAGAGCCATTAAGGTTGAAGAGGACCTCTGAAATTATCGAGTCCAACCGTTAACCTAACTGCCTGGTCCAGCTCTAAACCATGTCCCTAAGCACCACATCCACATAGTTTTTGAATACTTCCAGAGACTGTGATTGCAGTCCTAGTTAATAGGATTCATAACGTGGTTAAAAAAAAAAAAAAAAAACAAACAACTAAAGTGCATTGGCAGAAACTCTATTGGACATAGTAGCATGGATAGATGTGGATTGATCAAGTAATAAAAGAGAAAAACTGTACAGCTTTGTATCTCAACTATTTTACAGACTGTTTTTAAAACACATAGAAGTAATTTTAATTGTGATCTTGGATGGGAGAGATATGGACACACATAAATCTGATGTAAGAGAATTTAAATCATCCGAGTTACACATTCTAGTAAAGCTGTCTGCTTTATTTTCGTTCTGAAGTATAGTTTCTTTTAATGTGGAAATTTCTGAAAATAGTATTGCTAGATGTGCAGTCATTAGCCAAGAGAAACATGTGGTGTAAGAAGTAAGAGCTGAGAGAGTAGAAGCCAAGACTCCAGATTTCTTATCAGCACTGTGACTGCATAGCCTGAAGTAGAACGTATCCCAGTTTCAGTTGATGAAGCGTGAATAAGTAATTCCTACCCCATAAGCCATGCTGCAAGTATCAATTCATGTGTTTAGAGACTACGTCAGGAAACAGCCATAAGCATAAAACAAGATTTACTTACCCAGTTTGTAAGTTTACTATAGTTGTTCTTCCAAAACTATAGGGATCTTTATCTAAGAACAAAAACAAGTAGCATAATTAACTGGTGCAACATTCCCATGCAAACTATCAGAAAGTCAGCTTTTATTCTATTTTTTATAAAATGTCGATATACTTCCTTTTAATGCTGAGCATGTTCATTGTTAAAAAAGATTTAGAATCATAATAAAATGCAATACAGTGTAAACCAGCATTGAAAGTTGGAAAAAAAAACCCAGGATTATATCACATTCAACCCATCAAGAGAAAGATTATTTTAAAAATCTGAATACTAGATCTTTGCAGCAGTTCCCTTTCTCCCTCCAATCTCCCTTTGCATCTATTAACAACTTTGTTTAGGGATTTGAACATATTTCCTTCACATTTTTATTCTATCTTCACTGATTTCTTATCTCAGTTTTTTAAACTGCATTAATTCAGTGTTGACAAAACAGTACTGATAACCTTACTAAGGTCAAAAATGAGAAAGTTTATATGACATTCTTTCTCTGTTGAGTATTTTTAAAAAAAAATGATCATGCAAGTGAGTGAAAATTCAATACATATTCACAAAGGAAAAAGAGCTAAATGTATCTGGAAAGCTAAACAACCTTCTAGCACAGACTGTTAAACCACATTGCAAGTTAAGTCATCGCAACAGAAAGAACTGCAAATGCACAAAATCAACATATGGTGGAAGGGGAGGAAGAAGGGGAGAGACACTAAAACTTCATATTTGTTTTTCAGCTGTATTTCCTAGCATCACGAAAATTAATGCAGGAAAACAGAAGCTGTATTCTCCTGCTTTAGAAGGCCAGCCATACTCTGCCATTTGAATTAACAGAGAGCATCTATTGGGATCCAAGATACTACAACTTTTATCAAATTGTAGTTAGAGAAGGACGGTGCACATAAATTGATGCGTATTACAAAATCCATTTTGGTATAAATACACAGGTAGTAACTAGACCAAAAGAGGGAACTACATTCTATAAGTTCTTTGAAGGCACCGGCATCTCTCTCTCTACTTTACGAAGGAGGTAAGGACAGCAACTAGGGCACCCGTTGTGTTGGATTTGATTCCGTAAAACTAAGGATGCTGGCTGAGAACACAGAGATGGAAAGCAAGGAAGGAGAAGCAACTGTGAAGTGATAAAGGGTCCTTTGAAAGAATAAAAAAAGAAATGCAAAGAAGAAAAAAAGAACAGCAATGGTCTTTAAGAAAGCAGATGTTAATATAAACAGAGAATTGCTAAGAGCGAGCTCATAAAAGGAAAGTCATAGATGGCAGTTCCACAAAGAAACAATACTAAAGGCACAGGTACGACGTATCCCATTACAGACGAGGGCTAAGCCACAAGGCTTTTTAAAACACAGGTAGGAGTAAGCTGAAAACAAAAACTAGGCTACATTATTAAGGACAATAGAATAGAATAAATTCTAGGGACAAAGATCAGCAAGGTCAGTACACAAAGTAAGATGAAATTGTTGTGGTATAAGAACAAACAAAACAAAACACAAGCAAGTACTCTGCTTGAGAGCTCCTGGGAAAGCAAAATTAATTATTGGGTTTTTTTGCATCACTATTCACCAAGATGATCAACAGTGAACAACTCTGTAAACATGATCTTGACAAGAATGATACAAAGTCGGGTATAAAATGGGCTTATAAGGGCTCATTATCAAAAATGGAAGAATGTTTAAACAGGATGTAACAGAGTTCTGTCCACCAGTATTCTCATTAGCAACCTGAATGGCAGAGTAGAGGACATACTTACTGTGTTTGTTGAGCGTGAGTTAATAATGGAAAGAGGTAGGTATCACACTGGCAGACATAAACAGGACTAGACTGCAAGAAACATGAAATAATTCTTTGTCTAGCCAGCACTGACAAAGTCTCAGTGAGAAGATTTGTCCAGTTTTGAGCCACAAACCAAGACAGAAGAGAACAATGGGACACAGTCTAGCTAGATTAAAAAGAAGTTCAGAGGATGGCTGATGATTTTATGATCAGCCAAACGGAAAATGTTTCTCATTAATGATCGAATTAACTGGTCTGCTTTATCAAAAAGAGGAAAAAGCACAGAGGAATTGATAATCCTCAAGCAGCTAAAAGGATCTTGCAACGAGGAAAAGAATAATCTGTTCTCCACAGTGATCTTAAATTGCAGCAAAAGAGATTCAGACTGGACACTAGAAAAAGATTTCTCAACTGTGAAGACAGTTTCCATTGGCAATCACCTTCAATAAAATCATACAGAGTGCCTAGATAAACACCAGCTAAGAGGGAATAGGTCAAGTTAATCCTGCCTTGAGCCTTCTAGGTTTAGCCGTCTATGCTGGCACGTGGTCTGCCACCTTGTTTCCGACAACAGTTTTTGCCAGGTGTTTAAAGAACCCTCTACTCATACAAATTTCACACAAAATGACACACACATCAGATTGAGGATGAGGAGGTGGAAAAAACTAGGAAAACCAAAAAACACCTTACAAAATTTACCAAAATAAAAAAAAAAAATCCTAAAAGCTTTTGCAATGATGTAAAACACAAAATTCTTCTCAGAGTACAAAAAAATTCTTACCAAGTAGATCACCCGATAGGTTGACAGGCAATATGACACACACAGACAAAATGCTGACAGCAATCAACAAACAGATGATGTGACGCTGGAAGGCAAGGTAATGTATGGCGTCTTCACCACATCTCTCATGAATCTCGTCATCGCTGCATCACAGAGAGAAAAGCACACGGTCAGTCTACTTAATATCATTGGGTTTTGGGGGGGTGGTTTTTGAACATATGCTAATTTCTCAGTCTACCCAGTGACACCTCCATCAATCCCTATCTGTTTGCAACAGAATTGTGTTCTTTCACGCATAAATTCAAGCTCCAAAAGCGTCTTTTTCTTGAGCAGTATCAACATACAAAAATTAACGTGAAGGAATTTAAGACAGAAACAAGTAATCTGAAAAGCAAATATAAATCCAAGTTCTTTTTTATCACCCCAAAATAGGACAAAGTCATTTGCTGTGACCTCCTCCTTTATGACAGTCACAAGGTGTTAAGCCTAGCTCTCAAACTTTAAGATCACACTGTGACAGTGTTCACTCATCTCCATAAAGGCTCCCCATGAGGAAAATGACAACAGAATCACCTTACTTTTATGACACCCAATTAACAGAAGATATTAATAGGCTTTGGAATGAACTTTCATCATCTATCCATTGTCAGCAGGACAGATCATTAAAATAGGAGTTCTTGGAAAAGGAAGGAACCGAGCTAGCAAAAATAGAGAAAGATAGGCTCAATCCCCACCGCTTTCTTGTTTCAATGTACCTAAGCTAGAAATTGATTTTTAAAAATCATGATTTACTGAGCCCCAAAAGGTACAAAGAACGAACATCACACGTCTAACGCTCAGTTTCTGGGAAACAGCAGGATGGGCTTTTCCTAGTTAGTCAGTCCCAGCCCCTATTAAACCACCAGTTCTCCACAGAAATCCTTACAGGGAAACCCTGTTTCCTGCCCGGGGCCCTACTGGCTTCAAACAGTGGAACACCCACACAGTAGTCTCTGAAGAGTAAAAGCCATGAGCCTAGTTATTAGCTCAGAATCCATGTAAATGCCATGGATTCGCTTAGGTTCACACACTGTCCCATGATCAGGAAGTCCCTGGGCTACCCGTAGAAGGATGATTGTTTCCTGAAGAAGTATTCCCATAAGCTGACCTTGTTTTCATATTTTTTCCATCCCACCAGAGGCACCTGTATCACTATTTGTATTTAATTCTATCTACTTAGGGAAAACAAACGCACACACACATTTTTGAATGCAAACCCCCTTTTTTAATTAAAAAAGAGCAAAGCAAACCACAGCTCACTATTTCTGTTTCATATACTTACTGCATCCGAAAAGCAGCTGTCATCCAAGAGCAAAACCCCTGAAAATAAAGAAGGAAGTTTTTAGGAGCTAACATACAAAAATTATAGTCTCTAATCCGTACAATTAAGAGAAGTGTTTCTATTAAGCCAATCTCTTAGCTAAAAAGCTGGCAGTTTGTTGCTTGGAAATCATAATTTAGAAACATACAGAAAAATACCTCATACTCTATATACGTTTTACAAGGTACTTCATATGTCTGTCTTCAGAGGGTATTTAAGGGGTTTTTTTATTACTTGCACGTTTATTGCTTGGGCTTCTTAAATTTACACAAGTGTGTCCAAATCCCATCTCCAATGAACAGAAGACAAGATTGAGGCTTCTAAGGAATTTTTTTTAAAGGTTTGTTTTAGAGCAGAAAAGGTGATTATTTTTTCCAAAACCATTTCCAGAGACTCTCCAATTTCAAGGATAAGTTCCATGAGAGTCTAATACAAGTTAATCAGTTAAATGGTAGTTAGAAACAATGCTGTGATTACATTAACAGAAAGGCTTCTTGTATAGGTTTACAAATCCTCCTATGTAACTGTACAGGAGAGATCACACCTCACTGAATGTTCCACTATGGTTCCAAAAAAAAAATCTTGTCTCTCGAAAGGCCTCTTCTTTCAGGTGAATAGTATCGAGCTAGAGAGACACATTTTTATTCAACAGTTTCAATGATAAAGTTGCTTTAGGGTTTTAAAAAAGATGACGAAAACTACACGAATAGAGCAATCCTGATCAAACACCAGTATGCTTTTGATGCTCACACAATTATTTAGTTGCAAAGCTAGATATTAAGTTGACACATATATAAAATGTTAAAATGTAGGCTGCCACCATTGGACAACTCTCACATGGTTCATTCTGAAGCTGCAAGACAAAGTGAGAGAGATGTGTCAATTCAAAGACTCCAGAGAGACCCCGGATGGAACCGATTAAAAATTTGGCCAAAAAATTATCTTCCACTCCAAACCAGTTTTAATATTAAGAGCACACGGCATTATTACTAGCCTCACACTTGCATCCAGTTTTCTCATCTTCATGAGGAAGACAACGTACTATAAAGACCAAGCAGGTATTATTTGCAATGTGAACATAATGCAACTTTTTGAACTGTTACTTAAGCACAAACTATTTAGTAGGTTTTTTTCTTCTCCGCCTCCCCTTTGAAACTTTAACATATAGTCCCCCTCCTAATTAAAAAATAGTCACTTAAAACAACAACACAAGATACTGGTTTGTGATATGGCAATAGTTTGTCAGGAAATGGAGAGAGATTATGTGTGGTTCTATAAAAACACAATGCGTTACTAATTTTTGCATATAGATGGTCTTCCAGTTTAATGACTGGTTCATTGGGCTAGGTGGGATGGCAAATTACAACAGATTCCATTAGATAGTTTACATTAAAAAAAAAAAAAAAAAATCAAAACTCTAGAATACTTACCCTATCATATTCAAGATCTTCAGGTAGTGATGAAGATGTTGACAATCGGTTATATCTTGATTCACTAAAATACATTAAATGATGCTTTTAAAGTATCTTTAATAACAGATGATAGAATCCCACAGAATTATTTCAACTTTAACTATTCTGAAGTAACTAAGGGAAGTAGTAAAAAAACACTTTTTCACTTATGAAAGCTATGGTTTTCATCTTGTAGCATAGCTTAATTATAGAAACTTCTGCCGTGTCTCATGTTGAAAAGGGAGGACACATGAACTCCTGATGTGAGAGCATTTAACTGAACTAGAAAGAAAACAATGTTTTATTGGGATATTAAACCACAGTGACATAAAAGAATGCAACACAGGTCTGCAAGCCTAGCAAGGATCAGATTTGCAAGGTAGCTTCCTGTTCAGATATTCCTCATTACAAAACATCACCTCTTTTCCCTCCACCTCTCTTCCTTCATCTTACAGCCACTACTCAGAATTTCTCTGCACAATTAAATCCCTTACTTGCAGGGCCACCTCCTCGAACAAATTCAGTCCTGTAGCAAGGCTAGAAACATTTAGAGACTCTGTAGCCCTCAAATATAGCAAAGTACCTGGTTTTAGTTTGTTGCTAAAAAGAAATGTTGCAATGGTGATGTGCCCATAATTACAGGACAATGAATGTTAAAATGGAGCATATTCATAGGTGTATCTATGATAATTTTGACCTAGGTGGCTCAGGTCACAGTCCAGCAGGGACAATAACATAGGCTCCTAGGTGTCTGACTGCTCAAGGACCTGTTTATCCCATGCAGGCCTCTACAGCCCACATGGAAGTCTACACCAGAGCATCTTCATTCTTGCTGCCTGAGCTACATGGATTACACCTAAAAACCACATTTCGAGTCCTTTCCTTTTGCTTAGTTGTGAATTTACCACAACTTAGTTACACCACTAGTACCAGGAAGAGGCTCGCTGTTAAAGTTTACCCACTTCATAAATAGACAGCTAGCTTTTAAACATCCCAAGACATCATCCTGTAGAAATAACATTAAAAAATAAATAAATAAAAGCCCATTTGCAGTGTTATTAAAAATCAGTGAAAAATTTCAGAAACCTGCAATGATACATTTCTATTTGATTTTTAAACCCTTCAGAAACATTAGGGCACAGGCTGCATAGGGAGCTCTGGAAAGATACTGGGCTTGAGCCAAGATAAACAAATAGTTAATATCCTTCTGTCATAAAAACACACTGCAAACATCAACGTGTAGGTATACTACATATTAGCAGACAAGCAGCCTATTTTCTTACCTCCACTTCCTTAACCCACAACTGTAGAATGAAATTCAGGACAGTGCCAAACACACAACTTTATTACTGCAACCGCAAAGAGTAACTCTGTGAGTAGGACGTATTTCACACAAAGCAGCATGAGGACATTTTTAACAAATATGTGCACGTGATTACAAACATATCTAATTGATACAAATGCACTTAATTTAAGCCCTATTTACTGTACCTACTTCCACATTCTCCAAACGGTTTCAACAAATCAGTCTGATTGTGTATCTTTTTTACCTTTCAGCTTCTGACACCAGAGCAACACGGCCATAGTCCCAGAATCTCTTTCTTATAATGGAAAACAGTAATATTAACATCTAGAAAATAAAAACAAAGATCTTTAAATATTTATTTTTCCACTTCATAACAATTATTCTTAAGTGTATAGTAACTGTAAAAACTGCTGTCCTAGCTCCTAACCAACCGTCATATGTTAACCAATCCAATGGTTGCCGTGCTACAAACCAACCTGTCTGGGCCCAAAGGACCAGAACACCTCCCGTCCTATTCTGATTTATAAAGGAGGAGAACTGCATGCAAAAGTGCTTCTGAACTGCAAGTGTATAAAGGTTTGTAACAGGAAAAGTAGCAAGCAGTACTTCAGAGGAAGTAAAAACTTTCATAAATACACCTTTACTATTATTCATTACTTAATGACCAGAACTGTGATGGAATACTTGCAATTTTATTTTATTTTTAAACAGTGATGTAAACAGGCTGTAGGAGGCTCAACTATTTTCTCAAGCATGAGAATTATTTTTATCCTCAGTAAATGTAATATTTTATTACAACTCATAAACCCCAGAAACTTATATTTGATCTCTGCAATGTATTTTTTTATTTCTCCCCCCTGTATTTTCACTTTTTGAAAGAGGTTAAGAAAACAAGAAAAAAAAATGCATTATGCATTTCATAGATGCTTTTTTTTTTTTTTTTTTTTAAAAGAAATAAGTTGCTCTGTACAAAGCAACGAAGCAGAAGTAACAAGGCCTGTTTTCTATGCATAGGTAGCATACGCCCTCACCTCCTAGCCCCTCCTACATCCCATACCTGTTTGGCTAGAAAGCGGTGCTAGTGATGTAACTTATTTCGATCTATGCAAATACCAACTGGCCAGCCAGGATACATGTCGAGATAATCTATGTGTCAAGATTACACAGCTAATTTCCCTATTTCATAATGAATAAAATTTTCTTATAAGAGCCTTCCTCCCAACAGGGAATATTAATTTAGATCTTCCTCCTTCATCGGGCCATTAAACTTCATGCAAGCAGGAAAGTTCTCTAGACTCTTTGACAACTTTGGTTGAAATTGGCTAACATATTCTACGGTTATTAGGAGGAACTGCCAGACAAAAATGGGAAGACAATGCAATATATAAACCTCACTTTCTTACGAAACCAGCCTAGAAATAATATTCAGAAACCCATCAAGTGACAGTTACTAAAGGGATCTGCAGTAAACATGTCATGAATGTAGGAATACAGGAGTTGCTAAATAAATTGCAGTACTTGGTACTTGAAGAAGAGAGGAGCCTCCTACATTGCCTCTAACTCTCTACCTAATGCTGTTTGAGAGGAGGGTTCAAGAGCAAGGAACTCAAAAGCAGAGACTCAGTATCTTAAAAATCATCCACAGCTTTAAAAAAAAAAAAAAGTCCCCCCAAACACTCCAACTAAATCTTATTAAATGCTGTGCCACCAGTCGCACAGAGCAGTAAATACTATACATCTTCAGAAAACGGTTTTATGGTAGCATGCTGCATACACCAAATCAATAGCAAAGAATGCTACTACATAACTTCTAGGAACTTCCTCTACGTTCCTACAGAACTACCAGCTCAGATCTTACACAGGTAGTTTTAAGTTTCTACACACTGGCTTTCTCTAATTTGGGAACTATGTGATCCCTCATTTTACTATCAGAAACCTCACTTATCAGGCCAATTTCAGATCTACAGCTCTTTTTCTGGTGGCTTAAGACCACCTAGACCAAACTTATGGAAATAACCATAAGTTTTATTGGAGGCTCAGGCCTCCAGATCAGCTCCAGTTTTGGAGCCTCCAGACCAGCAACTAATCCTATTCCTTCTTTGGTCAGGACTGAGCTGATCAGTACACTGTTTCCTCGACAGCTTCATGAAATCTAATTAAAAAAAAATCTGTGAAACGACAGATTTTCCATATTTTATTTCCTTTTGAAAAACAATCAAGTTAGCAATGGTGTTCCCTTCCTGAAAAGGTAGCCAGTACTTAAACCTAGAGTAAGAAAAAAAAAGTTCTTGCAGTTAAGACAAAACATAGAAATTTGAGCTACCACTACAAAGCCCACCATGACTCCACATGCAGACCCTATGATATTGCACTCTCTCTACATCTACATATCCAACATACAGTGACGCTGTCATCCCACATGTATGAACCTTTATCAGCACTTGAAAAGTGTTTTGATGTTCCCAGGCTCACCTTAGCACATTTCTTATCCTGAGGATTCTCAGAAACAAATCCCCACCTTATAAATAAGAGAATTCTGAACAACCTGAACAAACTTCTAAGAACACCACAAGGATTTTCAATATAAGGAATAGAAACTGGGCTTACAAAAAAGAAGGTTACATCAAGCAGCAGGACAGTTGGGATTCCACCAAAAGTTACTCCTTGGAGCACCGTGCTGCCCTGGGCAGTGCTGTAGCAGTATGTCTCATTTGTTGAGTTGAAAGGTATGCTTCTATTCCAGAAGTAGACTAGATGAGAATGTCCAAAACCCAGAAAAAAGAAAGGGTTCATTTTGTCTTTCCCTAAAAAAAAAAAAAAAAAAAAAAAAAAAAAAAAAAAAAAAGATAAAGTGAAACAACCATGCGAAAAGCCTGCCTGGTATTTATGACATGTACTAACATTACAAGTACAAAAAGTACAGGAAGATTCAACCAGGAAACTGCTTTGGAAGTGAAGTCATATTTGACAATCTTTCCCTGTAAAATATTTTGCAATAACTGACAGGCTCAGTTAGTAGCAGTGCACAAGCAAGAATTCCAGACATCTAACCAACCATGTCCTCTACAGACATTCGAGGAAGACTGCGGAAGACCCACACAAAACAAACTTCTCTGTCTTCTAACCTATAACATTAAACTACTTATTCCAGCCTGGATTCTGATTCTAGGAGTAACACAGGGCATTAGATATTCCAACAATAGCAGTTTGAAGATTTTGCTCCTAGTTGATGACCATGTGTGAACATACCGGCTTGCAAACTTTGTATTCAAATGTCAAGATCTTGAGATTATTAACAAATTCGTCCCTAATTCCACAGAAAAGAACACCTACACAAATACACATGCTCCTCTCTGTTCTTGGAATATTGTGCTATTTTCCTTTTTTGATAGAATTCAGCTGAAAGAACAGCACAGTAATTACAGTGTATCACAAACAAGAAAGAACAACGAATATTTCTAATTTTCTAAGAGAACAGCCATCTCTCTCGTTTTAGTCAACGGACCTGCTCAGATAATGTAGTAACATACAAGACTCTACAAGACTTGCCTATTGATACAAAGGTCTCTTTATCAGTGCAGGCAATTGCTCACTTATTTTGGGGCTTTCCACTTCAAACATTTATTTTCGTGGATCTTATTAACTTGATGGTTCCCACGTTCTTGGGACAAAAGCATGCTTCATGCAGATAAATTCTGACTTCTGACTGATAAATTCATAATGAAAGCATACCCCAAAAACTCTATCCTTTGAAAGCAAATATTGTAGGTCCTCATCACACAGGTCCGGGGACACTACTTTGGGGATATCATGCCTCTGCAAGAGGACTGCACATGTCTCTGATGACAGCACTATTCTGGATGCTAAACACAAAACCAAAACAAGAATAGGAATAACTACAAGTTCTCCCTTTAAACAGCAGAAACACAGCATGGAGAATACTCCTCTCAAAAAAAGTATTTACTAAGTGTTGGACTGTGCAACGCGGTGGGGAAGAAATTTTGTCCTAAGTGACGTGTTTCATCACAGGAAGAAAAAAAAAAAAAAAACACAAAATTTGTGCTGTGGAACTGTCCTTGCTTTCTAAGGATTGAAATTTAGTGCTGACAGAAGAGAAAGTGTTTTTGAACATACTTCGGAAACCTTCACCGCAACAACTGCAGAGACGGCATGCTAAATCCTAAGTAACACACTGGATCTTACCAGACACAGTTTCCAGTTCTTGAAAGCCATTATTTTTAAATAAGCCAGCCGTCAGGAAGGCAGAGAGACCGGCAAGACCTCCCAGGGGTGGAGCAGCGGCCAAACCGGGCTGCGAGGACCGGCGCTGCGCCACCTCCCCGGCAACGCGAGCGCCGCTGCGGGCTCTGGAAACGAGAAACCGCTTCCCCCGTTCTGCCCGGGCCCCCGACGGTGTCCCCGGCCCTGCCGGGGGCGTGAGGGGGGCTGGCAGGGCCGCTTTCCCCCCGGCGGCGCACCGGAAAACCCCAGGGCTCGTAACTCGCCAAGGGAGGCAGCCTCCTCTGGGCGAGGAGGACGTGGAGGGGTTCGCCCCCCCCCCTTCACAGGGCTGCCCCGGCCGCCCGCTCCCCGCCCCGAGCCCGCGGGGGGCCGGGGTCCCGCTGCGGCGGCGGACGGGAGAGCGGGGCGGAGGCCCAGAGGAAACAGCTGTTTCCTCAGGAGGGCCGGGCGGAGGGGAGGGGGGGGCGGCCGGCCCCGGCCCCCGCGGGCAGCCCGGTCCCAGCCGGCAGCACAACCCGCGCCCCGGCGGCCGCCCCTCAGGGCTCACCGCGGCCGGACCTGCCCCGAGGCCGCCTCACACCGCCCCTGCCCGTCCCGTCCCGTCCCGTCCCGTCCCCACATGGCGCCGCCGACCAGGGCTACTGCTGCTGCTGCTGCTGCCGCCGCCGCCAGCGCCGCTCCCGCCCTCCCTTACCTGCACCGGGGCGGCCGCGGCTTCTCCCCTCCCCTCTCGTCCCGTCACCACACGGGGCGCGGCGCGAAGCACCGGCCCGGCCCCAGAGTTAGAAGCCACAGCAACAAGTCCCGGGAGCCGCGCATGCGTGCCCGGGCCGAGCCCCGCCGCCGGGCCGGGCCGTGCCGAGCCCGGCCGAGCCGAGCCCGGCGGTTGGAGGCCGGGGCGGCGGCCCTCAGTTTCCCGCCTCTTTCCCTCCCGCCCTCACAGGGCAGCGCAGCCCCAAGGGCGGCTGGCTCTCTCCGTGGGGGTACCGCTGCCCCTCGCCGCTCTAGCCTTCTTTTCCAGACCCTGAAGTGCTTCCCTCGGGGAAGGGACCCCGTAGTAAAATACCCGGGGGAAAGTCGCTGTCGTTGCTCTTGCCCTGCTGCCCCTTTCCGTCTGCCGCCGATATGACGCGGTGGTCGGGAGATGCGGTCGCCCGGGTTTATTCAGCAGAAGGCACTGGGAGCCCTGCTGGGAGCTGGTGTTATTCCCGGTGCGGCCAGCAAGAGCTCCCGAGTGGGAGGCCTGCGTGTGCCAGAACGGGCTTTAGAGCGTCCTGAGCCAAGCTTTGCCTTTATGCAATATCGTTGAAATTACATCTATAATGGTTTACAACAGTTATTTTAGAAGCTCATAGCTTATCTATGAAAATTTTATGCTGGATCCTAAAGACAACCTCTCTGGTGAAGAGCGAAGGATTTCCTAACTACTTGGTGATTTCTCAATTTTAATGTTAGTGTGGACTACAGTTCTCTGGTTTGGAAGAAACCCTTTTGTGCCTCTATGACTCCCATTATCCATTAACATAAAAAAAAGAAAAAAAACCAACAGATCCAAACAGAGCTTTTTATGGCATAAAGGGAAGAAGATAATATGAGATTTCAAGAGACATTTCACAATTCCCAAGCTGGTAAAGGGGGCAAGCATGCAGGTACAAGTGGAGCAGGCCATACACTGGGATAGCTAACTCTGAAATGAATTAAGTAATAGTAGTAATATGAATGTTCCATGAAATATTTAAAGCCCCTTGTCTCCACGCACCTATAAAGAGAGAAATAGCATTCAAATGTTGTAAACTGGAAAAAACGAGACCCAGGGAGTTTAACTTAATGAGTCTATGATAGACCTGGGATGAGACTGGTTCCCAGCCATCCACAGGGATGTCCTATCCTTTACGGGGGCTAATTGCTTCCAGCCAACAGGCCAGAAAGGTTGGTATGGCAAGGCCCTGCCATCCACCTCTTCTCTACCCTTTACTTCAGTGTTCCCTCGACAGCCATTTGATACCCAGCACTGCCAACCATCGCCATCCTCCTGTGTCTTCATCCTTTGCCCCCGACTGGCTTGATTGACCTCAATGAGCAGCAAACATCTGAGGATGAAGATTACGATAACGATGAGAATGTAACTGTCCAGAGGGAGGCAGGGAGACCACTAGCCTTCAAAGATTTGCACCCTACCTCCAGTCTCGTGGATGAAGCAGCGGTGATGTTTCAGAACAGTGACCCACTCTAAAAACAACCAAAATCATCAGGGCTTTGCAAGGTTCAATCTGATGTTACACTGATCAAAATCGCAGTCACCCATTGACTTTTATGTTTAAAAGAAATGAGCATCTCAGCTGCCAAGAAGCCAGCATCTCCTCCAGTTGACAGTCCTGCTCCTGCCTCTCCGTCTTCAACTCCTTATGTCCCTGTGTATTCAAACTGTGTGTATTTCTTAGGGCCCTGCGTGCGTACCCGCTATCCTGCTCCCTGCCATTTTATTAATCCACAATTGCTTCACTCTACCAAATCCTTGTTTCACTTTTCAGGAATGCCTGCTCAGTGGGGAGCAGCTTTGGCTGTACATGTGCTATGTGCCTTCCCCCACTCCATCCCACAAAAAGGGAAAAGTCCCAGTTATCTGCAGTAACTGACAGACATTTCAAGGTAGAATTTCATAATTTATCTAGCAGCTGCATTGTAGATAATCTGTGATTTTAAATTGACCGTGACAATTATGTTGGTTAGAAAACGGCATAAAATTTCTCAGCTCAAAGCAGAGTGGTTCAGATTCACTGCTGGAATAAAGAAATTCCACTGTTGCTGAATGATGCTAATTATTTTAGCTTTAAAACACTCTCTCTTCTACTTAGGTCTATGTTGGTGGGAAAGTTGTTTGACCTGAGTGTAGTAGAGTAATTATTCCATCCTGGCTTTTCTGGAATAACTCTTCCTGTGGACAGTTCATTTCAAAACAGGAATTCAAAGTAGAATAGTTATAATTACTTTCTTTTAAATTAAATTTTACTGATGTAGCTGCAGCAGAGTAGATCTGCCATGTAAGTGAAGCCTCGGTGTATGCTTGCAGCTCTTACACTTCTAGGACCAAAATCTGTTTGGTTGATTTTCTCACTGATTTCCTAAGCTGTTTGGACTTTTGATTCTTGCCTTATTTTTCAAACTCAGGAAGGCCTTGCTCTGGCTAGACTGTCTTACTCTGTAGCATAAAATAGGTGATATTGAGTGATCTTGACATTGTAGTCTTGACGTTCTTCATTCTGAAGACTTTTGCCCAACTACAAAATCATTTTTCCCTCTCTTTGTCACAAGAGTAACATCAAGCTTTTGTAATTTTTTTTTCTACCTCTGTCTAGACAGGCTCTTTAGCTAAGTGGTGTGATTTTATTTATCTCTAATTTCAACAGCAGAGTCACAATTCCCTCCTCCCTACCTCTTGTAAATAGGGTTTTGTTTACCACTGTCTGTTCTTTTGGTGACAAAAGCCACATACTGTCATTAGTTAGCAAACGTTTAATTATGTTGCTAGAGCAGATGGAAATCCAGCCTCAGGACCTAGGGAGCAGGTCAACAGAATTTCAAATTCTTCCATCTTTCTTGTATTTTGCATGCTCCATATCCACTTCAACAGCTCTTTAGCACCAAGTTGAACAAGTGTGCGGGGTATTTACACTTACATGGATGACTCTTCCCTTACTTTATTAAATGACCTTATGGCTGAAGAACTCCTCTGACACTTTAGTTTGATTTATCACAGCAGGACTCCCCTTGATGGGTGAACTCCCAACAGGACATCAATAGTCTCTGGATGTGAGTAGCAGGTGGCCTGATGCTTTACCATGTGTGGCAACTCTCGCCATGGTTTCTTCTCTCTGAAGAAACTCATCAGCCCAGCTTGCTGTTCCTTACTTATCCGCCTATTCAAATATATCTTAATGGATTTAATTCAGGCTTCTAGCCTGGCAGCCCTTTGCTATCTTTTAATCTTTGCCTTCATCTAGCAATCTGTTTACAAGCCTCAATATACCAAAGGACTCAGTGTAGGCATTATGGAGTCTTCCTTTGAAAGGCCTGAGCACTAATATGTGTATAATAAAAACAAACAAATAGAAAAATCCAGACAGATAGACAGATTTAAATAAACTCTAATCATAATATAAATTAGCAAGCAGCAAGTGTTGATTTAAAGTAACAATTTACGCTTGGTTTCTCTCTATATTTATTAATTATTTTTGTAGTGCTGCTTCTCATTCATAGATAATATGTTGATTTTCAAGGCAGAAATAGCCTTGCATTAAAGTTGGAATGTATTTCTACTAATCAAGAGAATTGACTATTATACAAAATATTTAACCAAATATATCCAGTGATATATGATAGAAATTTGCCTTGCTTTTCTTTTACATTTTGTGTCAGATATAGGAAATGGTGAATGGGGTGTTGGTATTGATGCTTGAGCAGGATTAATTTGTCTCATGATCTTCATCAAGTTATATTTGAATGAAAACTGGTATTTTATTAAAATGCACAAGTAACTGCAATCTAAAATAACAATACTGAAAAGTACGGGAGAAATGTACAGGAGAAAAAAGTAACCTTATTACAACATATTTTGCATTTAAACTTGATTTATGAAATGATGAAGAATTGTCCCTACTTTGTGCAATGAGCTCATTGTTTTTGATCATCCTGGTTACGTCTAGAGAGGCGTCCCTGTGAGTGCTCCTAGGCTTCTGTACCGATACCCCAGCTATAAACATTGCCAAACCCAGCCGCAGCAACCGCCGAACCTTGCCGTAGGCAACGCATGGACTTCCTCATCACTCATCTGTGCGCAGCGTGAGGTTTTAAACTCTGTTTTGCGGATAGTTGCAGCTGTGGAGAATCTTTTGCTGATACATAGGATTTTTAGGTTTGTTATTAGCTTGTCAAAATGCAACCGCTGTTGATGTGACACACTTTGGTACAAAACTAGGACAAGGTGACCTGAAACATGGATGACTTCATTGTTTTCTGAATATACATATTATCTTAATGCCTATCCGTGCGTTAACCCTGTGCGGATAGAAGCTGAAGGGAGTTAATGCATAGGTGGCATAGCACTAACTATAATTAAGGCAGCTCCCTGAGAGAGAGAGGGAGATGGAGAAACCATCTGTCACAATCTGCTCTCTCCCACTGAAGAGGACAGCACCTGGCCGCATGACCCACTGGATTTAGGTGAACCAGGGAGCAGGTGTATTTGTCACCAGTGTAAAATGTCAAACCACTTACAGCTTGTAATGTTTTCCTATTCTTGGGTACAATATACATTAGAAGAACTCTAGTGTCCTCAAGAGCCTCTGTGCTCCGTAGCTGTCCTCTACGTACTATGTACGTAGTAACTAACTCTTGTTGCAACAGTACTGGGGTGAAACCTGGACAGACGTTAGCATCCTTGCCTTAGGTTCTGCTTTCCCTGGAGCAGAAAGCTGGGTGGTTGCTTGTGCAGGAGCCACAAAATGCTCCAGGACATCTTGCAGTTGAAACCATTGGAGGGCCAAGTCAGCAGGGTTTGCTGGAACCTTGGATTGAAAGAAAATTTTTGTTAACCAACCTCTCAAATTCTGTTTTTGATCAGAATAGACCAAGAGAGGAAAACTATTTTTTCTTTTTTTTTTTTTTTTTCCCCCCCAAATACTACTCAGTTTGACAACTTTGAGCAAACTAGTCATTAAACTGGTTGGTCTGCTTTGTCTGCTCTCTATGTGCAAAGAGACCAGTGAGATACCCAGCTTTTAGACTTAAGAACTGGGTTGCAAGGCCTTGGTGATGACCCTTCCTCGTTCACTGGCTTGACTCCCCTTAAAATGTCAGCATCAACCACACTGCTTGAACATTTATAAATGTAATTGACAATATTTTTAAAGTGTCAAAAGCTTAAGCCTTAATATAGGTGGCTATACTTTAAATAAGTATATTTTTTCTAAAAAAAGCATATATTTGAATAGAAATCTGGATTAAATAATTTTTAATGGACTTTTAAAATTAGTAATCTTTTTTTCGCTTGGGCAAGAATTCCCCCTTCCCACTTCTGGATTTACAGATGAAAAAAATTCAGAGTGCAGACTGTGAGGATTTCAAAGAGCTTTGATTTTATTTTAATCTCAGGTTAACTCAAAGCAAACCCGAAGCAGCAGAACTAAGAGTTGCACTTTATTAGCTTCTGTGTTCTGCCTAGGAGTTGCACTTTATTAGCTTCCATGTTCTGCCTAGGAGCTTGCACCAGTAATTATCTCTGTAGATTTGCGTGTCTCAGCCTTTAGAAATAGGCCTGATCTGTTAAATTCAGATTTTGGCTTTGTGAAGAGCCGAGAAGGTCCCATTTTTGACTGCAGCAGTGACTTGGCTCCTTTGCAGATACACGCCGCAGCAGGCGAGCGCGGGGGGCCCCTAACGACAGCAGGATGATCCTGGTGAGCCTAAGCAGGGGGTCAGGTGCCGGGTACGCCGGGCGCAAGTGTCCGGGGCGAATTGGTGACAGGATGCAAAGTGGCTTAAGCAGGAAGCCGTGAAGAGCGATCGCCACGGCAAAGAGCCAGGACCAAGGGCAGTGTGGCTTTTTCCAGCGAGGAAGATCCTGCACCCAAGGCCTGGCTTTACAAGAGCATGACTGGAAATGGTGGGGTGCAGCAGCATCCAACCAGTTCCAAGTGCGTGACTGCTGCTTGAGGCATGCTGCAGGCGTGTGGGTCCTCGCTGGGCATTTTCTGGCACCTCCACTTTAGGGAAGAAGAAGAGTTGTCTAAATACTGGCCATTCCTTAGCGTGTGATCACCTGTTGGACATATCATCACCATACCTTCTGACTTCCCCATTCTCATCCCTCCCTATCCACTCTTTCATTCCTCTTTCTGTAGTAGTTTATTTCCTCCTCCCATTCATCCTTTCTCGTATTTCCTTTTCTGTGATGATTTTATTTTCTCTGAATCACTTTCTTGTCTTTCTGTTCCATCTTTCTCCTTTCAAATGTATGCAAAGGGTATAAAGGTATTCCCTGGCATCTCTTCCAGCTGTACTCGGCATGTTTGATATCATTGCCTCATGAGTGAGTGTGTGGCCTGATCTGCGTGAAAAGGGAAAGTAATGTAGTCACTGCAAGCTGAGCTTAAACGCATGGGTGATCTATGGATCAACGGAGAACTTTCTTCCCTGTAAGTAAGCAGTAACAGATGGCAAGAGGGATATCTCTTGTTTTACTAAGATACTTTATGTACAGTAGTTGTTAGAGTCTATTGGTGATTAGGGTTTTGTTGATAGAAGCTGTGGTTGGCTGGTGCCTTTGAAAATCAGGTTATTTACTTTGGTGTCTAAATATGGACTTGAAAATTCTGGCCAAGGCGATTTGCTCAAGGTCATTATCCTGATCCAGGGACAGGACTGGGAGGAGAGCCCAAATCTTTTCAGCTCTCCCTTCCTATTGATATTCTGTACAGTTTCAGTACAGCAGATGTTTATATACTCAGGCTCAGTAAAGCAGATGTTCAGATTATATATATTCAGATATATATTCATATGATATATATATCATATATATATGATATATATATATCATATGATATATATATCATATATATTCAGATTATATACCAGATTATAATGAAGTGAGTGATCAGAATTAATTTGGGAGGAGTTAAAAGCAGGTCCTGTAAAGTGGCCCAGCCACTTTGTGGGAGTTTCTGGAATGAGATGGACTCCGGGGCAGAAGAAAGGGTCCATGTTGCATGGGAGCACCTAGGCAAACTATTCCTGCTTTTACAACACGGTGCACCTTTTCTTTTACACCCTGTCTGGATCAGTTCCTGGGACTGTACGGGCACAGCTGAGAGAGGAGGTGTAAGCTGGCACTGCTGCATGTGGAGCTCTGAGATGAGCAGACCTGAGGTTTAAGGCCCCACATTGCCAGCTGCTCTGGGGAACGAGCCAGGTTGATCATAGTTCCTTTGCACCATAGTTCCTGTGAGGATTAGAAGGGTTTCATACGTCAGTGTCAGACCTTGAACTTACTATTCAAATTATCACAGTGAGAGCATTTCTCAGAGGACATGAAATTGTGTTAAGAAACCAGTTCCCATCCACTTTCCTTAGGAAACAAGTCAACTGTGTTCTGTAATTGCTGTGGTTTCTGGACCAGTTTCAAGGCAAGCCCAGGCAATAGTATATTTTCATATTCCATTATGAATTGGAGTATTTTCTTATTTAGGACAGCATGTGTTTAAGAGCTTACCAGTCTGGGAACATAGCGAAGTGCAGAGGTAAGCTTTCCTGCCACAAGTGACTGAGAACAAATCAAGCGGTTCAGCCTCCAAAGAGTTTTAAGAGCCAGCCTTCGAAGTCTGCTGCACATTGTGATTTTCAAATCCCTTCCATTGGATTGGCAGAACCTGAACTTCATTGAAAACACCATTTTCCTGTAGTCTGCCTTTGAGCTGTTCTAACAGATCTGGTCAAACTGAGTAAGTAGCTCAAATCCATTCCTGGGTCACCTATGTCTCTGCTCTGATTGTAGTAATTTATTTCTAGTTTTGCTGGGACAGAGGTGAAATATTGCTCACTGTTTTAGAATCAAAGGAGAGAAGAGGGACTAGGCACCCAAGCTTTGCTCAAATCAATGAAAAATGGACTCTGAATTCCTTTTTCTGCCTTTGAAAATCTTCACCACGTATATGATTTGTCAAAAGCCCCTGGATTCTGTACTGGCAACTCCTGAAGCTAACAGCTATGCTGCATAAATAAAACAAAGTTTAGTCACCATGTCTTTACTATAGTCATTCAGCCTGGAAAGCTGACAGATACCAGCTTCAAATGTGTGGCATTTCCTGCAGAATTTCGTGTTGAATCCAAAATTAAGGTTCAGAAATGCATTTGGTTGCTATGTGAAAATGTTGGCCATTCCTGGATTAATGCTTTTGAATAAGCAAATGGCTAGGTAAGAAAAGAAAAAAAAAAAAAAAAACCCAAATGAAGTTTGTGTTTCACGCTTCAAGTGACCTGGCCAAGTGTGGCTAGATTCCCTTTTAAAATCAAATGACCATGATGCATCTCCCAGGGTCCTGTAGTATGAATGCTAAAAGGATTAAAACTAGTCAGGTCACACAGCTTTATTTTACTCTTTATAAGGGCCATGTTAAATCCGAGACTTTATACCCCTTGTTTACATAGATATGGGTACATGGCAGGAAATTACATACTTTAACCTGTGCCATGAAGTAAAATACCCTTTTGTGTTCTGTTTTGGAGTCAAATACACAAGGAACTGTATTTTCTCTAGTTCTTTCCTACTCAAGTCTTTTTCATTAAAAAGTAATAACATACCAAAAAAGTTACAAAAGCAATACGACGATAATATAAATATTTAACTGAAAACAGCTTTGTAGTAACTGCTTGAGCAAAAGCAGTCTATCCACACACCCTCCTTTCTGAACATTGCAGCATTGTTTGAAGGCAAAAGGAAATTAGGGGGCTGTTTTGGTATTTGTTATTACGCAATTCTCAAAGGTGTAACAAGGTACCCAATCTAGACAGAAGGGGAATGGAATGAACAGGATAAATAATAAATCAGCATAAATACTGATTCACTACGTTTTCAGAAAGGAGTCAATATGTTAATGATTTGAAGTTTTATTAACATCTAAAACCTTTTAAAATGCATTTCAAATACTCTATAGCCCTTTAAGACCATTCTCAGAAGAGATGGCAGAACTCTGAAGACAAAGAAAAGATGCCTGCCAAGTTCGACGCAATGTTTACAGCCAGTTAAGCCTGGCTCTTTCTGTTTAAAAAGAATGAACGTTAAGCATTGGGATGAGGGATTATAGTCTGATCCAGATCATCATTTCCAAGAAGATTGTTTTGTACCTCTTGAACCCCTGGCCCCCCCGGAAGCCTCTCAGACATCCTCCCCCAGTATCACCCCAGCTCACCCAGGGCTCGGGCGGGCAGGTCTGGTGTTGTTGCTGGGCCCATGCAGAGTTCCACTTCATCATCCTTTTGATCACGGCACTAGTGTGCTGTTAACATCAAGGAAAAAAGCCATGTGCAAGTAATTATTTTGAAACTGAATACATCTAGGTTCCACGGTGTAAAACCTACTGACACGCAATAGCCCCAAAGTCACTTTAGCAGCAGATGTTACAGATGGAAAACAACTATATAAGTAGTTTAGCTCATTTTCCTGCTGTTGCAGGTATCTTTTTTCCAATCAATATATTTGCTAAGGCTCTGCCCAAGTTATTTTTAAATATCTCAGTGAGGACTAATGGAAGCCTTTGGGCAGTTACTCTGCACTCCATCTGATGTACCAAATTAGAGAAGTCTAAAGTATTTATCGATTCTATCTTGTCATCTCTGTGCATGTTATGACTTAATTTTGTCTTCTACAATCTTGCACTGGTTTTTGTAATTTTCCATGCAAGGAACAGCCCTTTTTCTTTTTTTGCACTACACTAACAAATTACTATTTTGCATGACAGCTCACAATGCTTAGCAGAAGAGGTTCCTTTTAGATCTCACTCGTCTTGGCCTTTGATCTTTATTTTTGGCCTGCAGAAAAAAAACATCTTCCAGCAATGCTAGTAATGCAAATTATTCAACTTTCATTAACATGTAGTTCATAATCTTTCTGCCTTTGCAGCTTCTCCTGGTAATAGAAATAAGTTACAGCTGCTAGAATATAGTGTTATTCGTTCTCTATCTATTTGAGTTGGGAGAAAAGTGATTCAATTTTTCTTAGCAAAAGAGGAAAGTCTGTTCAGTGAAGCAGAAGTTATTAGAGTTAAAATTAACTGGAGGAAATACAATCCATAATTAAGCCAGGCTACTCCCTGCCACAGATGCAATATGAATCATATTCCAAGTGTATTAGCATGACAGGAAAACGGGGGCATTTCTCTGTTATTGGAAGGCCACTTGCTACACAAACTTGTCACAGAATCTGTAAGGGGACATAGAATCGTTTAGATTGGAAAAAACCATTAAGATCATCAAGTCCAATTGTTAACCTAGTCCGTTAACCACGTCCACCACTAAACCATGTCCGTAAGTGCCACATCTACCCGGCTTTTAAATATCTCCAGGGATGGGGACTCAACCACTTCCCTGGGCAGCCTCTGCCAGTGCCTGACTACCCTTTCAGTGAAGAAATTTTTTCCTCATATCCAACCTAAACCTCCCCTGGCGCAGCTTGAGGCTGTTTCCTCTTGTTCTATCGCTTGTTCCTTGGGAGAAGAGACCGACCCCCACCTCGCTACAGCCTCCTTTCAGGTAGCTGTAGAGAGCAATAAGGTCTCCCCTCAGCCTCCTCTTCTCCAGGCTAAACAACCCCAGCTCCCTCAGCCGCTCCTCATAAGACTTGTGCTCCAGACCCTTCACCAGCTTCGTTGCTGTTCTCTGGACCCGCTCCAGCACCTCGATGTCCTTCTTGTAGCTGAACACAGCACTCGAGGTGCGGCCTCACCAGTGCCGAGTACAGGGGCACTATCACCTCCCTGGTCCTGCTGGCCACACTATTCCTGATACAAGCCAGGATGCTGTTGGCCGCCTTGGCCACCTGGACACACTGCTGGCTCATATTGGTGGACATGCACCAAACTTTCAGAAGTCCATAGAGCCATTCGGCCTGAAAGCTGTGTCGACATGGATCCTGGCTCTCTTGATAGCACCATGTGCATTAAAACCTTCAGCTGCCACATTTTGCTCCAGCGTGCCTGACACTCAGGTTCCCTTCTGCCGGCCGGCCGCTGAGCCCTCACGGTGACATTTGCCGGAGCACGTTGGTTAAAGCCCAACTCAGTACCAAGCACCGCCAAGGGCGGGGAGAGCCTGTGCAGCCTCTCAGAGCCTCGCCAGCCCTGCCTGGCCCAGAGGTGGGCTCTCACTTGCATCGCTGAGGCAGGAAGAACACACTCTTAAAAAAAGCCGATAAACCTTTACAGTGTAAACACACAGCTGCAAAGAGGGAAAAAAAAAAAAGCAGCATTTTAACTAGGCAGATAAATGGGTTCTTATTAGAAAATTAAGTGGTGCTGCTACAAAATACAGCTATTTCTCAGTAATGGGGACATTCCTTAATGAAGTGGACTGTGGTGTAATGCAAGCAATTTAAGGCCATATGCTTATTTATCTGATTCAACAGCATTTGCTAAGTGTCAGTGGTTTTGCTAGCAGACTTTTCTGTAGCCATCAGAGTGGTAACAAATCCTACTTCCCCAGCCAGAACCAAGGCACAGACTAGGGCAGTGGGGAGGAGACTGCTGAGGGGACAGAAAAAGCTGTATTTAAACAGTTGTGTTTGCTTTTCCGTAAAAAAAAAATATATCTTGGAGATCTCTTTTCTGCCAGAACACTGGCACTTTGCAAACACTGCCAACACAAACCCTGCGAGCAAGCCAGCTGACATCAGCTGACCCAGGACATGGTGGGACTTTGGACATTTTATCCATTCCTCTTCAAACAGGCAGCCTTTTGTCTGGGCCGTTTGACCAAAACAAGCCCGTGAATAAAAGCAGAACCCCGCCTATGGAAGGCGTGCTTAAGTCGATGCAATCTAAGATACACAGCACCAGAAGTTACGTGATCTGAGCTCAAGATCAAACCAGGTTTGCAATATGTCTCTCTAATAAAATGGGATTTTTACTATACCAGATACATTGTGGGATAGATGCATAAGGGAACATTATCCCCATTGCTGCCTGGGGCTTCACCACCAGCATTTGTGAGAGGAACCCAGCAGGACATGTGATCTCTAAGATATTTCCATCGGAGATGGCCAGTTGAGTGTGGCCTAGACTGGTGATGAGGAAAAGCAGGGTCCTGTCCTTGCCTAGATTAAATGAATTGGATAATTTCTGTATAGCTCAAGCAGATGGTTGTTTGCACCACAAAACTTGCTACTGAAACTGGCTCCTTAGCTGGCAGGCAGAGGAAACGTTAGGGACTGAGGCTGTGGTTGCAGTGTCTTTGGTATGCGATCTGTGCGCTACCAGGTCAGAATAAACGTGGTTCGGCTCAGACGTGGGCCACAGTTATATTTCCCGGAGTCGTATTAGCCAGAGCTCACAATACGGATGTAAAGTCCATTATATGATTTTATGCTCACTGCGGGGGGATGCATGGAAATGCATATCTAAGGACAGGTAAGTCAGGTGGTACCTGATCGAGCACAAAGCCTTTTGGCACAAAAATCAACACGGCCAAATTTTTGGAACAAATCAGAACCAGCAGAAAGGATTTACTGCAGATCAACGCTGCATTGAGTGGGTCTGCTGTTTTCTGTCTGGCCCGGGGAGCCAGATAAAAGCTGGATGTCTTGTGTTATCAGGCCATATCTTATGAAACTTCTCCATGTCAGATTCTTGCAGAGCACGCTGAGGCCGTGGGGAGCACGCATGCAAACTGCAGTGAGCTATACCGGCCCCACCAAAGTCCTGGGCGCTGTTATTCTGGCTCTGTACACTGAGCAAGCTATTCATGCCCTAATGAAAGAGTAGCTGTCTCTGGAGGTAGAGGAGGATGGAAAGCCACTGCCCTGGCAGGATAGTTTCCCAGTATCTTTCAGCAGGCATATGCCATTTTCAAGGAACAAGTATAGTAGAAATCAGAGCATTTCTAGACCAGGCCGGTGGCTGGTGGTCTTTGGAGCTAAAGCGGCAACCAAATGTGATAATATAATAACTCTGTGGCCTGCTCACTTGCTCTTTGTGCCAAAGGAATTTCTCAAATTTCTCAAAGGTCTCGCCTCTGTGGAATAACAGTGTCTTATTGAGGAATTACCATCAGTCATTTTGCATCAGCCCTGGAGCCACACGGGGTGGACGGAGTGAGGCATACATCGCCCTTCTCTCCTTGCGTAAAGGCAACATCAACATACAGGGCTGCCTCTCTGGCGGGGGGACGAGTGTTGTTGTGCTGTGTTGCACCCCCAGCTGTGCTTGCACTGCGGGCAGGCTAAGCCACGAGCCCGGCAAATGGTGTCTCCTGCTCTCAGTGAAACCTCATTCTTGTTCTGCGCTCAAGGTGCTGCACAGCTTGAGAGATGGGAAATGGAAATGCTTTTTGCCTCGGTCACTATTTAGAAATTAGGCATAAACCCAGATTGAGTGAAATGGAGCTGCTGTCTGCTGGTGGTGGGGTGGCTTTCCAGCGGTGGGCTTGGTGAGCTCCACGCTCGCTGTCTGGACTTGTTTGACACAGGGCCAGTCCTTGCAGGGGAGCAGGGGTCCCGCCACCAGCACAGGCTGTGCCAGTCAAGAAGGAAGCCAAAGATGCCTGCGAAATCCTGCTTAAAGATGTGTAGCCTGGGTTTAAAATGCTGGTGGGAATATTAAGTTTGAAGGACTGGCTGGTGGCTGGTGGGGGGTGTTGGTGAGGCGGTGCGAGGAGGGCATGCCTTCTGCATAGCCTGCAGTTTGCTTCCAGTTTTGAAACCTCTAACCCAGCACTTCACGTGACCAGCCTATTCTGCAGTTTTTGTTAGCTGTGTAAAACTTGATGTGCTTAAGACTGAAAAAGAATACGAAACAGAACTTATACTTGAATTCTTTTTTTAATTTGGCAGTTTATACCTGCATCTTAACTGCTACTATTTTTAATTCCACACTCCTAGGTGCAAAAGACCCTAAATTCAAAAGACTTTGGGGAAAAATAGACCAAAATCTACATAGAGATGTGCTCCCATCTCCGTACAGTAAGCCCATTGCACAAATCAAGGTGTTTCTTGGAGCACATAAAAATTGTTGCCTTTCACATCACTCAAGAAAAGGCTGTTCTAATATGGGCCCAATTGTAACACAAAATAATTATGGAAATTCAAATCTTGAAAAATTAAATATTCAGATCCTCACTGACATACTGCAAATACATTTGAAACATTCTTGTTTCCCAGGATAATAGCTACGTAATTAGGCTAAGCCTTTCACACTTTCTCTTTGAACTCGTTGGATTTATTTACCAAAAATCATTGCATAGATATGCCCAGCAAATATTTTAGAGAACCATTGGTGACTAAATTAAAAGCTTAAATACAGAGATTCTCTCTTCACTAAGTACTGGCTTTTATTAAAACTGTGAGTTGCTCATACTTCATCCCTTGCAGCCTTTTCAAATCCTCTGTTTGACATTTTGAATGTGCCATGCGGGTTCTAATACACATTACACAAAAAGAGCTATTATAAAATTCCTGACTTTTTCTTGTTTGCATGACAAAGAGGGAATGGCAAATCCTCCAATTGGACCAGATAATCACTCTCCTGTGAAAAGCCTACAATCCACATCCTCTGTTTTCTTCTTAGCTGAGCTTCAACTGTGTTTGGTCAATAATTTTATTTTACACGTGAAGCCCATAAATCACCTTCCAATACACATTGGACAGTGAAGAGTCCTGGTAGATTAGACATCAGCCGCAGGAGAAATCACATCCGGATCCAGGAAAGCCGGGTGCTGCTGGAGCAATCAGGCATTTTCATTTCATGTTATCATGGCTTTTTGAAGAACCCTCACTACACAGCAGGACCACTCTCTGGAGCGAAGACTAATTGGGTGGATAAAAGTTTACAGGATCAGGTCTTCTGACATGAGAGACCATTACAAATCCATGAACTGCAGATTTATCCAGGTGACTGTCGCTATATAAACATAACAAATTCACTGCTGGAACTGAGTTAGCCAACACTTACAGAGCGTATCTGAAGGAAGCTTTGTCAGCCACCTGAACATTGCTTGGATGCAGTTTGCGACCCAAGCTTCCAAAGTGGTTCATCCTGCGACGGCATTTGTCCCACCCCATGGTGCCGCTTAGCTGGGGAGGCAGTCCGGAGGGAAGAGCCGGGCGTACGGAGCCTTCCTACGGGGCTGAGAGGGTCCCAAAGATTTCAGCAAAAAACCTCTTCCCTCCTCTGATTCGCAAGAGCAGGAGTATTTGATATGAGTTGAAGTTGAGGTGGTGAAATGAAGTGGATGTTTTTCACTGTTGTTTGTGTCTTGGGAATGAATATAACAGAAAATATCGGTTCATTGAGAGAAAGATGCTACACAAAGGGAAAAATTAAAGAATGCACTGCCTTGGGCCATGCACAAACTGTTGGTTTGTAGTCTGCGTTTCCATTTTAGCCTTAAAACTCGATTCAACTAAATAAGGTGCCCCTTTAACATCTAATGGAGTCTTTATCATGTTTAAGGAGACAAGTTTCTCAAAAGGTTATAAAGACAAAATGAGCAGTAACAGAAGTGTTTAGTTAAGCTCTTTCAGATGGCTTCGTTGCCTTCCTCTGCATACAAGACAGGCTGCCTCTGCCTCGGCTGACACTTGTTTTAATGAGGGATGAACCACAATGGGGTGCTTTTGTACAAGTTCGTTACATCGGGCCAGACCTTTCTCAGGGCACACCGTTCCACCTGGACATTGGATGAACCTGGACCAATTTTAAATCATTTACAGAGACATATAAAATCCAAAGAACTTTTGATGCTGAAGTCGTTTGTATGTACATTCAGGCATGTTACTGCTGGAGAGGATGAGAATCTGCCTCAAGTGCCATGCTCCTTCGCACTTTTATCGATTACATTTTATTTTTTTCAGTTCACTTCCCCTGGGATTGGTTTCAAAAATAGACTTCCGCATCTTATGCCAGCAAAGGCCAGGGAAGCAAAGGATGTGAGCTTCAAGTTTAAAGGTTGACTTCAAGGCAAACATCCAACACCCCCCAGCCTCCAGGTCAGCTTCGCTCTCCAGAGGCAGCTCTCTATTGTGGTTGTTAACAGCATTCAAAATACCAGTATTCTTCATCCATGTTGTGGAAAAGCAGAGTGGTTTCTCATGTTCACTGAAAGGTGATCTGCCTTTATATAAAGCCGCCTTCTTTTAAGCACAAGTATTATGAAACCCACAGGAATCCATAAAGAGTGATGGGACATTTTTCTAAAATGTCAGGCCTGTACGTCTTCCACCTTCTGTGATTCAGAAGTAGCGTAAAAGGCCATAAACCATTCAACTGCTGTGATTCACTGCCCTGATTCATACGCTTGATACAAATATTCGGAGATCAAAGCGGTACCTACCCCTCAAAAAATATTTTAAATGATTTTTTAATGCTTGCCATAAAGTCGGACTTCCAGCTAAAGCATTATTCTCCTGATTGATATTGGCTATTTTAGGTAGCAAGTCCCCTGCGATAAAGATTGACGCTTCCTTTAAGAATCAGATGGTGTGGTGCATAAAGCAATGTATTCTGCAGATGTGTTTCCTCCCTGGCCTAGGCTGAACGTGAGACACTGATCACTCAGGGGTTTTCTGGGCAAAAGTTTACAGGGAATTAAAAAAGGATGGAAACTTCTTCCCCGTGAAGGAATCTGGAGACTCCCCTAAACCTTCTTGTATTAACTTTGCAGTAGGTGAAGGTGTTAAACTGGCATGTGTCTACCGACAGGGGAGTGATCCTTTTAAGTCCTCTGCTTCGTCCCCACTTGTGGAATTTGTTGTGCCAGTGGGACGAGGCTGGCTATAAAACCCCGGCGCAGGGGACCTCTGTCCCGCTCAGGCAGCCTGTCACCACATCTCTGCTGAGAGCAGCCCCGGGGAGATCCCCCCTTCGTCTCTGCCGGGCAGGCAGCTGCTTCGCCGACGGAGGAGGATGGACGTGAGGTTCGCCTGGATGCTCTGCGTGCTCTGCCTGGTCATCACGGTCCGAGCGTTTACCCAGGAAGGGTTCAAGGAGGTGTTGCTGAAGCAGCTGGGGCTCTCTGAGGTCCCTAAACTTCATAAGAAAGACTTGGTGGATCTGGTTATCCCAGACCACGTAAAGAACAAATACCTCTCCATGCTGAAGCGCCAAAGGGTGAAGCGCCGAGCTTTGCCGAGCCTGGCCGGCATCCTCAGGGGGATCCCTGGCAACGCAGGTAACGTTTCTGCCGTCGCTGTCGGGAACTCATGAAGCACTGTGCCGCTGCCCAGGGAAGCTGCCCACGCTCGCCCGGCCGGCCGCAGGACGGGCAGAGGCAAACCCACGGGGGGAATGAGGTTTGGGTCTGGCCCCAAACCTGAGCTGGGTAGAAGAGGTGCAGGTAACAGCATCTTAAAGATTAACATGCCCTAGTAACTCCTTGCAGCTGGAGAGGGGGTCCTACAGTCCTTGCAAAGGGCAGGCTGCTGCTGGAGTTTGATAGAAGACAAAAGCCTTGGTACCCAGGCAACATTTTGGGCAGGTGGAAAAATGATGTAAAAAAAAAAAAAAGCCAGTAGAAAGTGCAGACCTTGCAGGTTTGGGGTCAAAACTCCAGAAAATCCTCTAATAGGAATCACACCTCTTTGAGGATGTTTCACTCTCCCCTGTCTCTTTTTTTTTTTTTGTCTGGGAAAAATATCAAGGAGGAAATCAGCTGTACAGACACAATGGTGTCTGTACAAGGACACTTAGAGCTTGTTTCACTTTCAGAAGACGTACATAACACCCTGGGCAGCAAATGAAGACACTTTTTCATTGCAAGCAGTGCAGTTTCCTGCTTTCATGCCCAGCGCTGGCACAAAGAGGCGCGCACCTTTTCGGGGTTTGCTCAATTTGGGGTCAAATTATATAGGAGCTTTCTTTCCTCCAGGTCGCAGAGACTCAGACATAGAAGAAGAATTAGGGCATTTGCAAGACATTGATTCAAGTATGCATTAGAAAAGGTGTGTTTAGTGGCTGTCTCTGCCACAAGGGGTCTGATGTGGGAGCATGGAAGAGGCGTGTTGTGATGATAATTGTGGATGAAGTGTGGGGGCTTTGCTCACCAGGATGGCAAGGACAGGCTGCCTTTTTTGTTCCCAACGTCCACAGGCATGGCAGGAGAAGTCCTCTACTCTGACACCACCACACGCCAGAACCTGATCTTTGACATGGAGGGCAGAATACCTAAAAACAGCGAAGTGACAATGGCTGAACTGAAACTCTTCAAAAAGCCCCTGGACAGAGCAAACCTGCCGGCCAGGCAGTCTCACAGGCCCGTCTCCAACGCCAGAGTCAGCGTGTACTGGGTGCAACGGCAGCACGATGGTACCAACAGGACCTCCCTGATAGACTCCCGGTAAGCAAGGGACCTCTCCTGAAGGCAGGACTCTAGTTACGGGGTATGGGTCCTCTGGGGCAGGTTTGGGTGTCATGTGTTTGTGCCTCCGGTCAGCCTGAGGGGGTTACATCTGTAGAATCGGGCTCTATAGCCTCCAAACCCAGAATGAGTTGGTAAGAGCAGATATTAGGTTAAGACTGCAATATATGATGAGTCATTGAAATAATCTATTTCTGTGTCAAACGATGCCGTGTACTGCTAGGTCTTCCCCTTTAAAGCCCTCCACCTGGTTCACCTCTCTCACTCCCTAACTCACATGCGTTACTGGCTGCTGGTATTCTTTCCATTGGCCATTTCATTAGCTGGTTTAAATATGTAAATTATGCAAAAAGCATCTGATTCTGTAGCCTTGAGCTCTGCAAAAGTTTTACAACCCTTGAAGGCAGAATTAGACATCAAACCAATTTTCTGGGTGGGTGGAAGCTTATGGCCCTAATACAGCTAGGACAGGAGCAGGTGGGAGTAGTGGTGTTTACCAGGCTGCCGTCACTAATACTGGGGCTGCATATAATCCTGCACCACCATATTTCTGTATGAGCATGAATGAATATCTTGACATGAGCATGCACAAAGGGTTTTATTTAGCCCTTCAGTGTCTGCTAGATCTGCAGGCTTCTTTTTGAGGTGTGAGTTAATTGCATGGGTGCTTGCCCAGAGCGCTCAGCAAAAATTATCGTGTAATCAAGGCACGTGACAATCTACGGGAAGCAAATTATTCTGCTGCAATAACAGCGCTGTGAGCCCGGGCTTTATCTGATGGGCTTTTCTCTAACGCTGAGCCGCTGTCGCACAGGCTGGTTCCCATACGCGAGTCGGGCTGGAAGAACTTTGACGTGACGCAGGCCGTGCATTACTGGCTGCGAAACAAGAGGCGGGAGCCAATGTTCCTGGAGGTCTGGATTGAAGGAGAAAGGGTAGGCAGCCATGCCTCAGAAATGGCCAAAGCCGTGCGTTTCACCTCTCAGGACCCCAAGGATAAAGCCCTAGGCAAACCTGAACTGGTGCTTTACACCCTCGACTTGGAAGACTATGGGTACGTATGAAACCGAAATCTGTACTGTCTCCGGTGTAACTTTGCCCCTGAATTATTGTACTGTGCGTGCCAACCCAGGGCGTGCAGCTCTTGCCCTCGCAAGAAACCTTCCTGGTTTCCAGTGACGGCATCAGTTCTTGTCTCTCCCTTGGCACGCAGGGGCCCCGGGGATTGCAAGGAGGAGGCGGTGACGGGGAAGTCCACCTGCTGCCGGCAGAAACACTACATCAACTTCCGCGAGCTCGCCTGGACGCAGTACTGGATCATCGAGCCGGCAGGGTACCAGGCTTACTGGTGCTCGGGGGGCTGCCTGCAGCCCCCCAGCCCGCTGCGGCGCTTCGGCTACGGGGAGCGTGCCTGCGCCGTGGTGGAGAGCTCCCCGCTCCCCATGATGTACCTCGTCAAGAGGGGCAACCGCACGGAGATCGAAGCAGCCGAGTTTCCCAACATGATCGTTGAGAAGTGCAGCTGCGTTACGGACGGCATGGCGCTGGTGTGAGACGCGGGCAGCCAGCCCGGGACCCGCGGCTCTCACAGGGAGAGCGGGATGTCACCCATTCACCCGATTCCCCACAGCCCTGCCCAGAGCCACCCTGGTCCCCAGCCCTGGGGCTGGCGATAAAGGTCTGGGGGGACCCCCAGATACCCCCCTGCAAGGGTCAGCAGCAGCTGGGGTTGCGGCTCTCCCACGCGTCCCACTACCCTGCAGAGAGGCTGCACTTAAAGGCACTGTCCATATAGATGGGCTCAGAGGAGCATCTGTCTTCACATGTACCTACGTGAGGGGTACCTATGGAACCTAACGCTTCTCAACGTCCCCTTGATGCTAGCCAAATTTCATTGAATTTGATGGAGCTGCGTCCAATTTATTTTAGTCCCCACCCCGGGAGTACTGCAAACAGCTGCAGGCGAAGGAGGAGTGACCATCGCCAGGTGAAGAAGTAATGCGTGGGTTCAGCTTTTTATTCTTAGACTCATGGCCTTTCATAAGTTTTGGTCCTTGTCTGTCCAAGTCATGTTCACGGTGAATTGTAGAGCAGAAGCACTTACATGTATATATTGTACACACGCGCGCACACACACACACGTGTACATGTATATAGTATATGAGTGTATGTATGTATTGTCTACATACATATTGCATATACACATATTACACATATTGTCTACACACATGTTGGATATACACATATTGTCTGCATACATACGTATATGTACATAAAATATTGTCTAGAGCTCAAAGGATCATATATATGTGTGTATGTATCATATGCATATGTACATATATATACATGTACATAAAATATTGTCTGGAACTCAAAGGATTATATTTTTGGCCCCTGCACCATGGGCTTAGCACAGTTTTAGGCAAAATTTAGAGTCCTGAAGTCAATGGGAATACTAGGACTTAGGTTTCCTCGCATGAGTAACCGTTTGTAGAATCAAGCCCTTATATTTCTGGATGTATATTACAGTTATTTCAATTTAGGGATATTTTCCAAGTTTTGTGTGCTTTCAAACTCAAGGAAACAATAAAATATAATCATCAAAGTAGCCATGTGTTTGCTTATATTTATTCTTAGGTCTAAAAGTGGAGGGAAAAAATCTGTTCTGTTTCTGAATGTACCCCAGCGCCCAGCTGCTATAAACATACACACAGGAACAGCTCTCCTCAGTTACCTGGGTGCTCCTGCCTGCTTCTGGTGAAGCTTATCTACTCGGGCAGGGACTGGGACGGGGCTGAATCGGCCCACACCACCAGCGCTTCTCCCAGAGCTGCTGCAGAGTTTCATCCAACACTTCTTTAAAGAGAAAAACCTAGAAACATATCTGACAGGCAAGAGGTGATGGTCTCTGTGTGAACAGAGCAGACAGAGATGAGCTGCCTCCCACCCCCTCCCTTCCCAGGTGAAGCGTTTTAACCCTCACCCTTCCTAACGGACATCTGACCAACACATCCCATGGAGAAACGCAAAGATAATGTGGTTTAATCCCTTTTTGAACTGCATTGAACTGTTGGTCAGGGTGTCACCAATGATAATGATTTCCACACTTTGTGTCAGACTCCTCGGTTCATAACCTACTGAGATACCGGTGGCTCTGGGGATGAAGTGGTCGCTGCTGTCCATCTCTGTGGGATGTGGTCCCCGAGGCCCTGGCTGAACTCGCCCGTGGTGGCAGGACTCTGAAATGAGTTTGTCTGGCTAGACAGGGTGGCCATGGGCCATGGCCCAGGTGAAAAGAGGGACCTGTTGGACTCTGTGGCGGCTTTGGGTCATTCATCAGGAAGGCGGAGATGTCAAATGTCCCTGCTACCCTGCAGGACCCCAGGTCTGAGGTCACCCAGGCATCCCTGCCGTCACCTTGGCCCCTGGGTACGCCGGCACCTTTCACTTGTGTAAACACCTGTGGCAAAAGAAGAGCTTTAAGGGGAGAAAAAAAGGCAGAAGCACAGACTCACCAGTCACCAGCAATGGGCTACAGCACCATGGGCTACTGGAATCGGAATTGGATGAGCTGGATCGATCTCTGGCCATTTCCTTCTCACGACTATGTAGCATCTCTCTTAATGGCATTGGCATTCAGCCCCGGTTCCTCTCCACCCCAGCTCAGCTCGGGGCAGGGCAGAGCCCAAAGGCCATGAGCTCGGCGATCACCATGAAGAACAAAGTGGACCATTTATCCACACACTCCTGGGGAAGAAAGTGTTTGAACTGGATCCTGCCTGAGAATAAAGAGCAATAACCCTGGCTTCCCTCCAGCCTCCAGCACTCAGACTCCGGACATCATCCCCCAGGCCTGGGAGAAATCGGGGCCGGGCTGCTGCGGGAAGCGGGGAGCAGAGCATCGCAGCAGGGATGCGGGGCTGGGACCAGCGGGGTGGAGGAGGGCTGAGCCCTCTTCTGCTCCTCTCCGCCAGGATCCTGCACCATGGCCGGCTCCCCTTGCTTTGCGTCTGGCTCCCTTTGCTCTGCTTTCCCGTGGACGCAAGGTACATAACAGCGAGCGGTGGGTCCCTGTGGATGTGTGTGACAGCCGGGGGAGATGGGGAGGGGGGAGGCGGTGGCCGAGGAGAGCCGGTGTTACTGTGGGGAGAACTGTGGGCATTGCAGCGCAGGGCCAGGGCACAAATCTGTGAGTAATCGAGCCCTGCCAGCCCTGCCGCCAGCAGGGATACTTATTTATTGATAGGGGAGCCGCACAGATGTCACGGCATCTCCCTCCTCAGTCCCGCTGCCCCTCTGTGCTCACAGCCCTCGAGCCTGGTGCGCGGTGCCTGCCACGAGGCTGGTGCTAAGCACAGAGCGGAGGCCTGGGGAAGGGGTGATTTACAGGAGGCTGTAAGCACAGATAGCCAGGGTGGCTACGCACCAGGCTGGGCATCAGTAACGCCCATGCCTGGCATCTCACGTCCCCATCTCTTTGTGCCCGCAGCCTGTACCCCCGACCCTTCCCAGCAGCTGCACCTGGGGCCTCCTGGGGACCGCCAGTATGGCCCAGACCCTCCCTGCCCTGACTGTGCGCAGCATCACCGTCATCTGTTAAAGTGGCTGAAAAATTAAGCTGCTTAATTAAAAATTAACCAGTTGTACTATTGTCTCAGTATGATGGATGCTGCAGCGAGTTTTTAACCCACATTTGGCTGAAACTCCCCGCTTTTGGGGAAGATAGGACATCGCTCCTCAAACTGCAGCTGGCTTTGCTGTGAAAATGCAGCAGGCTCGGAGGTCGGGCTGATGTAGGGAAGGCTCCAGAGATTTCTACAGCGCAAACTCCTAGGCAGAAGGCTAGGGATGAAATACTGCCACACCTGGGGCTTTTTCAGCCATCAGCCCGTGCTGCGGGAAATTATCTCCCGGCCTGTCATCTTCAATCCAGGCTGCATTTGCTGTGATACCGTTTGTGCGCTACCTCGCTGCTTTTATATCGGTACAACTTGTAACGCATACAAAGGCTGTCAAGCTGTCATGTTATCCTTTCCGTCTGAGCAGCACCACGGTCTCTGAGGAAAGACAGAACATCTTACGTACCTGGCAGCAGCGTGGTTCAGCATTAACATTTATGCTGTGCGATAAATAAAAAAAAAAAAGGAAGAGCAGTGCAGAGGCGTAATGAACGACATATAAGCAGAAATGATTTAAAAAAATGTAAAGGTGTTTTAAGGCAAAACCAGCATTAAAACACCAGGCATCCTCCTGCGCTAGTGAAAACGCAGAGCACCCATGTGGTGCTTAAGGAGAAGGAGGTGTGTGCTGTTCACATTAAGGGCTTCAACAGCCCCGTTAGTCCCACGCTTAAAGTTAAGCTCTCGTGTAAGCGTTCGCAGTGGCAGCGTGTCCGAGTTACAGCTCGTCGCGAGCGTGAGCTCTGGCCTGCCTTCACGGCACTGCTCGCAAGATGATCTGTGAGGTCCTGCAATATTCAATGGAGCTGGACATGGGGAAATCTGTTGGATCTTACGAAAGATTTTCGTATGAGAGAGGTTTGGGCAGGACAGCAGCACTTTCTCTCTCCATTATCATTACATTTTAGGAGAGAGAACAAAAGTTTCAAGCCATATTAAATGCCACTGCTAGCTGAGTTACGTTGCCCTGTCTGATCCTTCCACGGTTTCATCTGAACCAAGGCTGCTCTCCCCTTTTCTTTCCAAATCTATGAGAAGCTGCAGCTTTACCCTGCTGCTGAGGCCTTATTTCCTCTCCCTTTTTTTTTTTCCCCTTTGCATTTCACAAACTCCTACCAAGAGTGTCTGACACTTTGCCTTTCAGGGCAGCCTTCTAATTGCCAGCGTAGTGAAAAGTCAGATGCCCAATCCACATCCCGGCAAAGGTGATAATCAGGGATGCTCCTCAGCTTTGGCTGGGAACAGCTGGAGTCTGGGAAAGGGGAACCCAGGGCAAACAGAAGGGGGGAGGCGGAGATCCCGCGGGACTTTGATATTTTTAGAGGAGCCTCTTAACAGCTTCAACATCTCCTGGTTTTTGCCATTAATTCAATGTGAAATTAGCTCCTGTGCGAAGTGCTGGATTTGCAGCCAGGACCTGAACTCCTCTCTCCACTCCTGGAGCCGGCGCAGGAGAGCAGCCTGCACGACCTCAGCGCATTTCAGAATAAAGTGGAATAAAAAGCTGTTGTTGACAACTGCTGCCTTCTGGCCTCCGCTCCAGGGGCACAAGGGCGCTCCAGAGCCGCCCGGCTGCTGGGATTTCCTACAGCTACACCAGCAGGTACCGAACGGCCAAGAAACAGGTTTTAACCAGGGCGGGAAATACGAAGTTATCCGGAGATAGTGGGCACTGGAAAGGCATGTCGTCAGTCCACAGCTCTCAGTGTCCTTTTTAACAACTGCTGAATCAGGGCTTTTTTTTAAAAAAGCCATTTAGTAATTTTGTTTTAAAGGTACTCCTAATGTTTATTTATGTTTTTCTGTTTACATTTCCCTTTTTAATTTTCTCAGTGATGATAAACCTGCCCCTTTCAAAGTCCAGGTACCAGTATCCCCTTTAAAAGTTTGTTTTCTCTTTGCTGAAAATGAATGCAATCCGTTCATAATCGCTACTTCGCAGATGACTGCCGACATCCAGCCCAGCGGTCAGGAACTCTGCCACCCGTGGGAGGTCTCAGCTCGTTACCGTACGCTGGATATAATGTCACACAGGCCGTAAGGAACCACCTAGAACCACCAGACATCGTGTTTTCACCGAGGTGTGCGGTATTTCCAGCAGATGTTTCACAAGCCGGCTGGCTCCTTATAAACGCTGCTCGTCTTTCCATACAGCCCAGGTAGGTCTTTCAAGAGCTTCTTGCTCCTTTTTGCGCTCCAAGTTTTGTGCAAATTCCCGATCCCTTGTGCCTGGTTAGAGACACGTGGCAGGGAGAAGCAGGACATGCAGCACATGCATTCAGCCCACTGGGATGCTTCCCAGGCAGGCCCAGCTGCTGGGTCTAGGTCCAGACTAACCATCCTGGATTAGCCAGCCCCTGCCCGGCCTCCAGGTCTGACCTCCTCCTGGACAGCCGGAGCGGGTCGGAGCAGTTGTCCCCTCCCTACCTTCAGGTGCCATTAGGTATGTTAATCTGCAAAGCCACCCTAATTGCTCAGCTACAACTGAAAGCAAAGCCAGCGGAGGTGGCTGTGTTAACTCACTAGGGTGCAGTCTTTAACATCCCTGCTTAAATGTTTTGGAGGAACCTTTAAAATTTAAAAATAGCACCTTCCTGAAAATAGACATCGCTACAAACAGACCTTTAAAATGCCAACATTCTCCAGAAAGCAAAATCTTGGATAAGAATGAATTTCAGGTGGATCAAAATGATTCATTTTGGCTGTTTGTGGCACAGGCAGAATGACCTAAGCGTGACGTAACATCCCCGCTCTGCAGCAGCACCGCGTGCCTGTGCGCCACGGGCCAGAGCCAGGGCCTCGGGTCAGGTATTTTGTTCAAAGGGCTGAGGGTTTCATCAGCGCTGCTGGAACTGGACACGTCCTCCGCCGTTAGTTCAGTGCCACCTACAGTAGCAAGTGCAGAAGCTGTCAGAAAACCGAAGGAAGAAATCCCCGCACAGTCGAGCAAAATGCTGTTTAGGTCAAAACACTGAAGTGGCTTTTTAGTACCTCATTTATTTGTCCATGTTGCAGAGGACTGCGTCGGCGAGGAAAACGGGAAAGGAGCCTTTTGGTTGAAGGCTGGCAGCTGTTGCCGTGTCTGCTGGTGATGATCTTCCTAAACTTCCCCGAGTTATTTCTCTGTAGCTCAGTTCAGAAAACAGGTGATCAGTCCTAATCTTACAGCACGCTCGTGAACGTGAACTCTTTGGTACTTTGCACGCTGCGGAGAGATCCCAAGATGGAAATTGCTAGTGGAAATCAAAAACGCTGTTAAGCCAAGCCAGGTGTGTTTTTGTGACATTTGATTTCTCTAAAGTTTTTTCTTCTGGGCTGGGATGAAAATATCAATTTTCACTTAACAGCAGCAAGTTTCTGGTCCTTTGCATCACAGAAAGGAGCCAGAAAAACAATAATTATACAGGTTTCGCTATGAATGCTCCTGGCTGGCGATGTTGGATGGCCCAGAGTGTTGCTTTTTGGCACCAACACACTGAGCCATCGGTAGACCACAGGCTTGTTAGAAAGCAGCACAGAAGGAAACAGTATGCTCTAATTTTGAACTTTCCAGCTAGAAGCAATTTTTTATCAAATTTGAATATTTTGCCTGAGTAATGACCTGCCCTGTTCCCTGCTATTTTTCTGTATTATATGTACTCATATTTCTTTCCGGGGTATAGATGGATCTGTATGAGGTGAGGACAAGCCCTCCCTCAGGTTGTGCCAGTGTTTTCACTAATTAATTTTTTTCAGTCAGTAACTCTGAAATGCAAGAGAAACATGAAGCAGTGCTCTAGATCTTCTAGATGTTTGAAATAAATGCATTTAAAATGACGCTTTAGAAGAATTCTCTAAGTCACGCTACTTGCTTCTTGGGGGAGTGTTTGCATGGGAGCGTGAACCTTTTCTCTGGAAAGATGTTCACAGTTTTGGTGCATTTACAACCAGAAACACTTTTGAAATCCAAAGCTGCATTAATCCTTGGAAAAAGAAAGATACAGGCAGGGTACTGCAAACTCTGCATTATCCTTTGGCCCTGGACTACAAAGATCACCTCTATTCTGAGGCCATTCCGTTCTGTGGAAATGGCCCATACTACACTAGAATAGTTTCAGTTCATATTTTTTTTTTTTACTGGTATTTGTTGACATCTTTCTTTTCTTGCCCAAAGTCTTAAGAAAGCTTCAAGCACTTCACTTGCTTGTTTCTGTCCCGTTGAAGGATCAGTCCAAGTCCTGGTTGTTATCCAGCTATTATCTGAAGGACGCCCTACAGACAGGTGAAAGTCTAGCCTTGCCAGCCAGCGCCTGTACAGCTCTCCAGACACAGAATTGCTCCAGGCTAACCCTTTACATGGACGTATCCCAGAGCAAGTGCTTGTTCCCGCTTAGCTCAGCGGGAGCTAAACAATTCCCAAATAAACGTGCCTAGGTGTGAAGCTGGTTCAAGGTACACGTAAGCTGTTGTCCTCTAACACAGATGTAGGGTATTATTTCTTTTGATTCTGACACTATTGAAGACACAGTTGATCCAATAAAGTGTTTGGCACTACTGCTGGTTTAAAATATTCCAGTTCCCCTTCACCAACCAGTGTTTATTCCCTGCCCTATGTAACGCTACTTCAGTTGTGCTGGCACAAATTTGTTAGAGCCACATCATATGCCCCAACAGGGAACTGATCTGGTTTAACAAGGGATCCACAACAACAAAAAAGGCAAACAAGTGACGCATGGGGTAGACTTAGAAATGGCTGCGTCAGTGCAACTGAAGCAAGAGCGCAATTACAGTGAGGGGAAATAACTCAGGCAAGAGTTATTGCCAAAATACATCATTAAACTGGCCTATTCTCTCTTGGCCCACACTATCCTTGCCATGCTACAGAGGAGCTTGAGTGTTTCCACAGAGCTGAAGGCTCTCCTGACCCAAACGATGTACAGGCCTTTACGAGAGCAGCAGTAAGCACACCAAACCCAAGTGGGACTGCTGCTGGTGTGTAACATTTCCAGCTGACACATTTATGCTGGCAAAACTTCATTATGTTGAAGTGACCTCCGCCATTCCAGTTTCCTAATGAAACGTATTCAGTAAACAAAACCATTTCTTTTCTACCGAGGGTCCATTTGTCCTGTCACAACCCCCAAGAAATGTGATTTACAGTCTTAATGTCTCTCTGCTCTCCCCGCCCTTTTTTTAATTTTCCAAGTCTCCCTTATAGATTACCATGTCAGACATGTCAAGTGCTTTACTGCCACCAAACATCTTAACCACTATATCATTTGCTGCATTTAAGTCACTGCTCATCATATAAACCAGATTATACTAATGATAAGCTGCAAAATGCTTATCAAAGTTCATTACTTCTGGATCCCATATGTAAGTAAAGAGAGAAGAGTTTAAATGTGCTTTAACAATTTAGCACTCAAGTGCCATGATTTATGATTTCAGAACACTGTGTCAAACAGATCCACAAGCGCTGGGTTTGCGTGTGACAGTGTAACTACCACCACTGCAAATACCTGCCCATCCTTTTCCCAACTCCCTGGGATGCTAACAAAGCTTATCTCATGGATGTGAATTTAGAAGGTGGGGACGCTCGGCTGAAAGGATACCAAGGGCCTTTATTTAACCACATCAAATATGCTTGCAAATAGGTAAATAGTCTCAAATCCATCTTGAGGGTGGAAAAACTATAGCACGTGCAGTGGTTTTGACTTGCCTAGAGATCAGCTGCTGCATTAGAAATGGATTCCGCACTTCCCAATTCCCAGCCCTGTCCTCAGCAGGGCCAAGCCCCAGGGGGTCTGGGGGTCCGGAGCCCCGCAGCCCGGGCCCGCAGCGACACCTGCCGGCACGGGGCTCCCGCGGCCCCCCACCCGCAGCGGGGGACACGGGGGACAGACAGAAACCAGGGGGGGCAGTGAGCCTGCCTTCCCATGTCAGTTTATAACAAAGCCTGCCTGGGGAGGTCGCGTGGGTGAGGGAAGGATAAACCGTCAGGTTAACCAGCACTTTGGCGCAGCTGCACCAACACGACTGTTGTAACGGCTTGCCTATGGAGTTTGTCAAGAATAAATCCTTGAGCTTTAACACCCTCTCTCAGTCCAAAACTTCCAAGCATAAACAAAACAGCTTCTGAGGAGAGAGGTCCTAAGATTGCAAAACTGACTGAAATATCAGATACAAACTGCTCATGTCAGACACATTAAATACTACACGAGTGAACTGATTTCCTAGCATTTGAAGCCCATTTCCTACCAGTATCACAATTCAAAACTTTACTTTATGAGCCAAACTTTAAAACAGATAAACGGATGGTATGATACCAGAACAGGAGAGAGATCATTTTTAATTTTTCAAACGTCTCTACAAGAAAGTCTGGTAAGTAGATCATAAACACAGTATTGTCCAGCATATGGTGGTAAAATCTGAGGCACTGAACACTTTTTAAGAGCCTCTCAAACCAGAGAAGCGGCAGCTGCACCCGCAGTCGCGCGAGCATGCTGCCCTTCCAGTAAGGAGCCCTTACGACCTCACAGGGTAACTCCCAGCACCGAGATTACAGACACTGCTCTAGGATAAAGCACCACCACTGCAGATATTTAAGTCTCTGGGAGACAATTCCATTGCTTTTACCATTGAAAAAAGAAGTTAAAACCCATCCTAAATTTCCCATTCAGCTTCAGATGATCACTCTGTATGTTACTAACCTTCAGCAGCCAGCAAGTGTACTTTATTCTGTTTAATTTCTTAAGGATGTGATTCTCTCTTTTCCCCTCACTCAGATACTTTTCCAGAGCAAAATAAGTAAATACCCTTATTTAACTTCTTAAAAAAATACTTACATGCATTAATAATTTATATCATACCAATACCTGACATCCCACAGAAACTCACAGCACAGCGTATTTATTTATACTGACATCATCCATATAAAAATGCTCTTTTTATATAAAGAAACTTCAGCTTTTAAGCCTGGACCATAAGTTCAATGTTCCTCATTTGACAGTTGTAACTGTGCTAACTGGAACACACATTAAAGGAGACTCAATATAAAGCTAAGAAAGGATTGCTATTGTTCTTAAAATAGGTGATGACAGTCTCATACAACCATTTTCCAGAAAACATTCAGGTTATTTCTTTCCATATACAGCGAGTTTGTTCTACCTGTTGCACTGAGACTTGTTGTAACTATTCATAAAGTTTATTAAAAGATAGTAGTTTCACCCCTTTAATACTGAGCACATAACTAACTCGCTATCTGGCAACTTACTCTGTGTTATGTTAATTGAACTTCCTTAAGAATAGAAACAAAAGACTATCCAGGGATGCCGAAGAATTCTATGTGGCAGTACAGAATGACAACACAATAAGAAAAATTTAAAAGCACACAGATATAAAATTATGTTTTTAAAAAAAAAAAAAAAAAATCATTTTTTTTTCCCTTTAGAGGGCTTTGCAAATAAGGCAGGATCGATCTGGTCTCTAGACAGACCTCTCACTGAAAAAAGCCTTGCTGCTCTTTCCTTTAAAGTGCCTCCACATTTCAGTCCTAAAGCCATCAATTCCATCTTCAGTTTATCTAAACCCAGGGCTTCCATTTCAGCAGCAGAGTTGAATGCCAGTAGGTCTAGTGGTTCCACCTCCTGCAAAGAGAAAAACATCCCATCAGACTATTTTTATTTTCTTCCTGATTGGGGAGGGAGGAACAAGTGTAGACAGAATGCTTCATTCTACAGACGACCTTCAATTAGGATTATCTCAAACTCCTAATTACTTAATAAAGTTGAGCAATGTCTCCATATGTATTATGTTGGATATTCTCATTATTAACAGTACTTATGCTACCCAGGCAAAGTATTACTGCATCCTGTACAAGCAAACTGAAGCTAGCCAGCGGCCTCATCGTAAAACATGCAAATCTTAGCAGAGATAACACACCCAAGAGCGGGGTGAATGCCCAGGTGAGCTTTGTACCCGGTGTCCAACTGTGCTGCTATAATCCTACTCCTCGCAGTGCCTCTGCTAGCTTGTTAAAGGCTCGCTCTAACTTTTCCAGACAAGCTGCAGATGTGCTTAGGTTTGCAGTATACACAGCCTCCAAGACAGAAGCAGCACCGGTCATTTTAAAAGGTATACACACCGCTGAATTTTTAAGATTATGCCACTAGAATTAACGCATTCTACTTGCAATAGAGGAATGCCGAAAATGAAGAATAAAAAAGTAAGTGGCAGTATTTAATCCTATTCCTCTAGAGACAAAATAGTCACCACTGTTTTATCCCCAGGGAAGTTAAGTACTCCCAAGAAAACTGAATTAAAAACAATAGCCCACCATCTCACCTAGCAGCTCAGGAGCTTAACCTTGGCTTCCAGAGGCATGGCAAAGCTAACAGCCCCTTTTTAGCCATATGTAAAATATAACCAACATGCCCCCAGCAGCAGCAGGAAGGAGGATGAATAGTTATTTCTAATGCAGTTACACTGTAATTATAGAAATAGATATAAAAGCACTCTCTTTTTAGTAAGATGAACAAAAGACCAAGTTCTGAAGTTCATCTCATCCTGCCACAAGGATTAAGATTTCATCTTAAAAGCAAATGAGTATATTTGCCGAATAATGGAGGGTGAAAGGGACCTCTATAGATTGTCTAGTCCAAGCCCAGGGTCTTGTTCACAAAAGAACATGGACAAAGACTGTCAAATACTGGAATTTACTAACACACTAAACACTAACACCAAACATTAACACACTTAAAAGGATGCAAAAATCTAAGCCCATTTCGTTCAATACTTAAAGCACGTATTAGTCTTACGGTATGTATTGTGCTGGAGTTATCAAAGGGACTTCAGAGCAAGCAATGCCAGCCATGGGAATGAGAGCGCTCCATTACGAGCTCAGCAAATACAATTAATGCTAGCAGAATTAGAACCGTTGTCCTGCTAAGCATACAAAAAAAAGACTGGTTGCCTCATTATTCTCATCCTACTTTAAAAAAAAAAAAAAAAATCCATCAAGGACTATTATAAAAATATTTCCACCTGCAATAACAATCTGCCACAGCATTGGTGGAGTTTCCTGTTCTAGGAATAGACAGTCTCACAAATACTCAGCAAAAAGTAAACAGTGAAGAATGGTAAACATCCTGTTTAAAATTTGCCAGTTTTAATAGTACAGCAGATGACAAAGTTCTAATTTATCAGATTACATCCTTGATCTTTTTTCTACTTAACTGTATTAATCTTTCACTTATCAGAATTCAGTCACTGGCAGTGGCAACTGATGGTAGACTTTCTGCTCAAGCTGAAACAAGGCAGAAAATCCAAGCAACTCCCTAGCCCGAAAAAAAAGCGCCACATTTTGTTTTACTGCTAGAATAAGCCCAGATTCATTACACTCAAAAAATTTTAATAGTAATATTATGCAAGGGACAACGAAGCACAAGTATTGGCACCTTTTACTGCCAAATATTAGTAGGGCTTTCATCAGTTTAGTGGGAAAAGCTATATTCTCTCTCTTGGCTAGAAGACTGATCCAAAGCCTCTTCAGCAAAAGAATCCCAGCCATCCTCCTCTCAATCACCAGGGAAGGAACCTCACGGTCAGCACTGCTCCTGATCTGGCTAAGGGCCGTGACACCAACCCAGATTGCCAGCAGAGACAATTGCATGGCAACAGTACAGACCTGCTCCCACCACGCGCACACCAGACGATCCATTTTAAAACCATTTTTCCACCATCCTTCGCAGTTCAGATGAAGCCCATCGTTGATACTAATCCTGTCTCTCTAGGGAAGGAGCTGCTGCTTTCAGACTTCCAACGGTCAGCGAAGAACTGAAGTTTGCACCAGACTACTAGGGTCCTCTATGAACTAGACTCGAGTCTTTTTGTAATAGAAACTAAGAAAGACTGATCAGCTGATTGGCTTAGGGGACATCTACTTGGAACAACTTCTAATTTAAACACTGACGTCAATTATAACCATTAAGGTCAAATTATGTTATAATTAAGATTAGGCAAATTGGACAGTGTTTGGTACTGTCTCAAAAAGTATTGATTAAGAGTCTTTCATTCTAGAAATGGGTTTTATTTTCCTTTTTTCCCCCTCAATAAAGAATTTTGGATCCAGAGTGTATCTGTTTATGTAGAAGGAGGAAAAAAACAACCAAAAAACCCCAATGGGAAACATGGATCGCAGGAAAGACACTACAGACAGTCAAGGGCAACTGCATCTTAGTAGAAACTCTACACTACTACAATCTATAATATAAAGTTCTTCCTTGACCCATTCTACTTAGCATCTCTCAAGACAATGTTACCATATTCCAATTGAACTTTCTCCATGGAGACGCCATCAACAAGAGCCTTCTTTGGCTGCAGTTTCCATTAACTTGCTACATTCCCTTTTCCTAAGTCACACAATGCATCTTCAGTTAAGCTGCTTTTCCTCTTAACCTTGGCATTTTTTGTGCTCTGAATCAAACTCTGGAGATTCTATTAGCTTGTTAGGGAGACTATGATTCTAATTCAAGCACCTACATCTAATGCGTTGAAGTCATAGGATACAAATACCCTCCCCTTTTCTGTGATCCACAAAGGGAAAAGTGATTGAGTAAAAGCAGCTGAAGAAAAAGACATACCACATTTTGTACTGCTTCGTACTTACTGTGCTCTGTAACTGGTTCGTTTCCTGTGCCTCAGAAGAAACATTTTCTTGCTTCTCTTCTTTCAGAGCTTGGGTTACCTCTTTCTTTTCTTGGGCCTCTTCCTTCAAGGGCTCTGTCATTTTACTGTTTTCATCAGCTGGAATTTCAGTTTGCCCACCTGCGTGTGTCTCTCCTTGCAGATCTCTTCCAGTACTTTCTGGCTGCTCCAGTGGTTTTGCGGTTGCACTGGTAGCTGGACTATCCTCTACTGAATCCACAGAGCTGCTTGAACATTCATTTGCGTTTCCAGCATTTTCATTATATCTGCTGCCTGATGGACAACTGCCGTCAGATGCATGAGGGGAGTCATCTTCACTGTCATCCTCGCAATCCGAACTGTCATGATCATCCAATCCTTCCAATCCCAGCCTGGCACAATCAGTACATTACTAATGAATATTCATCTATTTTCACTTTTTTTAAAAAAATTATTTTTATTGTCATTTTTCTCTTTCCAAAACTCACTTCAGAGAGCTGCAGTGAACTACTCTGGCAGCTATTTAGGATAGTTTAGTACCTGGAAGAGCTGCTAATATTCAACAAGACCCAACATCCCCAAAACCAGCTTTTTACAGCATTCCCAATACAGAAATGTGTGCTGCCTATTGCTACTCCAAACACCACTGGAATCATTAAGGCTTCTCTTTCACGTTACATTAGGTGAAAAATGCCAGGAAAAAAATTTTTTTTTTTTCAAGTTCATTGTAAATTTAATTCATTAATGAAGAAAAGGACAATGGGAGGTAGTAGAATATAACCATATTAGAAGGTGGGGAGGCAGGCAAGGGTGCATATTTTTGCAAATAAAGTTTCTCTGCTCCAGGTGGGACAGAATTATATGAATGCCACACCATTTCCTTTCAGTTCTCCGATTTAATCAGTTAGATTTACTTATTCCTATTTAAGTCTACACCTCAGGTAAGATGTTGCTTACTTGTACGTATCTAGCCTTTCATCCTGTTCAAGGCTTAATACTTGAGTCTAAAAACAAGGCACAATGCTTACCAAAAACATTTTCTTTTTCGAGATCTTGTTCCATTCTTTCCAGATTCACCTGGACGCTTCCGACTATCACCACTTTCTGGTGACACTATTTTGCTTGAAGTAGCCTGCAATCCTTCAAAACAAAGTTAAAAGTCTACTTCATCAGTACACAATTCATATATGTTGTAAATTCTACTTATCCTTTAATTTCAGATGCAATTTAAAACACTAACTGAAAATAATCACTATTGGTGCACATTCATGTAGACTCAAAGCTTCAAAATAAACTAAATAGCAGCAAAAGCTTTCCTACACGGCTTTACTAAGGCACAGAGTCAATTAAAATTGGATTCCTGAACTGAACTCTCAGGTTCTACATCCCATTCAGCCTCAAGTTTCACTATCAAGCTGCCAGCAAGGGAACGATCCGTGGGTAAATAAAATAACTACAAAGAACAGCAAATGAAACAAGGTATTTTGTAGTTGAATTCAATTTCTAGTTTTTACGTAAGACCTGTTTATATTTCATCATTTCACTGAAAATGATTACATAATTCTTACAGCTGAACTAGCAGCACTACCTTCACAGAGTTTTGCTTTTCTTATGAGATGACACTGTAGCACTGCAAGATGAAGCATCTGTGTGCAGTATCAGTGTTAAGCTGTTCAATGCAATTTAAGAGAAGCAGTAGCCAAAAAGGAAAAATTAATTCCAATGAATTTTACCGGAATTTAAAATTTCATTCAATTGAAAGAGTTATTGACAGCAGGTTGTTTTTTTTTTTTTAAATTTTCATACTGGAGTGAGGCTATAGGAGTTTTTAGTTTGCTTTATTTTTTGAGGAGAGAAAGTGAGGTTAAACTGCAATACCTTTAAGGACCGAATCTTCTAGTCGCTCAGCCATTTCATGACACTGCTGCTGGTAGTCCGGATTTGTGAAAAAGTGCTTTGGCTCCGCAAGCTTCCGCTGCAGCCTTTCCAAGCGCCTTTGCTCTTTTTCTGCTTCCCGTTCTGCTTGCTGCTTCACCCATTCAGCCATCCTGCAGGTGACAGAACAGTGAAAATGAGAGCATTTCCAACAATTAATGTAATTTCAGTTTGTTGCTTTGCAATTACTGAATGCTTCCACCACCTGCTAGGATGGGAGACAAAAGGAAAAGACAACTAACAACACCCAGGGGAATTACTGAAGGAATATATAGTGATTCTCCTACAGAGAAGAGCGTAAAGTTTATTTTGGAAGCCAGAACCAACAATAAGGTCACATATCCCCAATATCATGGTCTTGCAGACCTGTGAGAATTGCAGATGAGAAAACAAAGCTGCACAGAACAGTCTCTCAGAAGCATGCTGCAGCACAATCACTTCTATTTTGCAGTAGTATAATTATAGTCAGAAGAATTCTGTTGGCTTCCAGTCTGTCTGTGCTTAAGAGTTCACTTTTGCTCTTTTTAGTATTCAAAATAAAATTTCATTGCTACAACAACGTGTCGTTTGAACTTTTTTGTTAACAGTGAACTACACGGTCAGTTTATCTTATAATTCTAGCTTCTAAGAAAATGCCTTACGCTTTTTCGTGATTGACATCTCGAAGTCTCCTTCCACTGAGATCTCGGCAAGCCTCTCTATTTGTTGTCTTTTCAATCTGAGCACCAAGTGCTCGCAGCATAGATCCAAACCCTGAGAAAAAAGCAATCAAGAATTAGCTAAACAGAAACAAATGGAGATCAGCTAGTACACAACAAAAGAATTAATTATGGAAAACGAATACAGTGAATTCAACATTTTCCCTCAATGCAACTGAAATAAAGAGTAAGTTGAAAGTTGCAACATGCTGAAGAATTGTCATTGGGTGAAATGCTGAAATACCAAGAGAAAAAAAGGTATCCAGCATTTACAACTCATCTCGTTTTTGTACTCCTGCTATGACATCAGACAGACTCCAAATTTACTAGAATCTGTGCAGCACTTCTAACGTGAAAGCCTATTTCTGGATCCCCCAGCAAAATGGTTTGAAACCTTTTTCGTCGCAAGATAACATTTTGGGTCCTTTCTAATTCAGCCAGGATATACCTCCCCCTTAAGCACCTTTAGCCCCTATCAAACTTAAATCCCCTTTCAAAAATCTAACAAAAAATAACTTTTTTAGGAGATAGCTTTAGCCGCTTCATCAAGATGATCATGATGTACAATGTTATACTGGAGAGCCCCTCAAAATAGATTTCTACACACTCCTCAGCCACCAATTACTCATAGGCAAGGCTGCTGATTTCTCTCACTCAGTCCCACCTTATGTTGCCTCCAGATGGAGAAAGACACTTGTTTAACTACCTCAAAGAAACACAATGTGGATTAATATTAATATAATCCTTCAAGCAATTTGAAAGTGCCAAGCACTGTTTTTTAACTAGAAGCTGAACAAATCTATACTTTTCAGTGCCCCAAAAGTACCTTTAAGGAGTGTTACAAATAGTAACCAATCCAGACAGCCTACTGTATCACGAGGCAGAAAAAGTACTGTGTTCAGCTAATAAAACCAATTGCTGCCATTGGTGAGGGGAATTTCTGTAGCTCATGAAACATGCTTACATTCTGAAGAACGCAGACCTAGCTGCTACACCTACCCAGGCACGCTCCCAAAAATCAACAGCAATGTATTCACTAAGGTCGCAGGTGCTGTATTAGGTCTGATAATAAAATGCTCAGTTCTCTAAGCCTGCATGATCTGTATTCCCTTGAGATCACACAGTAAGTCTCAACAGCTCTGACCCGTGTTTGCTTGCCTGTTTTTATCAGGTTTTTAAGTTATAAAGTCAAAACAAAAGGAACGCTTTAGAAAGCAGACAAAATTGTTACAGAACAATTTTAAACGGACCCCAACGGCAAATCAGTAACACAGAGTGAATAACAGAACACGTATCCTGTGTCATCCCAGGATAACTGAAGATGACAGATAATAGGTGAGGAAGAAGCATCCTATACTATGAACTTACACCATATGCACCACTTTTAGGGCACTTAAAGAAACCACAATACCTCATAAGCTATAGCAACAATATTTATTTCCAGTTCTACCTAAAACTGAAGAAGGCAAAGTAAGCTGAGCCACAGCCTGATGCAAGGCTGCACAACAATTATTCAGCATTTTAGCTCAACAGCTGGAAAATTCTGAGAACCAGATTCAAAGAGCAAACATACTGACTCCAATTACACTCAAATACTCTGCCAAACTCGCTTCACCCATCACGCTCCGTTTTAGGAGTGCCACACTGTCAGTGGCTGTACCGTTTTACACGATTAACATACATCTTCCATAACACAGTTAAAATATTTTATCAACATAAGGAGTCTAGTTTAGATTGAATTCTTTAGTTCTCAGGCCACTGAGATCTTGGCATCTAGATGTTTTTTTCAAATAAGAGAAGACAGAATCAATTAGGTCATATCACACACTCAAATCACAGGCTATTTGTACCTGGAATATTTGTCCTAAGTGACCATGAATGAAACTCAGGAACCTAAGAAGCCAGGTGCTTTTAAACACAATTTCAACTCTAAAGTCACTCTGGTGCACATTACAGATTTCTACTACTAGAGCTAAGCTGACCAGGGATGTAAAGAAGAGCTATGCCAGCAAAGTTGTTAGCTGAACTGCAGCTTCCCTGGTCAATTCTCAGCTTTACATGTGGACTTTGGTTTGAGCTCACAGACATTATATCACAGTCATCCACATTACAAAAGATCTGCAAATAGATTAGGACTGCTGCTATCAGTATAGACTACGGCATAATAAAAGTTTTCTAATCTTAGAATCTAAGCAGTAAGAAGCAGTGAAGCAACAAACCTCCTTTTCCACCACAAAGTCTTGGTTCCAGACTATAAACAGCTCCATTCTGCAATACATCTTCATCATTAGCCAGTCGTCCGTTACATTTCACATACAGACTTTCTTCAGGAATATTCTAAAAACAGAAAATTGAGTCATATGATTGACTGAAAACGAAACATTCTGACAAAGTAAATCATTAAGGAGTAATGTTTAAATTCCTTCCTATAGGAACAGAGGGGAAGCAAAAATCAGATGATCTTAAAAGCATAAATATTCTCTGTGGTGCTTGTTTTAATTCCTGTTTGCCGAAAGATTAAACACAGTCTAAACCAGCTTGTCAACATGAATGTGGAAAAGCCATGCTAAGGGAAAATTTACACCAAGCGTTCAAACGCTCTGTATTAAAAACAAGCAAACAAACAAACAGACAAACCCCACGTTTTTTGGACTGTAAAGAATTCAAGATTGAGATCTTCTATATATAAACAAAACATATATGAGGCTATAGGACGCTCTTACAGCAAACCCTCCTGCTCGGCTAAGCGACAGCAACGAGGAGCGTGCTCACAGTCACGACGGCCAGAGAGGGAGGCCTCACGGCGAGCGGGGAAGGGGCGAGGGCAAACATGCGGCCTGCTAGCCACCGGTAGCCCAGCGCCCTCACCCACCCCCTCCCGAGGCCTGAGGGGACGCCGCACCCCCACGCCCGCCACCGGTTCCTCCCCCCGACCGCCACCTTTCACTCACCAGCGCCCGAGCGCGATGGCGGAGGAGGCCGCGCACCGAGCCGCCGCCGGGGGGCAGCGGCAAGGGCCGCGCCCGGGACGCCAAGGGATCCCGCACCAGCAGCGCCATTGCTTCCCCGCCGCCGCCAACGGCCGGCGCGCATGCGCCGGTGACGGCGGCGGCGCGCGGTCAGGTGACGTGAGCCGCTAACGGCCTCCCTCAGCGACCCCCCCTCGCCTCGCCTCAGCCCCGCTCCCGCCTGGCGACTTCTCATCCCTGAGGTTTGACGGCGCCGTGCGAGGTCTCTGCCCCTCACCTCGGGTGGTTTGGCTGGGCCGCTAATTGCTGTTAACCCTTCTTCCTTAATTGGCGTTTTAAGAGATTTCCTCGTTGCTGGGTGTCGGGTTTTTTTAAGCGCTGGAGGCTGAAACTGGACTGAAGGCAGCCTGTATTTCTGATATTTTGGAGTCAATCTGATGTTTCAGTCCTTTTAGGGACCAAATTTATCATTTTCACACCTGAAAGTTGTAAGGCAACCTGTATTTCTTATATTTTAAACTTTGGAGTCAATCTGGTGTTTCGGTCCTTTCAGGGACCCAATTTATCATTTTTAAACATGTAAGGTTAAATGAGAATCCACGTATTTTTAGCAGTCAGTCTTTGGGAATGAAAACGCTGGAGCATGGCACCCTTGCCTAGGAGGGAATAGATCTGATCATGCCATACGGGGTCTTACACATGGTGTCCTGGTATTTTGCTTTAGGAAATGGCCCCAAGCACCATTCGTCCGGAGCGTGCTGCTCAGAGAAATGCCCCGTCTGCCAGTGTAAGTGGTACCAGAAGCCATCCTGGGAAGCAGTTTCTGTGCTTTACCCTTTCTACACGAATCGTTCTAATTCAGACCGCTATGTGCAGCCTACCAGGTTGTAAAGGCTTTTTACAACCTGTCACGTCGACTCTGTGAGGATGTAACAGCGGCAAAATGGACCATGGCTCCAAACACGCGCATCTGCTCTGCCGTTTTAATAGTGGTGGCAGCAGCAGCATGAGAATGGAAATACTCATACCACCTCAGGCAGCTGGGAAGGGGCAGTGCTGCCATTGCAAAGCACTGCAAGTGGAAGAAATGTAATGGAAATGTGCAGCTGTTAATTGTCCAATCAAATATGATGCAAATTTCATGTAAGGACTTGCAGGATGATGGGCTCTGTCCCTATGGCTTCTTTGTCCTACTACACGCCTTTTAGCATATGGAAGGGGAGAGGCCCTGAACTCTGATATTTGGGCTAGATTTGGTTACTTAGTGCATAAAATGTTTTTAAATCAGGGTGAAAGTTGAGCTGGAGGAGGAGGCCACACTCAGCTCTTCATGACGTGCAGTAACTAACCGTAAGCAGGAGACTGAAGAAGGGGTTACAAGAAAACGCACGCCTCTACCTCTCCAGGAAAGGATGCATACAGAGGCATGATGACAATCCAGATGATGTAACTACTGCGTTCTTTGGTGGCTTCAAATCTCTTCCATGTCTTCAACATAACCATCCAGCTAGAGGATATTTGAAGGTAGGTTGCTACCAGCTGTCTCTTCTGGTGCGAACTGTTGCAAACACTAGGGAAGACGTGTTTGGGCTGCCCCGAGATCTGCAGCACAATGCACCCATCACCTTATTGCCAAATAACAATGCTACCTGCGGTGCCTTTTTGTTTAGTAGCAGCATGGGCAAGGACTGTTGCTCACAGCATAATCTGCCCACTTCAGCTCTGCCCTGCCTGAAGGGGGCTCCCCTGCCAGGGGGGCACCTGGCACACTGAAACCCCGCTGTTAGCAAGTGGGATAGCCGCCTGTGTCGGAGCCTGTGGCTAAATTCAGGCCTTAAGCATCGGCACTGCTTTAAAAAGATGGGGCTTGGATCTGAGCTGCTTGATTGTTCCAGAAAGTTCAGTGCTGTGGCTGTCCCACCCTTTTTGCTTGCAGAAGGGCCGTGCTGTTTGGCCGGGCCTGTGTGAGCATGGATAGGTAGCTCTCGTGCCAGACAGTCTTAAGTCAATGTGGTAAAAAAGGAGGAAGCTGGGAAAAAAGAGGCAGAGAGGTGGTGTGACCCAGAAGTGGGGATTTAAGCCGCAAATGTAAACAAATTAATAATAATTTAATTAAGGGGATCTCCCCATGGGCTTGTCTTGGCCGACTCACAAATCAAACTTTGCCCACCCTTTCTTACGCTACATTAATTATAGCTAAAATGTTTTTGAAAAGCATTTTGACCTAGTCTAGACAATCCCTTACTGTGTTTCTATAACAAGTTGGTATTTCCAAATTATGTGTCGTGCTGCTGCAGTGCGGCCATTCAAACCTGATGTCTGTGCAGCCTGGAAAAGCTGTGGTTATTTTGTGCTGGATTGGGCCCAAATTCAGTCGACGTATTTTAAATCACGTGGTACTGCTTGTTTCATTTATAATCACGTGCCGTATCTTTGGAACACCACCTAATGTTAAATTCCACTAGATCTGGGATATTTTTATTCATATGCAGTATCTGATTGAAATGTAATTGGCAATATATGAGGTATGCACATATACATATGCAGATGAATAAGTATTTTCTTAGATCTGTGGGATTTCAGTTGCATTCCAAGGGCATGATTCATTTCCTCCTCTGAAACTCCAGCTATTGGTGCTGAGGGTGTGGAGCTTGCCAGTACAGGCCAAATAGGTGGAGTTGTCCAGGAAAGAGTTGGGCCACAGGACTGTCCAGTAGATGTGCTGAATCAGTGTAATTCACAGGTTGTTTGATCCACGTCTTTTCTGAATGTTTCAAGCTACTCTTATATCTGTACTGATGAATTCCTGGCCCCAGTGAGCACCGACTGAATTATAACTTCCCTGCAAGGAGTACCTTAGCTAACACAGCTGCCATAGTAGGGAAAAGAGGACCAACAAAGAGGGCCCGATGCACCCTGAGAGGAGGTGTGTGTCAATGACAGCTGTCATTCGTAACTCACACCTGGATTCTGCCTGCAGATACGTGCTATAGCTGTGATACACCTGTGAGCATGAGAGCTGACAGCAGTAGAGTCGTACTGACACAAATCAGGCCCTTTGTAGACCATACATTGCCACCTTACAGGTAGTTTTGGGCTACTAATGCCATACTCGGTTCTGGGTGGCTATGGCTCGGTGACTCGCACAGATCCTTGCACATAGTCAGACTACAAGCAAGTGACATCTAATAGGTAGAGGAGTAGTTTTCTTTCAGCTTGGTCCTACAGCGGTGCTAGTCCCCCTTTTCATGATTCATGCAATGCTGTTTAGCTAGTGCCACATTAATGTCAGTGGGTGAGTGTTACTGTATCTCTTGTTCTTGATTACACTTCGATTCCTAGAACTCATCAAAAGTCTATTGCCTTGTTCCTCACAAAAAAGGCTAAGTCAGTCCAAAAGGCTGTTATTGTAATTTCCCATTTGAAATTTACTTTATTAGAAATGTTATTCTCTTGATAAAACAATGATCAGTCTCTGATTCTGCAGTGGTGTTTTAGACTTAATTAATAAATCATGCTTGCCACTTTTCATTTGGAAAGGATTTTACAGACATAATTAATTAAACCTGACAGTATCCTTGTGGGATAAGTAAGTACTCTCACTTTTTAAATAGTGACACGCAGGCAAATGGATTATACTACTTTCTCAAGTCAGTGGAAGGACCAAGACTAGAATTTAAAACTTCCTGCTATCTTGACATTATTTAAGAGACGAGACTACACATCATTTTCTTATTTCATTCTGATATCTGTGCGTGTGATGCCTGAGTTATTGGGTGTGGTTCTGTGGCCTATAATACGCAGTGTGTCAGATTAGACTGTTTTCTGCTGAAAATCTATTACTTGATTTAACGTGGAACAGAGTTTTTCCAATATCTCTCTCTGGAACCATCAGATGTATAGCCGTCATAATGCTGCTATTCATTCATTCATTCATCCTTATTGTTTCCTCCAGTATATTCCATTTTAATAGTAGTAGCAGTGCTTTATAGTGCTTAATAACGGTCTGTCAAGACCAAGATCACATTATGCAAGACTCTGCTGAGAGAAGGTGTAAGGTACTCATTGGCCCTTGACTTCTAATCTGCACATGAAAGATGCCTGTGGGAGTGACGAACACAAAACCAGTTGTTCACAAGGTACCCAGATTAACAAAGGATGGGTCAAAATTTGCTCTGATAAGAATTCAATGTTTCTTACTTCTAAAAATGTTCCTAGGCATAGGTGAAAGGATGAAAGATATCACTTAAAATATGAAACAAATGTGTATGTACCTTTTAGACTACTCTAAGTGTGCAGAGATATTAACAAAGGTAAATATTGTCCACTGCAGTCACTTCAAGAATTTGAAAACGTATCTTTTAAGAGTGGGTTTTCTGTCTGCTAGACAGTCAGTCATGTACTATCGTATATATGGAGACTGGCTCATCTGGATATATTTTCTTTTACATTTTAATGGTATCCCAAAGTGTAAGTTGCAGATAATACGTTTGCAAGACTTAAATGTGTTACACGCTTTCATATTATTTTTGCGTGGAGGATCAGGACAGGATGAAAAGAAACCTTTGTGTCCATGTTCTTAGGACAATAATTAAGATGCTGTATGACATTAGGGAACATTTTTACTTTGTGTACTATGATGTCCTACTGTTTGACAAAAACGTAATTAACCGTAATGAATCTAAGTTGATATTTGCAAGTGCAGTTTCTTGCCAAAGGTCAATAGTCATCTGCTTCAGTTTCTGTGTCATCAACGCAGTGGGTAGAGACGATGTGTTAAGGTACCTGATACTGGGTTGGGAGCGGGGGCGGGGAGAAATACAAATGTTACTTTACTTATATTACCCTTGTATTAATACAATAGCTACTGTTAAATATGCTTATTGTCTCACAGCGAATGCCTGGATGTCAATCTCCTAACAAGTCTGTGGTGAATAACTGTATTTTATTCTTCTTATAGCCCACAGTTGGTAATAGTGCAGATACTTAGACATAATCAAGATTTTTAAATAGCTGTAAAACTCTTTTTGCCCTCATGTTAGTCCCTTTGTTGTGCTTAATATCTTTGTCTCCGTCCTATGCAAGGAAGTTTAAACTATGGGTCCTTTCAGGGAAGGAGCATGTACTGCTCTGCGCGTGTGTATGTAATGAACCTGAGAAACTAAGGTCCCTTTTTGTTTGGCCGTAAGTATCATCGGCACAGTCAGCCTTGTTAGTGTCGTTAATAATAATTTTAAATTTGGCAGCAATAGCTTGAAATGAATTGGCTAATTAGATATCCAGGTAATATTGTGGAAGTCAATACTTCAGATTCTAGGATTTCCTTAACCTTGTGTTTCCTCTGATTTTCTAGCCGTAATGCTTAGATTTGGTTTGTTCTGATTAATTTTAACTGAATACAGCTGGAGAGCAGTGAATGGGTTGGTTGTAGTGTGCAGTATATTTTATAGGAAAACAATACCAAAAATAGGTCTCTGCCTCTTTACTTTTGCTCTCTCTGTAATGAAGCTAACCGCTTTTAATTATAGCTTGCAGAGACACTGTGCTGAATTACTTAATCTCTGTGTAAGGTCTGCATTCTAGTTTCTTTATTGGCATCTGAATGTTTAGTGACTTTGCGAAAATCCACAGCTAAGAGTGAGCATATGGTATGAGATGTGTATTATGTACGTGGTAGATCTCTATTATCTGTCAGACCCCTATGCCTTAAAGTTTTCAAGAAATGAGAGAGAGCAAACGTTGCAATGTGAGCTTTTCATCGAATTGTGGCACTGTTTGAAATAATTTGAAGCTCCTAGACCAAAGTAAGTTGTACTCTTTTTGAAATGATCAGCTGAAGGAAAAAAAAAAAAAAAAGATCAAGTATCCTCACTTGTTTTTCAACTGAGATGAAAGTCGATTTGGAAATGTTCCTTGCTAAAACTGAAGTTGCATTTCCAGTAGTTGGGAGGAGCTTCCCAATTACATTACCCCACCCACATCTGCTTGCTTTCGATTTACCTGGGGAGATTCTACAAGGAAACTGAAGGAGAAAAGGAAGACAGCAACAAAAGGCAGAGCACACAGGACAGGTCTAAAAAGACAGCAATTTAAAGCAGAGTGCCTCAAGCAGGTAAACCCTCATTTTGAATTACGCTCAGCAGAGAGAACACGTGGTTACACTGGGCATGGAATGTTGTGGGTGTTCATAAATCCTGTTTAAAGCAGATAATGTCACTGATTCGTTCGTCCCTTGATAAAATGTTATGAGTCAGATCCTTAGCTAGTGTAAATTTTCAAAGCTCCATTGGCTTGAGGGAGAAATGTCTTAAGTTAAGGATCCAGTCTGTAGTGTAGAGAGGCCTCATTCTTTGGGTGCTGAGTTTGGCATGGCTTCCTTTTGACTGGACCATTATAAGCCCCACTTACATTCAGACAACATTCTTGTAATAGTAATATTTATCTTCTTGTGTAGAGAATGTTCTGCTACCTTAAAGAGGACCTACAAATGAATAATAATGGATGCAGGGGTTTATTTGTTGCTCTTTGAAAGGAACCATGCAAATAATTTTTAGGGAAAATGGTTGGATTTTTTGGTTTTATACAGTAAGTTCAAGTTGGAGAACCCTGACTTTATAACATTACAGACGAGCGTAGCTTCTTGTTGGCTTGATATTGGAATAGTTTGCCATTTTGTTTATACAACATCTTTTCGCACACATGCAATTGACATTAAATTGCTAGTATGGCGTTTAAGGAATGTCACTGCTGTATTTTGGACTCCCCTCCAGTGTTTCTTCTAATCCTTTCCAAAATAGAGGTAATTATGTGTCATCTATGAGGAATTTGTAATACAGCGCACTGTGCCCCTTGAGGATCTTTCTTAAGTCGTATGTGTGTGAGGCCTGGAAAAATCATGTCCTCACATGGTTATATTTGAATATTAGCAACATGACAATGATACAGCTGTGCATTTGTTTCTTTGTGTTCCTGTCTGACTTGGGCTCTGGCCTAGAAGTGATGTCGGCGTCAGAATATGTCAGATTGCTTCTTTCTCAAAGCAGGGCTATGAAGAAGTCTGGCCAGTGTGTGGAAGTCACAGTTGGAAAATCTTGTTGATGATGGTTGTTTTTTTTCTCCCTGTTGTTCTTTCGCAGCAGGAAGTTACAGGAACGGTTTGTCAGGAGAAGCCTTCATGCCACTCGAACCATGTCGGACGTCTACAGAACGGGGCATGGCACCAACGGGTGTTCACTGCATGGTTTGTGCGGGCGATCCTTTACCTGTGAAGGCTTTGCAAGTGATCTTGTGGTTCTCATAACCAAGAACCTTAAATATTGCAGATGCGGCGTGACCAATCTTCCTGGCCCTCTGAGCCACATACCAAAATTTAGGACTGTCAGACGGCCAGCTCCTTCTTCAGTGAACCACGGGAGAAGGGCACGGTGTGCTTTTTTGCAGGTGGGAAATGACAGTGGCCCCCAGGAATGCTAGATGTCCATTGTGGGTCAGGGCTAGGCTGAAGGGTGTAACTTCAAGATGTAATGAAGTGTCAATGTAATGAAGTACTGAAGTCAACTTCAGTAGCATCTAATAAATTACTCCCTCTCACAGTGGGGATTTATCCTACGTAAGCACAACCCCTCTGTTGGATGTGGGACAGAGTGCCAGCATGGGAGCTGTGCTTGAAAACCTTGTAGCCCAGGGGAAACAGGCTGGCAACCTCGCCTGTGGTTCTTTGTTGCTGAGGTTTCAAGTTGTGCTGCTTCTCTGCCTCTTTCTTGAGGTTTGTGCTCCGCAGTCCCTTGTTAAACCCAACTGACATTCTCCCCTTCCGTTGCGTAGATTGTGGCTTGTATTTTAACGTCACTCGTACGCTTTAAGTAGTGCCCAGGACTTAGCATAAAAAAATTGTCGTGAGTCCTGACAGAACATAAGGTTTGCCAGCATCATGCAATGTTAGCGCATGCCAAATTTGTGCATTCTCATTTACCTTCTACTGCTTGTTTGTTTGTTTTGGTGGATTTTGAGCTGCTGGGGGATCAAGCTCATCTCTGCAAGCACAACTGCCTGACTCTTTCTTCAGAATTCAAAAACAGAAGATGGTATTTTGATGTTATCACCTATCTGCAGGGATTTGGGGCTTTTGCTAAAGCTCCCAAGAGTCACTGTAAAACTGAAGAGGGAATTTTATCAGCAACTGGCTAAGACATACAAATCGTATGTGAAGAACTGGTGCTGCCTGACCACTTCTTCTCGTACACCAAGCATCACTGGGCTCCTTTAAAGCAGCTGGGCCCCATGGAAGTGGCTTTGCAGTGCTCGCAAAGGGAGCGAGGCTTGGCAGGCACTGTTTGATCAGAAGGAACTACCTATTGCCACATCGTTCCTTGGCACCCTCGCTTCCGGCTCTCTTCTCTATCACGAGAGATGTGTGGTCAGAGTGTGTTTGGGAGCCAGGAACTTCTAATTCTGGCTCTAACACCATCGTCTGTGTGACATGAAAGCAAGTATATGGGCATTTTTAAAGAATTTTTTTAAAATAGCCTCTAGTTGGGGTGCCCACATCTGGGTATGTAGTCAAAGGCATACTAGGCCTGATTTTCAGAAGTCGTAAATACCTGTGAATCCTTTTATTCTTGGCTGGGATTGTAGATACTCAACAATGAGTAGTCAGGGCAAATTAGTTGTTCTTTTAGAAGGCTTGAACGTGAATTGTGTCACATAAGTTTCTAAGCATTAGGAAACTAATGAGCAGCACTGACATTAAGCACTATTCTTAATAGCAACTGCAGTTTTCACATTGAGATGCCTTATGAGATGTGAATTTGAGAAGAGGAGGAGCAGAAATGAAGAAAAATTATCTAAAAATGTGGTACAGTAAAGTATAGTCTACAGAGTGTGTGACTTAGAAAGAATGTTGGGAAAATAGGAAGCTTTCATTTCTTTAAAAAAAAACAACCAAAACTCGGTAGTCTTGTAAGACTGAAAATAACTTAATGTTCTGTGCTGTTGCTTTAAAATATACTGTCTGCCACTCCATCTTCTCTTTCCCTTTTCTGCTCTCAGGAGACTAGTTCTCCAGAAAGTGGGGTTTGAGATTTGGGAGTACTTGTTAAGAAAGATGGGATATGGTAGAACGGTGTGAGGGTCAGACCTCAGAATCATATTTTCTCTTCTGAGAACCTTCCTCAGCTGACTTTCACAAATGAGGCTTGTGAAGCATCGGTGCCATTTCAAGACAATCTTACTCTTGTGCTTTTACAAGGAAGAAGCAGATCTGTTTTGAAAGTAACCAGTCTACAGAATATTGTTCCAAATAAATTACGATATCGGTCATCATACCTGATGTTTTGGCCTGCTGTTTGCTGTTGGAGCCCAAGTACTGTGGTCTGTGCTGTTTGCGTTGTTCTAAAGTATGTCTGAGTTTCGCTCTGACTGCTATCCCCAGGGCCCTCATGAAGAACGGATTCATATCTCATGAGATTACCCCACTGAGCAAAGAAATGAAATAAATAATATTACTTTTTTAGTTCTGTCAAGTACAGTAGCTCATAGAGCCTTTCAAGGCAGTGTCAGCATGGGTTAGATACTGCATCTGTGCATAAAAAGACATCCTTTACAAGAACAGCGCTGCAAAATGAGGCCAATGTGAGCCTAATGGGTGGTGGAAAACAGTGAGCCTTTTTTTTTTTTCCCCTCCCTAATGCAAGCCTGCAGGGGTTTATTTTCCAGCATGTGTGAGTCTTGGGGCAAATCAGCTTGCTGAAATTCTTCTACAACAGGAGCTCCGAGTAAATCACTGTAGTAGTAGGGATCTTATTTGGGAACCAATTAGAGCTTGTGCTGGTTGTTTCTCCTCGGCAACTTTAATGAATCTATCAACAGAGAAGTACTAGGAAATAAAAGATTTTACAGTAGTCTCCATTAGGATGAAGCCCACAGGCTATCCAGTTCCTTCCACAGTACAATACAATGCTTCAAAAAGACAGAAAAGGTTGTTATGATAACTTAGTCATGTGTGAAGAACCAGGAGAGCTAAAATGAGTTTAATAACTTTATCGTACTGTAACTTTAGGAAGAAATATTCCCCAGAACAATTGCTCTTCCTTATACTGCAGAAAATCTTGCAAAAACCCACTTGAAATGTGTCTGTCAATGCAAACTAACTCAAACACGGTAAATTTTAAAATCTCGTATTATCATTACAAAGAATAAACTCCCTTTTCTTTTTATTTGTCCATCAGTCCTTTCACCCAGTGCCTTAGACATATTTTTATAATTGAATTTCACAGCATATCTCTGAAATACATTATGACATTTGATCCTATTTTATCTAAAAATCACAGATACTCCTTGTTGTATCATATAATTTCTAGTCTTTCGCAAAGCTGTGCAATAACCTCACAATTATCTGTTGTACCCTATTTGGTGCTAGGACTTAGTTTCTGTTTCAGTTAACCCTTTAGTGCACTCCAAACTGATAGAGTCTATTTAAGAAAAATAGCATAATGCTGTCCAGAGAAATGGAGGAAGAAAAGGAATAAACTTAGAGAAGTCAATAAGAAGCTGAAGTGCTCTTGACAAGGGGAGGTCCGTAACCATGTAAACATGTAGTGCTATTTTTATTGTTATTGTCCTTTATCGTCGCATACATTGAAACAAATGAGAATATAATTGTCCAATATTAAGCAAGTGAATCATGCAAAATGAAAACACAACATAAAATAAAGTATGGCTGTTTAAAAAGCTACCTATGTTTCCATTTAGGATTTTTCTAGTGTCAGTAGAATAGGAATACTGCTTTTTTGGTGCAATATTTCAAGTCCTGTTTCCACCTTAAGATGATGAACTGTTGCATACAAGCCCTTCAAAGCTGATAAGAAAAAATTGAGACTGTGGTTACAGCTACAATGCATCTTATGTACCTGGAACTGTTCTTAGCTGTGTATCAAGCAATTAAAGATATTTTTAACTTCCTGTCTTTAAAAGGCAATGGACTTGATTTTTTTTTTTCAATATAAAAAGGATATTAAAATATTAAGCATAGGTAAAAGACTATTATAAATAAAACAAATAAGCAAACGAGAGGAATAGGAGCGGAGCTTCAGGATGTCGTTCTAGGGTGCTCTTACAGGTTTTTTGTGTAGCACACTTTCCACCAGAAGAAACTCACTAGACCATGGAAAAGAAAGAATTAGTGCTATTTTATGTAATGCTATTTACTCTCTCATGTTCTGTAGGACCTCATTAGAAGGATGAGAGATGAGTTCCAGCAGTGCATCTATGTTAATAATAGGCAGTACAAATGAGATTATAATAAGAGAATCCTGGATGATACACAGGGAATTAGAACCAGGAGCCCATATATAAAAGCAGGCATGTACCCAGTGAAACTAAGCGCTTGGTAAGTCTTTGCAGGAGAGGAACCACAAAGGTGGAGGCTGAGTCAGACTCATCAAGCCTCCTAAAAATTAGGGATAATCCAAAAAGAGAAGCAAAATCCAGGAATCCTGAATCTTATTCTCTAAGCTATTGTAGGCTTATTTTCACTCTCTTAGAACTTTGTCCTTGAAATTCCTTTTGGGAGAAATTTTCATTGAAACAGTTCAAATTAAAAAAAAAAGAGGTTGGAGGAAAAAAAATACCAAAACAGATTTCCTGCTCTTGGGTTATGACACTTTAGAAAAAATGCAGTTTTTCTCCAAAATAGATTGTTCTGAATCCCCTGCACATATGTGATGCTCAAAGTGTGAAAAGAAGTACCTTTGACAGGACTGATAATTTTGCATTTTAAAGTAGCTGTCTCTTTTAAGCTTTCCTAAAGAACCCAGGAATTCCAAGAATTTTTTCATGTGGCACATGTACTCTTTCCTTATTATTTAAACAGGGGGGCTTACCTTAGGGATCAATCTTCAGGGAGACACTTCAGCACATGTGTAAATTTAAGAGTATGTGTCTTCCATTGAAGTCCATGGAGCTTGAGAGGTGCTTAAAAGTAAACATGTGTTTAAGAGTTTTCTTTAAACAGCAAGGCCATAATGTCTAATATATGTGAAGTATTTTCGAGAACTGCAAAAGGCAAAATAGATGATTAAAAGACCCAATGAAAATAGATGAAAGAGAGGAAAAAGCTGTGTCTACTACTATTGCACAACAACTTATCTGCGTTTCCAGTAGGTGCCAATCTCTAAAGATAAGTGTACTATACAGCTGCTAGTTTTGGCCGGTGTATTTTTTGCCTATATATTGACAGAGAGTATAAATAATATGAACGATAGAGATGTGCGCTGTGTGGTGTAATAGGCAATCCAGCATATCAGACAACTGCATTACAATGGCTGCAATTACAATGCTGTAATTTCTGTGGTGTACAAAGTCATGACACAGAAGACTTCAAAACAAATAATAATAGAAAACTATTTACACAGAGACAAAATGATTGTAAATCATTTGAGGTTTTAAATTACATGTACTTTCCTTCCTAAGTGCCAGTGATTCCTACCCCTAGTAACTTCCTAGTAAAAACACTGGAAACAGTGTATTTTCATCTTTCATGTAGATGATTATTTAGGAATACATTTAAATCCACACGAAAATGTACTGTTAATGCAAAATTAGGGTTACAAATGTTTTCATTCTGCTGAAATACATCTTAAGAGGAGGTTAGTTTAAAAACTTGTGAGCATTTTGTACTGACATTTTACTTTAATTTCCAGGAGAAGCTGTAACTGTACAGCAGCCACAGCCAGAAACTGGGTGACAGGCTAGCCAGGACTGGAGTGAGGATGAAGCAACACTGGGCTGGACTTCTAAGGATGGAGATTGGACTTGGCTAGGAATGGCTATCACGCCTGGGAGCTGCAGAAGGAAACACAGCAGGTACGGGACTGGGACTGGCTGAAAAACTAGGAGAAGGTAGGAACGGTTTGGTGTGAAAATCAAGAGGATGAAAGGTGGGGATAGGGTCCAGGAGAAAGGTGGTGAAAAATGAAACTGCCTGAGGAAATACATTGAATCAAGGAGGGTCTGTAGGGAATATGAAATCGTAAAATGGCCGGCAGGCTGGGAGCTGGGACAGGGAATAGGAGTGAGGACGCAGAGCTTGAGTGCAAAGGGTGGTTGGAGGTTTGAGGAGAGAGATGGATCTGAAGGAGAACAGGAAGGGAGAATTGGGTCTGGGAGGAGATACATGGAAGTAGGAGTCAAGGGAGTGTTGTAGACCAAGAAAGCCAGTCTTTTATACTCCTTCCCTCCCTGGAATGTCTTAGTAGCTTTTTGCATAAAATGAGTAACAACCCCAACTTCCCCTGGGTAATAGGAAGGGACCTTTCTCTATTTGTTGAGTTGGAACTAGACTAAGTTGTTTGGATTTTTAGTTTGTGCTCTTGGCGGGGGGGGGGGGGAAATAGGAAAGAAATATTTTTTCTTTGATCAGTGTTGTGGTTTAACCCAGCAGGTAGCTAAACACCACACAGCCGTTTGCTCACTCCCCCCAGTGGGATGGGGGAAAGAATCAGGAGAAAAAAAAAGGTAAAACTCATGGGTTGAGATAAAGACAATTTAATAGGACAGAAAAGAAAGGGAAAATAATAATATGATAAAAGAATATGCAAAACAAGTGATGCATAATGTAATTGCCCACCACCCGCTGACCAATGCCCATCCAGTTCCTGAGCAGTGGACCCTCGGTCAGCTTTTCCCCTAGTTTATATGCTGGGCATGACGTCATACGGTGTGGGCTATCCCTTTGGTCAGCTGGGGTCAGCTGTCCCAGCCGTGTCCCCTCCCAGCATCTTGTGCCCCCCCAGGCTGCTCGCTGGCGGGGTGGGGTGAGGGGCAGGAAAGGCCTTGACTCTGTGTAAGCACTGCTCAGCAGTAACTAAAACATCCCTGGGTTATCAACCTTATTCTCATCCTAAATCCAAAACACAGCACTGTTACCAGCCACTAGAAAGAAAATTAACTCTATCCCAGCCAAAACCAGGACAATCAGAAACTGTTTGGTGATAAAACAAATTGTGAATGTCTCTTGTAATGGAAAATCTTTTTCAAATGTTTCTGAAAGATACCTACAAGGTTGCTTAAAAACAATCATACTGCGGACTCGCTTGTTCTCCTTTGTCCGGATAACCTCAAAACCGGCACACTTCATCTGCTCCGCTGTGTTTTGTTCTGGGGCTTGTAATCTGTGGTGTTGCAAAGGGAAGCAGCTGCTGCAGTTGTCTGTGGATCTTCATGCAGCCTGCGATGTTGCTGGGGTTGATCTGTTAGCTCTTTGGCCAACCGGGCCAGTGCCTTAGACCGGCATTTGAAGCTGACTAGGAACCATTTGAAGGACTTGAGCTTGAAGCCTTTGCTCCAAAGCAACAATTTTTCTTTTTTTTTTAAGTAACAATTTTGAAACAGTATTTTCATCTTGATACAGTGAGTTGCAACCCAGCCTGACATGAAAAAAGCCCTGTGTTTCTCTTGGGCAGAGTCTCCTGTGCAAGATGAGACAGAGTTTCCCAAAAGGTGAAGGTGAAAGACAGTTATTTTGGAAAATGTATGCTGCTCAGACAGCCAAAATGAGTATGGGCTGTGGGAGTCTGCCTCTCTTTGCTGGCTGATGGCTGTGCACGTCCTGTGAAAGGCGCTAAAATCATCTCAGACAACTTCTGATTTGAACGTTCCTCTTTTCCATCCGGTATCACTTGAGTCGTCCGATCTGGACCAGCTGTTTTCCATCCTAATCTTGTTTCCCGTCGCAATCTGGACGCGTTCGCAGCGGCGGTGGTTACGCTGGGTGAGGATGAAGTGCTGCAGTTGTCCTTGGCGTGTTATTGTCGGCTAAACCGGTGGAATCTCATTAGGTTAGATTTCTTCACGGTCACTTACAGACGCTGAAGGGTGGAATATCCCTGTGGTCTGCAGAGATAAAGGCCTTCGGAAAGGAGGAGCGAGTGCTTATCAGCTCTGCCAGTGAAAGAAGAACGTCTGGAGTCTTCTTCGTGTTGGGCCAGCTCTTTCCGCAGTGTCCTCTTGGCACGCAAGTAGCGTTTGTGGTAAAGCTGGAAGGGCTGCCCCAGGGTCGTACCTGTTCCCACAGCCCTGGAAAAGCAGGTTTTTAATGGCGTTAGTCAACAAGGATGAAAGGAGGGTGCAAGAGTTGATAATATTGGAATAGTTTCTCCTTATTCGGGCTTTTCGTCGGGTTCAGTGCAGGGGGTCAGCAGACAGCCCCCCTTGTGCCCTATCTGTTAGGGTTTCCGGTCGGTCAGAAGTGCCGGCGGCGGGGCGGGCACCAGCGGTGGAGTCCCGGGGGGGAGGTAAAGGCGTGCGCGGTGCCCCGTTTCCCGGGGGGGGAGAACACTGCGCTGCGCGGCGGGGGAAGGGGCCGAGCGGGCGGCGCCGGGGCCGGGACAGCGACAGCGACAGCCACGGCCCCCGCCCCGCCCCCGCCGCCACGTCACGGGATTCCAGGGCGCTCCCGCCAATGGCGGCGCCGGGCCGGCGGCAGAGGGCGCCGCGCCAGCGAGGCGGGCGCTCGAGCGGGGAAGGTTGGGCGGGCGGGGGGGCGGGCGCGCGGGCGGCCCTGTCAGCGGCGGCCCCGCGGCGGGGGGCAGAGCGCCGCGCTCCTCGCCTCCCCTCCGGTTCCCCCAGGTGACCCCGGGGCTCGGGCCCGCCCTGCCCGGGGGCCGCAGCCGGTGAGCGCGGCGGGGGCGGCTCCTCGCTGCGGGGGGAGGGCGCGGGGAGTCGCAGGGGAGCGGTGAAGGCACGGCCGCTTCCTCCTCGCGTCCGAGCGCCGTCGGAGTTAAGGCCGGCAGGGGCGGTCTATGAATTATTGATCTCCGGGCGGCTTCTTGCAGCTGGGAACCAGTGCTGCCGGCTTTTAACTTTTCCAGCTGCTCATTATGGGATGCGCGCGTTATGTTGGGAGCTGGTGCCAATTTCAGTGCCTGGCTTTTAGGCTTTGCAGCGTATTTGCAAATACTCCATTGTACAATACCGTACAGCCTTGAGTTCTCTCTCTGGCTGTCCAGTAAGGTGCTGTTCCCTCATAAAATACTATCCATAGATTACTTACTCCACTAATTATCCTGCAAGTATACTTAAAATCCTCTGTAGTTTCTTTTTCCTGGCTGCCACCTCTCATAAACTCACCGCAGGGCCAGAGGTGTATGCCTGGTACGTCTACACCCGTCGGTGCGGTGCAGCCCGTCGTGTTTATTTGAGGACCAAAGCAACCTCTATCTATTTTATCAGGGTGTTCTGCCTGCGATAACGCTCTTTTCCTCCTTGGTTAGCCCCAGGCGAATCGCTCCGCTCACATGGCTCAACTGCTGCTGCTGCTGGAGGTAGCTTGGATGTCTCCGCACAGAACTGCGTTGCATCATCGTCCCTAATAAAGACTTTGCAAATCAAATACGGCTCCTTCGTGTACCTAAATGATTCTATGATTAAATGACAGACAAGATGGTGGCACCAGTTTGTGCGAGTGCAGAATTTCACTCTGTAGTTGAAATGTCGTTAAGAAAATTGCAAGCGACTCTCCAGTCATAGTAGAGGTTACGTTCCCATAGGGCGTTTTGGTTTTGACGTTAACAGAAACTAGAGTAAGAGTGAATTTTCCCATTAAACAACATGGCAGCCGATACAACTGGATGGGATCCGCTGGCGATGCAGTGCTAAATTGGCAGTCGCTTTTCTGATAGCTGCGTTTCGAACTTGAGGCAGTTTGGCGGCGCTGACGCGGGGGGCGAGACCCCTCTTCCTTCCCAGGCCTCGGGGTTCCCTCGTGACCCACGGCGCCTGCGGTTTGCGCCCCGGTTGGGACGGGGTCCGCTCCCGCCGCTCAGCTCCCGCTTCGCGGGAGGGGGCGGAGGGCGCTTCCGCGGCAGGTCCTCGCCGGGGTGGCTCCGCCGGGCCTGCTTACCCTGGGAACGTTCCCGTTGCTTCTGCGTTAAAAAGAAGAAAAAGCAAACCAAAAAACCGAGAATCCCCACCCAAACCCAGTCAGGCGGACTCGGGGGGTGAGGGGGTGCCCTGTGCTGCGGCGGGGGTAGGAGCGAGTGGCGGGGGGGGGGGGACCGGCCGGGCGGGGCGGGAGGGGAGGGGAGGCGAGGGCCGGAGGGCCGGCGGCCCGGGGTGCCGGGCTGGGGGGCGGGGAGGGGGGGGGGCCGTTGGCCCGGCCGTTGGCCTCGCGCGCCCCCGGCCCGCCGGGAGCTGGGGGGGGGGGCGGGGGAGGGAATCCCCCTCGCGCGCGCGGCGTGCCTTTTGTGTTTGTACACACGGCGCCGAGGGAGGGGGCGGGGCCGGGGGCGGGGCCGCGCCTTCCCTCCATTGTGCTCCATTGGCGGGCGGGCGGGGCCGGGGCGGGGCCGCGCGCGGGGCCGGCCCTCCCGAGTCAGCCATCTTTCAATTGTGCTCCCGGCCGCCGCCGCCGCCGCCAGCAGCAGTAGCAGCCGCCGCAGCAGCAGCCCCGGCTCCGGCTCCTCCTCACGCCCGCCCTCCCTCCGCCCGCCCGCCCGCCCTCCTTCCCTCCCGCACGGCAGCCGCGCTCGCCCAGCGGACGGGGTAAGTCTGGCGCCGCGCCCGCCGCGCCCCGCCGCCCCCCCGCCGCCCCCCCCGGACCCTCCCCACAAACTTTTGGGGGGCTCGGGAGGCGGCGGCGCCCCCGCTTCCCCTTCCCCGCGCCGCCTTCCCGGCGCAGCCGGAGCGGCTCCCTCCGCCGGCACCCCCGGCCCCGCTTCGCGCGGTCGTTGCCCCCCTCTGCTCCCCTCGCCCCCGCTCCAAACCCCCACCAGCCGCCTCCCCAGCCCCTTAGCTGCCTCCTCAGCCCGGCAGCCCCCGGATCGGGGCTGGGAAGCGGCCGCAAAGAGGAGCCGCTCGCCAGCCCAGGGTAACTCTCCTGCCTTCCTTCCCCTGCTCCCCACAGTTGTTGCTCAGCTTCACCATCTTGTCTCTTTTCTCTGGTCACCGACCATATTTTTTTTCCTATTGCATAAAAAACAATAAAAAGGGAAAGAAATTCGCCGAAGGAACGACCCAAACCCAACGCAATTTTTTGGTTTTCGAGTGCAAACTTTTCCGCTGCCTCCCCCTTCATCTGCACCCACATGGTTTGGAGTTCCCTGCGATTTTTTGGGCGTTATTTTTTGCAATTTATTTTTTCCTCCTTTGCAAAAGGACTAGGGCTGCATTTCGTGATTGTTTCCATTTTGTTCTGGGTCTGGGAGATGAGTTTGCCTGTGAGAGGCGCTTGGGAGCGAGGCGGCTTTGGGGAAGCAGTTACACGGAAAGAGAAAGACGGCACCCAAAAACCACCACCCCCCCCAAACAAAAAAAAAAAAAGAAAAGTTTGTTGCTTTCTCGCACTTTATCCGGACCCTTTCCTTTTTGCGCGATAAAGGCCGGGTCGCCGGCGGTTGCCGGCGGGTCGGGGAGCGCCGGCGGGCGGCGGCGAGGGCCGGGCCGGCGGGCGGAGGGCCGGCGGGGGCCGCCGCTCGGCTCGCACCCGCTCCGCCGGTTCGGAGGAGGTGTGGGGCGGTGGGAGCGGCGGGGCGGGTGCCGGCCCCCCGGTGTTGGCCGGGCCGGATTTGCCAGCACTTCGCAGGTGCCGGGCGGCCGGCGGGGGGGAGGCGGCAGCCGCCTCTCCGCGCCTGCTGGCGGGCGACTCGCTCGGCTTCGGCCGCCGCCGCCTCGCTATTGAATTCGTGGGCAAAAAAACTGGATTTTAATATTCTGCGATCGGCAGACGTTTAATTTTTTTGTGGTGTGTTTTTGTTTGGGTGTTTTTTTTTTTCCCCGTTGAGTGAAGGGAGGCGTTAGGCGGCCGCGGGCCCCGTGGCTAACGGCTGGCCCCGCCGTTCAGCGGCCGCGGGCAGGGGCGCCGTGCGGGGGCCGGGGGGGCGGCTGGCTCGCTGCGGGGCAGCCGTACGCTGAGCGGGGCGGCCGGACACCCCCCGGCCCCTCTCTCCTTCCCTCCCTCCTTCCCCCCCGGGCAGGTGTAAGGCAGCGACGTCGGCAGGAGCATGGCCCGCACCAAGCAGACCGCCCGCAAGTCCACCGGCGGCAAGGCGCCCCGCAAGCAGCTGGCCACCAAAGCCGCCCGCAAGAGCGCGCCCTCTACTGGCGGGGTGAAGAAGCCGCACCGCTACAGGTAACGCAGCGCCGCGCACCGGCGGCACCGGGCCGGTACCGCCGGCACCCCCCGCACCCCCCCCCCCCCTCCGCCCCCGCGGGGCCGGGGCGGGGCGCCGGGGGGGGGCTTCTCCCCGCCGCTGCCACCGTGCGCTCCGCCGGCCCCCGGGGCCGCCCGCCGGGGCCGCTCCCCCGCCTGCTCCAAAAAAAACCAAACAAACCCAAACCATAAATACCCAGCGCGGGCATCGCCCCGGTATTTGCCATTAACCCCTTTCCGGGGCGTTCCGGTACTGGCGCTTAAAAAAAAAAAAAAAATCAATACCCTCCTCTACGGTGAACGCGTCTCTGCCATTTTTTTTTTATTTTTTAATTTTTTTTTTAAACTTCTGGTTATTTAAATGCTGCCACAGGGCTGTGCCGCCGCGAAGTTTATTGTTACCGGCGTGTCTTAATTTACTTGTAGGGTCTGCTCCCTCCTCGGCGCCGTGCGGGCTCCGGCGGCCGCGCCGGGGCGGGGAGCGGCCGCGAGAGGGCGCGAGGCGCCCGCGGACGCGCGGGGCCTCCCCCACCGGCCGCGCGGCCGCTTGTCCCAAAGGCAGCGCCCGTGCGCGGGAGGGGGCGGCCTGCCGCCAGCAGCGGGTCTCCTTTTTGGGTTTTTTTTTTTTCCTTTTGGACAATCTGCTAATAACGATGTTTTTCCACCCCGGGGAAGTCTTTGCTCCGGAACGGTGACGGTCGTACTTCAGCTTGGAGGGTGATCTTGGGCTAGGCGTACGTATTCCTTAGGGGAGAAAAGTGGATTGGGAAGGAGAAGCGGCTTGGAAATAGTGAACTTGATCGAGAAGTCTGTTGCTGTAGGTGTGAGGTGGAATGGATAGTCTAGGAGACAGGTCATAAAGTTGGAGTTGGAAAATACAAAGTTTCCACCAAAATAAATGCGGTATTAATTTGGGGCTTTGTGTCTGCAGAAGTACATTGTTAATCGGAATTTGTCATTCTGACACCGAAACTAACACAAGGAAATACACTAGATACTTTGTACTGATGATGTCACACAAAACATAAATTCTGTTAGTCCTGTGAATGTTGACAGCAACTTACATCAGTAGGGAAGAAGAACCAGATTCCCCTTAAAATCCTGTTTGCCGGTCAGGCTAATCGCTAGGAGGGGACCTGTGGTAGAGGTGACCCAGCTAACCGACGGCAGTGTTGCGGTTTGCCACGTCCGCACCGAGCTGCGTTAGTGCCGGTTAGCGAAGGTGTGCTGTCCGCCTCTTCTCTCGGCGAAGTCAGGGCCTCCCCTGTCTGCCTGGGGGATCCCTGGTGAGGCCAGTGGAAGTCTGCACAGGTTGATGGTGAGACAGCGGCGACCCTTTGCCAGTGAAACTGGTTTTGTATGGTAAACGCTGGGATTCTTCTAGTGAAAGCAGAACGTGTATGGTGCTTCGTTTAGTTTAGATGATGAACCCATATTTTTAAGGTGATGTAGAAAATGTTTTGAATACTAATTCTTTTTTTTTTTTTTTAATCATTTAATTTTAAAAGGCCGGGTACCGTGGCTCTCCGTGAAATCAGACGCTATCAAAAGTCCACCGAACTTTTGATCCGCAAACTTCCCTTCCAGCGTCTGGTGCGCGAAATTGCTCAGGACTTCAAAACAGATCTGCGCTTCCAGAGCGCTGCCATCGGTGCTTTGCAGGTGAGCTGAGCGTCGCGAGGGCAGCGCCCTGTCCCGGCGGTGGTCTGGGGGCGGGGGTCCCCCTGCCCGGCGGGTGTCGGTGCTGTGAGTGCTGTCACAGCCAGAACCCCCCCAAAACCCCCAAAACCTGGAGACTGAAGGGAAGGGAGGGCTCCGCCTCCCGCCCCCATTGGCCAGGCTGTTTCTAGGGTTAGCCCCAGCTCCGCCTGATTGGTGGGTGGCCACGGTGGGCGTGGCCGCTCCTGGGGGGGTGCTGATATTGGGGGATGTGCCCCTCAGCCTTCCCTTGCTCAGGGTGGACCTGGTGATGCCCTACAAATACCATAGGCTAAAATAACGCAGTGGCAGGTCAGCAGCTTCTTACAAAGGCTATAAATGTGGGTTTTCAGGGGGGGGTGGGTGGGGGGGTGGTGGTGTTGCTTTTCTTTTTGTTTGTTTGGGTTTTTTTTGTTTGTGGTTTGTTGTTTTTGTTTTTTTTTCTAATAGCCCCCACCCCCCGAAGTAATTGCCCTTGACGGAACAGTGCATCTTATTAAGACGCTTCACGTAAATCTGTTTCCTCTGTCCTCGAGCTTTGTTAGAGGCTTTGCCTCTGAAGGCTGTGCAGTCTGAGAGGACAGCGTTGTCATGTCAAGCGTGTGTCCAAACGGAGGTCTTGATGTCCTCGAATGCTCTTGAAAGAAAAACAGCTCGATAGGCCACATCTAAACATGGTTAGGGAAAAAAAGTGCTTTTGTATGATGTAGTTGGTGCTAAACATGTAATTTTTTAAAATATGTTAGTTAAATAACTTATTTAGAGTATATCGAGGGTAAAATATTGATTGCTCTTTCTGCCCCGAATTCCTGCATCAAAGTTAGGTCCCCTCCAAGACTGTGTCCTTGTCACAGGAACGTTTCCCTCTCATGATAGAAATACACTCATGATTGAAGATAGGTCCTTATTGTTCTTTTAGCTGTTGAAAGATTGTTCCAGAACCTGTCTGCAATTGTAGAGTATCTGATATCCAGGCAAAATTGTCTTTTTCTGGTTACTGACTTCCACTTGATAGGGACCAAAGCGTATGCCGTGAGATGCTCTAAACTTGAGCGCATGCTTAGCTTCAGAAGGTGGCTGCGTGCATTTGCAAAGTTGCTGCTTTTGCCTTTAGTTGTTGTTCTGTCTCACTGCTGTGAGTGGTTGTGGTAGTTTTTAAACCTTGGTGTCTTTTTATCAGGAACTGATTATTAAAATTTAGTCAGTGGTTGGTATGTTTTCAGAAGGCTGGTTTTGGATTAAGGAGCTGTTGGTATAGAACTTGTGCATGTACTATTCCTAGTGCTTCTTGCTTGCATATTTGCAAAAAAACCCTTATAACCCCTTTAGTGCCCTGTTGTTCGTGCCAGCATGGCTTATTTGGTGAAGTGTCTTAACTTTTCACATAGTGATTTAGCGAAACTGTGTTAGGGGAACTTATAGTAGCCATATCGTGCTGGATATGGAATGACTTACTAATACTACAGTCCTCATCTGCGGTAGTAAATATTTTTCTTTCTTTGTATTAAATGCTCTGTGTTTTTAAACAGGAACTTTGAACTTAGTAAGTTGATTTTGCACTTCCTGGTAACAAAATGGTTCACACAAGCTGTTCCGTTGCATGAATTTCTAGAACGGTGGACCTCAGCCTCCTTTCTGTAAGCGAGCCCCATCGTTTCTGCCTTCTCGCCCCCACCGTGTGCTGTGTCCTGGTTTACGTGCTGGTCTGATGTTGGCATGCCGAGATGCTTCCTAGGAGATTGTTAGGTGTTAGAATTCTGTATCAACCCCAAAATGTGTTAAATGGTTACCATTGCTGTGCTGGGCTTGATAGCGGCTAACTTAACATGAGCCAGAAGCGTAATTAGGTCCAACGCAGCATCTGTCTAACCCAGAATCCTGTCTGCAGTGGTTGAGTAATGGAGAAAACACTGTGGTCAGGGTTGTGGTTTTCCCAAGACAGGGCTTGTCCTTTGCCCTGTCTTTGCCAAGTGCCGACCCTGTGATTCTCACAGGTGTGAGGTGAGCACCTTCTGTGATCGGGGGGGCTGTGGTGTGTGCCCCAGATAGACAGGGGGTGCTTAGGCAGGAAGAAAGTACAGGACTAGGACAAGCGTCTGATGGTAATTCTCAGACTGCTGTCCTGGTTTTAGTGATTCCAGGAGTTCCTGAGTCAAAGATGTTGTCATCTTACATCTAATAATTCTCAGTACGTTTTTTCTGCTGATTTTTGACTTCTGAATGAAGCCACCTCTTCAGTACCCTATGGCAAGGAGCTGTGTGCCCGAACTGTGTGCTGTGAAGGAATACCTGCTCTTCTTTTCCCTAGCACCTGCCAATTTCACTTGATGCTCAATAGCTCTTCCTCTGGAAGAGGCAGCAGACGAGTCATTCAAATAGTGTAACCCAGCCTTTAAAAAGAGAAGTTCCTAAACAAACTAACCTTTTGGTCAGATAAACCCTTATCTTGTGAGAGCCCTGTCAGAACGTTGGTCCAGTTGTGTTCTGGAAGATGTCTTCACCGAATGGCAATAGTATGCCACTTTGACATGGGATATTATTTGATGGTTTATAAGAAAAAGGAGGCTTTTTTTTTTTTTTGAGAACCTAAAACTTTTGATGTTTGCAAGTAATAAAGACAGAAGCCTAAACTTAATGCCGTGTTACATTGTACTTTGAATTATTGTTATGTTTTTCCTAGTGCTCAGAGACTGAAAGTGCTCTTAACTCTTTTTTTCTTCTTCACTAGGAGGCAAGTGAAGCCTACTTGGTTGGCCTGTTTGAAGATACCAACCTGTGTGCTATCCATGCCAAACGTGTCACAATCATGCCAAAAGATATCCAGCTAGCACGCCGCATACGTGGAGAGCGTGCCTAAACTTCACTATGATGGGTTTGTCATTCTCAAAGCAAAATCTTCTTCCTGTTATCGGTAGTAATGAACGTTAGATATTTTTTCCATGGGGTTAAAAGGTACCTGAATATATGGTTGCAAATGGAAAAATAGGGGACAGAATTGGGTATTGGCAAGTTTTTTTCCATTTTCATTTGTGTGTGGATTTTTAATATAAACGAGGGGACATAAAACATCAATGCGGTCAAAAAAAAAATGTTTCAGTGAACAAGTTTGAACAATTCAACTTTATAAAAAAAAAAAATTATAAATAAACCTGTCAAATTTTTCTGGACAATGCCAGCATTTGGATTTTTTTAAACAAGTAAATTTCTTATCAATGGCAACTAAATGGTGTTTGTAGCATTTTTATCATACAGTAGATTCCATCCATTCACTATACTTTTCTAACTGAGTTGTCCTACATGCAAGTACATGTTTTTAATGTTGTCTGTCTTCTGTGCTGTTCCTGTAAGTTTGCTATTAAAATACATTAAATGATACCTGCTTTTAGTCTTGATTTTTAAATGCTACACGTGGGTTATATTTGATTAAAAAATAATCAGCCTTCCCTTTTTCTCTTCAATATATGACCTAAATACTTTACAGCAGATCTAGGAAGCAAACACTGGGGATACTACCTTGGCTGACGTGTAGTGTATATATGAGGGTTTTTTAAGAGTGTAAAATTTCTGTCCGCTCCGCCTGAAAGCGAGTTTGGTGAGTATGTTACCGGGTAGAGTCTGGAGCTGGACGAGCTCTCTAACTAATCTATAGTGCTAAGAAAAAGCAGTTTCCTTGCTGTTTAGGTTCCTTTCTTACTTGATTTAATGATAAATTTGGAAGCATTTCTGATTTTCATGGTTTGCTAGTAGAGTATAAGTGGTAGGGTGTGGTGGTTTGGGTTTTTTTCTGGTGTGTTTTGGGGTTTGGGTGGTTTTTTTTTTTTCTTTAAACCCTTTTGCACTCTATTATCTGGTTTCTTGATTTGTAGGTGTTCACTTTTTGCTTGACTACCTTTCTGTTTCAGTCACACCCTCTGGCATGTTAGAGAGCTTAGTCCACATGTGATTAGTTTCAGATTGTACACTCCAGTCAAAAAGACACTTTTGTACCATTTCTGTTAGTTACGGTACTTCATAGAAGCAGTACTTAGACAGGAGCACACATTTGAAACTTAATGGTTTTTTTTTTTTTTATATTCCCCACCCAATTGCCGAGGAAAGTTCCTGTGAAGACATTTACTGCTGACATTACGTTCTGTAAAAACTTTGTTTTAATTTTCCACCTGAAACTTGGTTAAGGATTCCGATGGACCAGTCTGGAAATGAGTTATGTGGTGTGCTTTTTGATAGCTCTTGCAGATAACAAAATGAGTTACAGAGAAGAAAATCTGTAGGCGCAGTGAACAGATTTCCCCTCTATGCGAAGACCCCTACAGAGCTTATTTGCTGCTAACTTCTTTCGAGAGGTACTGAGTGAGCTCTAAACACGAGTGAATTTGTCTGAAGATTTCCAAAGAGGATTAATAGAGATGTATTATCTGCTTTGGTATCTTGAACAGAGAGCCAAAAATTATAGAATAAATCACATTATTCATAACTTACTTGGCTCTAGTAATGAATGCTGTCTGCCGGGGTTGTGCAGAGTAAAGTCTATTTAAATGGAGTAGCTTGTCACAGAGAAAACTAATGCTGGGCAAAATGCGATCACATCCTTTTGATGCCAAGGAGTTCATAGCTATCAACTAAAAATTAAGGAAGACTTGTCTTGGAGCATCCAGAACAACAGAAATATAAGACGTGATCAACTGAGACTTGGCTGATTTGAGGTGTCACTTCTGTCTACTTGGTAATAACCCTGTTAAACTTGCTATAAATGCACTTATTTTGCCCTGTACTTCAGAATTCTGTTTCATGCCATCAGTCAACAATGCTGCAGCCACCTACACGAAAAGGTAATTAGGCTGATTTTTCTTTTTTTTTTTGGTAACATGGAACTGAAGTATTGATAAAGGAACTTAATTTTTTCTTTCTTACGTATGTTAGAAAGCCAAATTTAGAGATTTTGGTACTCAAATGAAATACCAAGTTCTTTTAAAAGAGAGAATTGGGGTGAGGCATACCACGACGATGCAGTTAAACTGTTCAAGGCAGAAGAATTCCTAATGGAAGACAAAGGGATCAGGAGTGTATGCGGTTGACAACGTTTAAGTGTGCAGTGCTACACACCTACAGCTTGGGGATAAACTTTTGCCTCTTTGAGAGTGTTGGTTATGACGGTTGTGGTCCTAGAGACGCCACGTGAATCCTGCTAGGGATTAGCTGTCTGTGTCTGTATTGATACAGAGTGCTCTCATGTTTTTTATTCCTGAGGAATCTTTCCTTATTCCTGAGGAACCACCTCTCTGCTCCTCATTCGTTTTTTCAAGTATAATGGATTTTCATTAACAGACACTTCTACTGTATTGCTGAACGAATTACTTAATCTCTAGCTTTCTCACCCCCCTGCCTGAGTACACTATATTTTTGTCTTTAATGTGCAGCAGCATGAAAAGAAAGCTGATGATTTAGTTGCTTTTAAATAAGAACTGCTTCTTTAAAAATAATATTTTGCCGGAATGGTCAGGTGTCGGTCCAGTTTTGGATGGATCTTCTAGTTGATGCTGTTAAGTGTTAACGGAGGAAAGAGAGTACAAAAGATGATGATGCTTTTTTTTTTTTTTTAAATGCTGAGAGTTTAGTTATTTGGGGTTATATTTTTCCAGCAGATTTTAGAAGCTATCTGTCTTAAGTATTGTTGGCATAACTCATCCAGAGTTGACAGTTCACTTGTGCCTGGGAGTCTCTCAAAGACGTGCTCTGCAGTACAGAAAGAGCAAAACAAAAGGGTGGGGATTGGTGTTCATACAAAAGCTGCGGAGGAGGAGGAGCAAGACCATCTACAGTTCCTGTTTAATCAACTTTTTTGCTTGTGTAGTAGCATTCCTACAAAAGCGTTTTTGAAAAGTGGTGGAGGGACAGGAGGCCTATGTAGCACTCAAGATCCACAGTTAGGGCACGCATGGGTCATTAGAGAAGGTAGGATACAGCATGTTATTTAGAGTTAAGTTTTAAGCTGCTGATACTGTGATGCTGGCACTCCTTTCCTTCGGTCACTTTGGGGTTACGGGTTCCTCTCTCTGGGATGAAGAAGAGGGGCGAACAAAATGGTTCTGATACAGTTACACGCAATGGTGTGGCTTAAAAATAACTGAAGAATTGTGTTCTGATCGATGCAATTTCCCCATTTCACGTGTTGCCACGTGTCCGCCGTGCTGTTTGGAGTGAGCGATAGCTGCTGGTGGCCCCGTTAGCTGTCTGCGTATGCAGGTTTGGGCATCACCTAAGAAGCAGCAGTCCAAAGTCTGCAGGCATTTCCCAAATAGGCGTTGCAGCTTCTTGCCTTACTCTCCGTTGCCTGGGCTGCTTCCTCTGGAGCCGGCAGGTGGGAACGGAGTCACGCGGGGAGTTGGTGGGTTATCGTCCTCCAGGTCAGCTAGAACATTTTATTGCTCTTGGGTGCCCTAAATGTTCTTTTGATAAAACAAGGGGTGGTTCTCTTGGAACTGTATATGCCTGCTTGTTGGGCGAGGTAATTTTTGAGGAAACTATTGACAAACAAATATTAATGGATTTAAAATAACTTAAGGGTTTGGTTTTGGTTTTTGTTTCCTTTTATTTTTTTTTTTCCCCAGGGAAGCACACTTTTCCTCAGCCAGTTTTGCAAGCACTGTTTAAAGTCTTACAAGATTCTTAGTATTTACAGTTGCCATGTATCGAATACATTGTAATATTTAAAAATGTAAATTCCTATTAACTTGTGGTGTTTGGGAGTTGTGGGGAAAGGGAATACCATCAAATTTGAATGTGGGCTAATTTAACAGTGACAGAAAAAGAAATCTGCTTAAGTCACACATGCTGCATTCTCTGCAAAAAAAAAAAAAATTACGGTTTACATGCACAAGAGAAGTAATACTGATTTAAAGCATTCTCATTCTGTGGAAGAAATGACTTCAGGTTCCTCTTTCACCTTTAAAAAAAAAAAAAAAAAAAGTAGGCTGAACTTAAATTCCTAAAATAGTTTACCTCTTTTTTTCCCCATAGCAATTCTGCTATTGCCTGGGCAATTCAGTTTCAGCTGAGATTTTGAATACTAGAAACCAAGTTGTGGTCATGTGGAGGTCCTGCTGGGGAGGAGTTTAGCTGTATTGGGTGGAGGGATGGACGTGACGTGGCTCCTTGCTTGCTAGTGACGAACACACTGAAAGGCTGACATCTGTTTAAAGCATATCGTTGCACGTATGTCCGCATTTCAATTTCTGAATAACTTTGTGAAGTCCTTTAACGTGTATGTGATAAGCTGGTTTTTAGATCTTTGTTTTAGATTTGTATGTTAGCTGTATTTACTCACTATTTTCTCAAGAGTAAATACAAAACCGTATTATTTCTTAAGTGGGATGCTTTGTACTAGCAACACAAAAAGCAAGCTTGCCTACCAGAGCCAAAAATGAAATGTTCTGGGAAATAACCCCAGACTTGAGATCAGTCTCTCTTGTGTGGCTGTATCAAATTCAACTGGTAGTTCTTGAGAGCTTGATTAACATGGAGCTTAAACCCAGCATTTCAGATTTGGTTTAGAAAAGTAACTTGCTGAATATATGTTTATGTTTAAGCGATGCATCGCTGAGCTGGGTTCATCCAGCCCTTTATCCCGTCTGGCAGTAGCTACTAAGTGATGCCACTGTCCAGGGACCAGATGCATTAATGCCTGCTCTGTGGCAGGTTGTAGCACCTACTTGAAATTAGTAATGCCATCTTGTTCAGGAAGGAGAGCAAGTGCAACTATTTCTGCTAAAATAACTGCTCACTAACAGTCTCTCACACTGGTGGATTTTTGGGATGCATTTTGTAATTTGGGATTACTGTCCCAGGACATGCATTCTTGCCCTCTGACTTCCATGGGGGTTTGTGACCACTTAGTGACTTGAATCCACTTTTTGATGTGGCTGAAACCAGCGTCTCTCACACACGTGCTTCATGTGCCACCGTTTTTGACCAATTAGTCAAATAATTTGACTCGGTGTATCTGCTTGATCTGAAGCTGTAGAGCAGGCGAGAGAGTAGGACTACCCATTTCCCTAGCACTATACAGTTTAGGTTCAGTTTCACAATACGCTTAATCGAAACGTGCTTCTAATACCAGCTTTTCCTGCCACACTTGCCTCTCTTGAGACTCCGTGATGGGTTACTTCAGTTTATCTTCCGGAGCTTAATTTTAAATTCAAGGTTTAGTGAAGTACAGGGAGTGTTCAGATCAAAGATGTTGATTGCATTGTTTACTGCAATTTTGTTTCTTACTATAGCAAGCAAACACATGCAACTTTTCTTGGGCTTCATAATGAGTAAGGAGTTAAAAACCCTTTTCATATAACTTGACTTCAAAGGCTTGAATTCAGAGGAGGAATTCTAGCGTCAGGAAAGTTTTTGTTTTGTTTTGTTCTGTTTTTTTTCCCCCTTGTCCAGATCCCCCTGTTGATATTGGGGAGCTGTTTGCTCAGCTTTTACTTGTGTATTATTCCCATCACCGTGTATGAGTCATCCTCAGTGATGAGATTTTTTTGCACTAAGTGGATGTTGCAGACTTGTTTATGGCAGGTTTGCCTACAAACAGACAAGTATTTTGCTGAACAAAAAGCCACTGTTTATGGTTTTGTTTTGGTTGTTGGTTTTTTTTTTTTTAAATCTGAGAAGGCTTTGTTATCTTCTGACCTGGATAATACGATGTCAAAAAAAACTAGCTCCGTGTGTGAAAAACACTACATCTATCAATAGCAGAATTAAAAAGGGACCGTTACGACGGCATAGGCTGATCTGCTTAATGTAAGCTACTGAATTTCATCAGATCGTACCTAATCCAGTTCATATTGTCTTTTTGAATTTAAAAGATATGATGCTTAGCCGTGCATGTAGCAGAGGCTAAAGACGTGCTATAAAAGACAGCGAAAACCTTTCTAGGGAATGCAAAGGGACTGTGTGGTTTCTGTTTGGGAGAGCTACTGTCACATAGTTGATTAAGGCAAGAAATTGCTCTCAAAAAAACCCACAAACTGTAAAAATTTATTACTTTTTACATATGTTTTGGAAGGGTCTCCCAGCATAGCATGAGCCCTCTTTTGAGGGTTATATTTCAAGCAGTGATTGCCTGGTTGGGGGAGCAGACCCCACCTTATTGCCTGATCTCATATTTTTGGACAACCGTTACTCAAAATGCATCCCTCCCCTGCTACCTGGATGAGAATAAAGTTGGACCAGAGGAGTTCTGGTGTATGGCCAAGTATCTACTCCAGATGAGACGAGTTGGTGACATTTCAGGGGCTGGGAATGGGATCGAGGAGGGACACGCAGGTAAGGACATGGCTTTTTCTTCTCTTGCTCTTGTAGCGGACTTTCTCACTTCTCACTGGATAGAAGTTGTGACCTATTTCAGAGGGACTTTCTGCATAGAAATTTGGTTTCTGGGTGTTGTCCCAGAGGCAGCTTTTATATCTGTTTTGTTTTGGTTTGGTTTTTTTTCTGATTCATACCACCCCTTCCCATCTATCTGGCCCCTGCATGGGGATTTAAAATAATAATAATAAAAAAAAAATCACAAAAAACCCCAACAACAACAAATCTGGTCCTTGTAGGAGATGCGTACCACCTTTTCTTTGTCCAAGAATTTTCTGTGTATGCCTGGCAGTGATGGAATGCTTCTGAATAAATGGGGAAGGACAGCATGAATTATAGCTGTAAGTCTGAAGGGCTTTTCGGTTGCTTCCTGCCTGTCATCCCTGGGAATATTACTTGTTACATGATCACAGCTAAATAAATATACAAGAAATGATTTATTCAAAATTAAGAGTATTATCTAATTGTGAGAAATGGCTGCAAAATGCTGAGGCTTAGGAATGCTCTCGGTTGCAGCACACCTAGACAGAAGCTTTCTGCTTTTTCCTCGATGGTGATGCTTACTGTCCCTTTGCAGCTGTAACACTGAAGATCCAGACGCTTGGGTAAAATCCCCCAAAAGATGAGGCTGGGGTCAAAGGCAGGTACGGCATGGGTCTCCAAGTCAGCGTCATAGTGAGAAGGGAAATAAGCCTAGATTTCTGTCCATCTCTCTTGATAACGCATTTGTAAGCTTACGTGTAGCTTGCGCTTTGAGACGCGCGCACGTATTCTTTGCTGTATTGTCCCCTGCCAACAGCACCCCCCTCATCTCCTCGTGTAGGCACGCCATTACGCACAGCAGGGTCTCTAACAGCAGGAGTGCTTTATGTTACTAGAAGCTCCTGTGAAGTCAGAGAGATTTAAGAAAAAAAAAAAAAAAACCCAAACCTGAAAAAGAAGAAAACATCCCTATGGCTCTGGAAACCACTTGTGTCTCCTGCTGGTGTTAGGACTGAGCGTTCTCGTCCCTCTACCTTGACAAGAGCCTATCCTCACCTTCTCATTGCATTATGGTTGTGTTTATGTAGATGCTGTTGCATGGAAGTGTCCCAAGTAAAACCCAGCTGGAAAACGTCCATTGCATGCACATCCTGCAGTGATTGCGAGCTAATTCCATACGCCTCAGCTATAAATGTTAATCCTTGGTTTTGCCCCCACCACCCTCTGCTCATGAATAATTAGGCTAGCTGATCCCCTCTCCTGCCAACCTAGATTTGCAAGAGATTTTGCAAGTTCAACTACTTTTGAGTTTTCCTTAGAGTCTGCTGAAGTTGGTGAGGAGTATAATATCTCGTCTGCCTTTACCTTGTGGACTGCTTTGAGGAGAAGACAGGCTGAGATGAAGTAGCAGTCATCAGGTGAGAGATACTGCATTCTTTTCCCTGTACTGGAGGAGGAGGAAGGCCAAAGAAATGATATTTACAGTCCTGCTCAGGCCTCCTGTCTAAATGCATCATTGCCTGGCAGCTGAGACCCTGTCAGGCAGCCTGTGGGTGGGAAGGCTGCCAGGTGAACACATGGGCATGGATGCCGGCCGCGAGGAGCACGAGCAGGAATTGTGGATGGCAGGATGGGCGTCCCAGCTGGGCGCATCCCCGGGACCGGTTACCGCTGAGGAGCTGTGTGTCCCTACATCTAAAGGCTGGAGTGACTTCAAACAGTCTCCGTGCCTGCTAATTCGGGGCACGGGAGGGTTGCCAGGCTGAGGCATGCATAGCCCTGAGACCTCAGGCTTCAGCTTAGTTGCGGTGCGGGCAGGGAGTTGGCAGCAGCGACGCAAGCTTCCGTGTGCTGGCTTGCCAGCGTGCTTTGCCCGGAGGGGCTGTCTCCATGGGCGAGTGGATGATGGCTTTTTCTTTGTGCCTCTTTTCATCTGTGAGCATGGGCCAGAGAAAACGCACAGAGGAGGGGGGACCTCTACAGCCGGGCTGGCCCGGGCGCGTGGGCAGGCGTACGGAGTGCAGGGGTTGCCAGAGTAATCCCTGTGCCACTCTCCCAGGAACACAGGGTGAAAGCTGGGACTTCACCAGCCAGACATGAGCAATGGGGGAAGACCAGGGTGTTGGTCTGAGAGATACCGCGATGGATGCGCACCCCGTCTTGCCATAACTGGCAGAGTTGAGGCCGGTTGTGTCAGCAGGGCTTTGCTGCATTCCCAGGGTGCGATCTGAGCCGTGGTTAGCGGTGCTAACTCTCGTAGCGGTCGCTGAGCTGACACCAGGGAGTTGTGCCTTGCTGCTGACTTGACCTGAGACTGGGCTGGGTGGGGAGCTCAGGTGTTTCCCAAGACACGTAGCACCAGCCAAAGGAAAGCGTTACACGATGTATGGACCTGCAATAGTGGTTGTTGGCTCCCTCCAGCCCCTCTCTTCAGGTCTACGTGTGCAAAAAAAAGAGCAAAAGTGTTTTTCTTTGCCTGAGTTGTTGAGGAAGAGGGACTCATTTTCTTTTAGTGAATTGGGGGTAGGTTTTCTAGGTGGAGCCACCTCCATCCCCATAACAAAGGTGTCCTTCCTCCTTTCCATTCCCTGGTATACGAAATGCTTTAAATTGATGGGTACTTGCCCTTGTTTTGAAGTTATGGAGCCGGTTCTTTGATATAAGAACCAGCTACGCTGCGCAGCTCAGACCTAGTGAAGTTAGGAGATGTTTTCTGTCTGATGTCAGCTTGAAGCCTCGCAGACACCGAATCCCTCTAGAGGAGGGCACATCTGTTCAGGAATCTGATCTCATTTCTGCCTTATAGATTCTCCAACTAAATGGACCATTTGCTTTCATGAAAGTAATTGCTTTGAATGCTGTGGAAAAAAGAAGCCAAAGCCACAGACAGTATCTAACCTTGCTAGTGTTTATTCAATAAATTAATAAAATAAACACTAATAGGGTAGCATTCAAGTTCACAACAGTGCAGTAATCTATTTTGAAGCCGTGGTGGCTATTGCTAGCAGAGCGCACCACAGAGCAGCGGCTATCTGTAATGTAAAAAATCTGGCTACAGGTGCAGATAGCGGTTATAGTGCACCCACGAGCATCGTGGAGCCGGGGCGTAACAGCTCCATAGAAACACATCTGTTCCCTGCCATGCTGACGAAGGGCTGCTCTGGTTCCGCTGACTGCTGCTGCCGGCACTGAATTCGTCCCCCTGGTCCCAGGTACCTGAACTACAGGAGATCCTGTAAAATATGATGCTAATACCGGGGGGCTGTTGACCTTGGCACCTTGTTGCTGAAGCTGCTCTGGCCTCCCTGCTGCCCAGCTGCTGTGCAGGCAGGGCACGTGCTCCTGGCATGGAAAGCAGCGAGCTTGTGTCCCCAAATATGGGGAAATCCGGGGCATTCAAACTCTGTCCTAGGCTCTGTGTCAATATGACTTTTGTGCTCTTTCTACAAGTAAGAAAGGCATAATTACGTTCTTGCTATAAAGCTTCTTCCCTTCCCTGCTACATCACCCTGCCCCTCTCTGCCACATCCGTAGCCTTACTGCTCCCTACCCACCGTAAAGCAGAAATAGCGCGGCACACCCTACCCGAAAGAAGCAGCAGGTACATCTGTCCCCACGCACAGACTCCCCCGCCTCCCTCTCCTGCCACCGCATCCCGGGCCTTCCTGGCCTTTTGTGTGGCTGGGAAGATACAGCTCATTGCTGCAGGTACCACAGCTGCTGCAGCAACTTGGCTGGCTAAGGCCACGTCCTCCAAAGCTGGCAGCAGCCTTCTCTCAGAGTACCCGATTCCCCTCACCTTCTGACTTTGGTATGAGGCTGGGCAGATGCTTTTTCATACACTTAAATAGTAATATCCATTCTTTACTATAAGTATACTGTAATAAAGAATACGTTATTAATTATATATTATACATATATATTATACATTATTAATTATATATTATATATAAATGATACATTACTTGAGCATATATTTATTGTAAATATGAATAATATATTATTTTTATACAATTGTATATGTGTGCATATATAAAATATAAGAATATGTTATTATTTAAGCATATGAGGTTGGGCAGTTGTTTTTTATATGCTTAAATAATAATATATTCTTTATTATAAATACATATTTAAGCATATGAAAAAGCATCTCCCCAACCTCATACCAAAATCACAAGATGAGAGGAATTGAGTACTATGATGGAAGGCTGCTGGTAGCTTTATATATATCTCTATATCTATCTATATCTATCTATATCTATACACACCTTTTTTTTTTTTTTTTTGTGGAGGGCTGGTAAAGGTAGGTTGCCTTATGTTTAGTTGTTAACGTCGCCTTTTCTGTATTTTTTTTTTATGAAGCAGCAAAAGTTAAGAAAGAAGAGACATTTTTACAGATGTACAGCTATTAAAATGGCACTAACAAAACGGTGGAGCTCATCGCTATTACCCAGGCCACAGCCACCAGGGGCCAGCCCAGGTACTTTCTTTAGGGGCTGTGACGTGCTGCAACGCAGGGAACTCCGATTTCTCTGCCTCTCACGCATGTACCTGCTCTCTCCTGCCCTCTCCTCACCTCCTCCGGGAGCTGCCTTTGCAGTTTTGAGGCAGATGCAACGTAGTCCCAATGACGACCTCTTTCTTGGCTATCTTTCATTAGCTACTAGAAGGCTCGTTGTGTTTCTCTAATGGCCTGCCATCCTCCCGAGATCCCAGCACGTGCTCTGCGGAGCAGCTCGCAGTCAAGGCGTGTGCCTCAGGTTCCAGCTTGCAGAGATGCGGTGCAAGGGAGGTGGGGAATGGGCTACAGCACAGCCGGTAGCGGAGCAAGTGTCCAATTTCGGCAGGCTCCTGGGCTGATTTGGTGTCACGCAAAGATGTGGTTTCTCCTCATGCCAGCAAAGGTTTTCTCAGGTAGTTGTGGTTTTTACTGCCAGATGATTGATGAAGATGGCTCCAGCTGGGGACCAGGAGAACTACCTGTGCTTTCCTCTTCTAGCTTCAGGAATATGGGTATCCGGCCCCAGGCTGGAGCTTGTGCAAGTAGATGTCACTTCTCCCTCTGACTCCATATCCCTGCCCCATACACATGAGGGGAAAGCAGTGCTGGTAGTTTAAACTGTTAGACCTGTGCAAAGGGTCTTTGTCACATGAAAAATGGTTAAAATTGGTAGGAAAAGTCTTTTAGTGCTGGGCTTCCAGAAAAGTACAACACCAAGCTAAAATGACCTTCTCAATACTTGACTAGCGGAAGAGCCTCATCCCCAGCCAGCCTGGCTAAGGCGTGCTGAGGTGGTACCAGCAAAAACTAGAGATCACCCTCGATGTAAGATGCGTGTGCTGGCTGTGAGGTCCAGCTGAACGTGGTCCTGCCCCAGTTCCTGCCTTGCTGAGAGCCTGTCTGCAGTCAGGTTTGCCCCAGGGCTCCAAGGTCACAGCAAATGGTTGCCCTAACCCTCCCAGCGCCCTCCCTGGCACCCTCTCGCCAAGTGCCTGGGGGATGGCTGCTCCTGCGGGCCGTGGAGGTCTCACACCTGCAACAACTGCAGGTGACCAAGGCAAGCCCACCTGCAGCTTGCACGGTATCAAAAGGTCACCTACCAGGTACTGGGAAATAGCGTGGGAGGGATGGTGCAGACCATGTTTGTGATTCCTGAGCTCTAAAATCCTGTTTTACATCAGCATTTCTCATTTTTCTTTATACCTCTCTCCCCACTGCATCCGTACTGCTCTTCTTCCCGAGAACAGCTTAGGCAGGCTCTGCCAGGAGGGAGAAATATTGGATGTTGTCTGGAGCTTGCTTTAAGCAAGGTAAAGAGGGAGCAGACAAGGTCCACAGTAAGCTATTTGGCACTGTGTAGAACTGCCTTTATTTAGCGCCACGGTGCTACTGTCATCCTCAGGATGTAGCCTGGCACTAATCGCTTCTCTGGTTGGTTTAATTATGATACGTTGGTCCTGAGATGCTGCCGCTTTTAATATTGTGAAGATTCACATGGTACCTGCTGGTAGATCCCATGGGTGCTGGGAGCTGCTGGACCATGGTGCCAAAGCTTAGCTCCTGGGTGAAACTTACTTAGTAAGATGCTGAGCTATAGCTTTGGTGTGAAGGCAACAAGATAAAATTAAACAAGGCTCTACCCATCGGTACTTATACAACACCACAGTTATGACTAGTGCTTCACAGGTTGAAGAGGAGCGTGTTGGAAGTGTTTCTGTATCAAATAAACCCAGAACCAAGTACAACAAACACAGGGTGGAGCAGAAGATGAGGACCAGGGAAGAGCTGCCCTGAGATGTGGTCAGCGGCAGGGAGGCAGACACCCAAACTCGTCCTGTGAGCCTGGGAGCAGGCTTTTCCCTTCCCAGTCTTGCCCTGAGAATGACTTTGTCAATAGCTTTGGGCAGGTTCCATCACTTCTAGACTTCCCTTTTCTCTCCTAAAAAAGAGGTTGCTGCTTTTATGCCTTTGCAACAGGGAGGACTGTTATGTTTGCAAATGCTCCAAAGAGCCACCAACCACTATGTGAGATTTACCCTGGAGAGGAGGGGTTTAGCCCCCAAAATGCACCCTCCTCCTATTGCAGATCCTGTGAAAGCTGGAAGAGATGCTCCGCCATTGGCAGAGCAGGAATTCAGGAGGGACCGTAGCGGAGGTCTCTCCTGGGCAGCTCGGAGAGGAGCGCACTCTTGCTGATGGAAATCTGCTTTCAGCAACGTTGCTGAGCTCCCTGCTGCTTTAAGTGCTAGTCTAGATGTTAATAATGATATTATTACATTGCTGAACAGATTCAAACAGGGGGCAATACACCCACCTTATTTAAAGGCAGCTAAATGAGCATATTTTATTTAATAAAGTGTCGTAACGCTCTTTTGGCATGAGACCTGTCCTCGGCGTCACCTGTGTTGGTTTCTGCGTCTCTGTTGGGTACAGGGCTGTGGGGTGCCGACAGCAGCAGCCGAAATGTTTTTGGTTTTTTTTTTTTTGTGAGGAACCAACATCTTTGGCTGAGGATTTTGGCTCCACTTTATGACTGCAATCAGCCAGTGACAGTTGAAAATTATGACATTAAAAATATATTTTTTAACTACAGTTAATTGATTGTCATGGGAAATTAGCATGCAATGGGCCGTTTACTCTCTATTTATCACTACATTTTGCTAAACAACATCAGCGCTGCTGTCTGTTACCATCTCTCTGCTGTGACTGGTGAATCTCCTTGTACCTCGGTGGTGCCGGGCTTTGATTTCGGAAGACAGAGGCTAACCCCAGCTGGGGCAGGCAGCAGCCACCCCGCTCTGTGGATGCGACTGGAAGACAAACGCTGCCGGGTGGTTTCAGTTATTCTATGGATGCTGTGCTGTACCCCGCATCCCTATATTTCTTGCAGCTTCTTTCCTTTTCCTGCCCCACTGCGGCTCCATCTGGGAAGCCAGAGCCACGTGCGTGTCTCCAGGCTATACATCAAAACTAGGCTTTCTGCGACCATAGCTCCGCAATAAACAATGAGGAGAGCATGTCCCTGCTTGACTGGTATGTTAAGCAGATGTTCAGTATCTAGACCTCATTTCAGACAGGCAGAAAAGAAGAGGAGGGAAAAGAGGATGATTTTCTCTCCTCCCTAACAGCTAATGATGCCCTCGCAAACCTTCTGCGTTTGCGACGCCAGCCTGCAAATTCGGCGTTAACAGCTGTTCTCGAGCTGCTGGCTGGATTGCAGGGATGCTACCTCCCAGGATATTTGAGCGTGTGTGGAGCTGGCTCCAGCTGCAGAGATGGAAAGGGCTAAAAGGATGCTTTAGAGCCACTGAAGAAATGCTGAAAGAATAGGCTGGAAGCTTGGGGGTTACCGGGCTGTGTCACATCTGAGCTGACTGCTTTAACTCTCCTTTGAGCTAGTCTCCTTTATATTTATTTCTTACAGAAGCAGCTCAATTTTTCATAACTTCCCTGTGTGAAAGGCTTATTATTATCTGTTGTTGTTATCATTCTCCAAGGTTACACAGCATCTCTGTGGTAGAAATGCAGCCCTAAGACTGAGCTGAGCCGTCTTGGCTCTTGGTCCCATTTTCACATCCATCCCGACACCTTTGCCCTCACCCACGGGCAGCAGCAGCGGGGAAATGTCCCACTGACAGAGGGATTTCATAAGCGTTATTAATGTAACAGGGATTTCTAGGCAAAAAGCAGGAGGTAATTAATGTGTAAAAGTGTGCTCTAGTTAATTGGGGAGAATATAAATACCACTCTACCTGGGCTGGACACAGTTAAGATGATGTGGCTTGCTCTGTTTCATCTGAGGGGGTGAGGAGCAGAGCAGGAAGATCCCAGCCCTGTGCTCCAGCTAAGAGGTCAGCCTTCCCTTTGCCAGGTTAATCACCCCGCTGCCTTCATCTATGCAAACAGCTGTTAAAATAACCCCTCAGGTTCCTCTTTAAGCTGCTTTAACTGCACAAATGACATCTATGTAGGTACAAGGCAGACAGTTGTCAAAATTATAGCCAATGGCTATCTGGAGAGCAGAGCATCCGTGCAACAGCGCTGTTAAGTTCTGAGTATTTCGTGGAAGAAAATGGAAGGGCAGGGGTGCCCTTTTCAAGCTGTTTCAGAATAAATCCATCACTGAGCAGAACTGCTTTAATCCGTGTGCTTCATAAGGAAAAATTTCCTTTCAGCAGCAGCACAATGGTCACCACAACGGGATGCTCGTAGCAAAAATCATCTGAAGGCTGTGCCAGGCAAAGAGTCTGTGTTTCACAGGATGCCGGCGGGAGTGACGGTCACCGGGCCACTGAAAAAATCAAAGATCATCGGCCGTGGTGACAATGGTGGAAGCTGTTTTGCGTAAACGCTTCAACTTCCCATCATATTAAAAGGTTTCTCCTTAGTCCTACGTCCACGCGGAAGAGTACCACTGGATCCAGTCAATGAGGCTGTGCAGCTTCACTGGGCATAAGGGACCGAATTTGGACGCCATCGAAGGAGGTAACAGCGCTCTCAGCTTCAATTTGTTCCCGCATCTCTGCGTTTTAGAAAAGAATAAACATTTTACAAGTAGAATAAGACAGAAAAGAAAAAAAACCCAACCTCTTCAATCAATTACTTTTTGCTGAAATAGTAAAAAATTGCTCCTGCCTGTTACACATCTATTCTGGGAGCAGCGATACCGAGGAATTTAGCGAGGACTTGAGGTCAGCTATTCGGTGTGCACAGGGGCATTTTGGGCAGTTTTCTGTTCTTTTAGCAATAAGACAAAAAGAATTGAGGGTAAAGGACTCATCTGGGAGGAAAGTTCCCCGGGGCACCGAGTCACTTCAGAGAGGTAATAGGGTGCTTTCACGCAGGAAAAAAAGTGATTTAGCAGACCACAGGGCTCCATTTCCAAAAGTGCGGAATACCTCGAGCCTGGGGGGAGGTTTTCATGGGAGCTCGCCCCTTTGGCAGTGCTCCTGAGGGCAGGAGCCATCCCAGCACCCTCCTGGCTGGGCTCCGGCCGCTGTGATGCCAGGCACGGTGCGACGGTGAAGGCCATTGCAGCTTTACCGGAGCACCCAGTGCTGGTTGTTCACCCAAAGAAACCAGCAACCGGGGTTGCGAAAGAGGAGGTGAAGGGATGGAGGGGTGATTTTGGGTAGCGGGGGGGGAAACCAAGCAGGTGTGCTGAGGCTGCCCAGCACCATGAAAGCTGGATCCCTCCCTTCCTCTGAGCCGGTCTCATCAAATGAAAACAAGAGGCCAGAGGCTGAGGTTTATGGCTGGTATGTCTGAAACAAATCAAAGGAAAGGAAAGAATATTTGGCTTGCCCGAGCGTGGCAGGGACCGTGCCAAGTCTTTCATGTGGGAGCACGGCTGAGGTGTTGCTGTGCGCTGGGTTGGGGGTGGCAGGTCCTGATGGGCAGGGATCGATGGCAGCTGCAAGGGATGGGCCAGGAATCACAGATACTGGACTGGAGTTTAAATAAAAACATAAAATAAAAACATAAAAGGAAAGCTGGATGTCACCCCAGCAGTCTGCGGTCCCCTTTAGGGACCTCCAGTTGCACTGTGCTGTTTATCACCTGCCTTCCCAACCCCTTCCCCATCCCACTTTCCCTCCTGTGGCAGAAGGTGGCTATATAAAAGGACAGGATTTTGGAGAGGAGATGAAAATGGTCTTTCATTTTCTTCCATCGTCATTTGCTCACTCAGTTGTCTGCCTGTCAGACTTTAGCATCTATCACCTCCCCCCTCCCATCTCCCCTAATTTCCCTGCCTTGCAATTTGGGTTTTCCCTGGGCATTTTCCTGCCCCTTGGGCTGTGAAATTTCCTGCTATGGTCATCCCTTGAACGTGCATTCACATTGCATTACACATGCAATGCAAAGGCTGATGAGGGGAGATGAGAAGCATGGCAGCCATGCAAGGGGGACATTGTTTGTATAAAGCTTCCAGAAATGACAGCAGAGCGCTGAGCTGGATGGCAGGGATGGCTCTGCAGCCTGATCCCACCGCGCCGGGCCAGCTTTGGGATGGAGGCAGGTACGGGGCTGGAGGAAAACATCTTTCCTTGGGCAAGTTGCTAGAGGAGCAGCAGAAACTCCTGTGCGAGCTGAGCCAGACAGAAAGAAGCATTGTCGTGTCTATTTTAGGATTTTGCGCTGCTGCTCCTCGGCATCCAGTCCAAATACATCCCTTTAATGGATGTTGCTCGAGAGGAAACACATACATTCTCCTGCGAGAGGGTGCCTGTGCCTGTAAGCCTGTTTCCCCAACACTATAAATTGGTCCTATAAAAGATGTTACCTCTCCCTGCCTCTCCTTAATAACACGGTGTTGTGGCTATAACAACACTTTGCCGCTGTCATATTTTTCACCAGGACTCAGTCCCCCCTCTTTTTTCCTCCTGAGTACTGAACAGCTCTCAGCAAAACCAGGCAGTCAATCATCCCAGCATCCCGCATCCCAGCATCCCAGCGCCGATGGCAGCCACTAGGTAGGGCAGGCGTGGTTGGGCACATGGATGTGAACAGAGGGATCTGGTGAGGATGCTTTGGGAGGAGGTGGGATGCTGGGCACAGAGGGGAGGGCAGCAGCAATGGGGCCACATGAGAATTCAGGAGGTGGGTGGGGGTGGTTTGGGTGCATATCATGTGGTCCTGGACAGCCTTCCTGGGACCCAGCTCTGCAGTCATGCAGACAAAACCACTGTTTATTCAGATTTGCCCTCCTGGGACGATCACTCTGTCACCACGTTGCGGCGCCCCATGGGAAGCCCAGCCACAAGACGCGAGCTGCAGTGCAGGCTAGGGGCTCATCCTTGGAGACTCAGTGTTCCTCGTGTGTGAGGAGCATTTCTGTAGCCCTCGTCGAGCCTTTGCAGTCAGTGGCTGCCTGGTGGCAGGTGCTGCCCTGTGCCAAACCCTCCTGACAACGCGAATCTCGGGGAGAGATGGAGCAGCAAGGGTGCCTGGCTGGCGCTGGGGCAGCCCATCTCCTTCCCATCCAGGCCCCAGCACGATTGTGGAGAGCACCAGAGGCCCTGCTGATGGCCCTGGCAACTCAGAAGGAGAGTGGAAAAGGCGACTTTCAGTTTTATTTAAAAAGAGTAAATGCCCAACTTCCCCCGCAAGTGACCAAGCAGGAAAGTGACCATCTGCACCCTGTTTCCTCCCATCCGGTGCCACTGGGACCAGTAGCAGAGTTAGGTCCTTTCCGCATGACGGGCATCCAAGTTGCAGCACCTGCCAAGTCTTCACATAGCTGCTATGTCGAGCTACTCCTCTTCCTCGCACATGTGGAAGGGGAATGTAGCAGAGAAAATTGCATCTGAAAGTTCACATTTCCGGATTTCTTTTCCCTGAGGACCTCGGAGCCTTTTCACTGAACACTAAAGATGCAGCATCTGCTTCTTCAAAAATAAATCCATTCCTTGGGTGCACAGCATGTAAGCGGAGTGCAATGTGGTTGCTGAAAATCTGTGCAAACCCAGTATCAGGGCATTATGTATTACAATAATAAAGGTTTAAAATAAACCCTTAGAGGTTACTCTTACAGCCGAAACTTTGAGATATCCTTCGGTCACTGGGTAAAGCCTTGGAAAGGACTTTCAGTCATGGTTCGTCTCTTCTTTGTCTCACTTTTATGCATGGCCGGGGGCCTTAGGGGTAACGTGGGGGGCTATATGCTAGGGAGGATTCATACATCTGGGGTCAATCACATCTTTATACTTAGAAATGAGGCTTAAACATGTTGATCCTTTTTGCCGTTCCTTGCGTGAAAGAAAAGGGGACCATTTAAAAGGCAACAAATCTTGTCAGCTCACAGTCGGCACGTCCTGACCAATAGGTTGAGCAAAACCAAGCAGCTGAAATGTTGTTTCTCTCACTTGAGCCTAGGTTTTTTTACAGAAGATCCCACCCTCTTGCTGGAGGGTTCATTCCCTCTCAGCTAAGCTGTGAACGTGAGACCCTCCTGCTACAACACTGCGGTAAGTTGCCGTCAAGAGCAACCTCCTTGCTTTATGCTATTACAGTAAAGCATGGCCAAGTATTTGCATGATGGCACTTTTAATAAGCTAGTTTTCCGATGATGCATGTAATCTTGTCATCTTCCTGACAAATTAATGCTTAAAAAAAACCCCCCACTGTTTTAACTAGCTAAAACGTTAACCATTATTGCCCTAAGGCTTATTAATATTTTGGTGTACAGTAGCGATGCTGGAATAATGCCAAGAAGTTGTAGGTATTAACGCTTCTTTGCCTGTCAGGATATTTAAGTCTTAGGTGTGGGATGTGGGTGATTTAAATAATTCCTGTAGATTCATCAGCTTCCCTTGTCACATGTATGGGGACAGGAGAAACCACACGTACGAGCATGCTTAACAAATGAGCTGTCTAACAAAGCGCTTTCGTCTACAGGCATTAACCATCTACTGTCAAACAGATCAGTGGGAAAAAAAAAAAAAAGGCATAATTCCATGTCAAAGTTTCGTACTGTGTCCCGCCGTTTTTGATGACGGCAGCTGGTCCCACCCTGCACATGAGAGACGATCCCAACATCCCATCAGTGTTCAATGCATTCGGCCACCAGCGAAACGTAAGGGCCCCGAGTAAACAAACCTGGTTAGTGGGAAGCTGGTGAATAACAGGAATAAACTAAAAAAAAAAAAAATATAGAGTCTGATACGAAGAGGCTTATTTAACAAACCCCAATGAAATCTTTAATTAGGCAGCCTTGAGCAGGGGGTTGCCAGCCACACAAATCAGAAGAAACGCAAAACAAATAGCCCATAAAATGAGCACAAATTTAATATAAGAAAAAACCCAGGCACAATTTTTTATACTTACTAAACAGGCTTTCAAAAAGATGCTCTGGCAACACACCTTTGTGACATGTAAGGGTCAAATATTCATGATGGCAGGCCCTGCCTTTGCAGGCAGGGCTCACTAGCCACAGGCATGGCCCACAGCAAACGGCGGCTGCAGGGCCAGGAAACCAATGAGCTGGGCAGCGCTGCTTCCTAACAGAGTGGGTAAATCCAAAAATTCCCATGGAAGCAGGAGAAATGCCACCTACGATTTGCCCGAAACCTGTGCCTCGGTCAGCAGTGCTTTTGGGGCGTGCGAAATGTCAGCTGGTGCTGTTGGATGCAGGGAACCACACCAGGCAGCCACCAGCTCCTCCTGGCTTGCTGCAGGCAATTAAAAAGCATCTCCTGGGCTCCAGCTTTTCTGCCCTTTGGGTTGGGACCGAGTTATTTATCCATGCATGGTATTTCTCAACCCATAAGTAACCCGCCTCTCTGTTTTCCTCCTGGAGCAAAGGGGGGGGTGTGTTGAAATGAGGGTCCTCATGGGCTCAGAGAGAATGGGTGGCATTGCTGGTGGCTGACTCCTCACGGGGCTGTTGGGAGGGGTTTTGCTGCTGGGGGTGGGATGTAGATACAGGTCCTGGAGAGCTTGGTCCACCTGTTTTCTAGGGTGTAATGCCTGTGTGTTTGTCATCCCCAAATCCATGGCTCTTGACACCTCAGGTGGGATTTTTACTGTGGATGTGGGCTGTGAGTTTCCATCTATTTCCCCGTGCTTTAATCTGTTTCCCTGGAGGCTGTTTGGGGCCCCAGCCCTGCTCAGCCTGGGCTGGGCATCTGTCCCATAAATGTTCCTGGCTCCCCGCATGCGGGAAGGGGTTTTGAGGATGTTGCGGAAATTCTTTGTCTCCGCTTCCTATTTCTTTTCCTGCTCGCTCCCCCCTCAGCCGGGCGCGTGCACTGCCGGCTCGGACAGCCTTGTGCTTCCTTGTTTTGGTCCATATCTGGCCATTTATACTTTATAAAAGATGGAAAGGGCTGTTTTTTTAATAGTTGGTGTTAGCCTGGGTGATACCCCATGCACTTGGGTATGCCTAGGCACCGGTGTGGCTGTCCCTGGCGAAGCACGGCGGCTTTCGGCCAGGCTGCTCCGTCCTTCCCAGAGACCAGAGCGGCCCTTGCTCTGCAAAATGTCCTCCCCTTTGGGTGGTGGGGGAGCGGAGTGGGTTTGGGTGCAGGCTGAGGGCCTGACTCCTTCTTCCTCTCAGCCCAGCTAGATGGCTTTATTCCCACAAATAACGGGAGGTGGCACGCTGCAAGCGCTGCCAAAATCCTGTCTCTTTCTGACAACATCATTGTGGCTTTTCCTCTGGTTTCCTTTGTTTGGGATTAAATGGTCAATTAAAAAAATATATAAATAAAATCTTAAAATAACTTTCTGGTCTAGCTGGGGCTCTAGAAACCCCCCCAAGTGCCCAGGTAGGTGCAGTGAGTCTGGAGACATAAACAAAAGGCTGTGGCTGACATTTTCCCACCATGACCATTTTTTGGCAGCGGCTTGCCCCTCTCAACCTGACTTGCATGATAAGCACTATGCCTTAGTGAGCCAAAAAATCAAAAGCTTTGAAAACTGGGATCCATCCATGTCTCAAATTAACCTTTAAGACTTGCTGGGCACTTCTCCTTGCGCTGTTGACTTGTGCATCATGGGCGCAGGTCCAGTTCTCCGTATGTCCCTCCCCAAGGGAAAATGCTCACCCCGCAGCCCGGGACTGGGAGGGCCCGTCTCCTCCCTCCCTGCTAGAGCCGAGTTTCCTTCTCCTGCTATAAAAAGAAATGAAGGTTCAGCCATGACAATATGGTTTTAGGGTCGGGATTTTTTAAGTGCGAAATTCCTGGGGAAACGTGAGGTTTGTTTCCATACGCTGCAGCGCCAGCCACAGCTGGGAGGGCAGCAGCTTCCTGAGATTGTTCAGTAGTCACTTAAGCAGGGTAAGAGCAAGTTCCCCTGCTGGTAAGGCAGCCTTTAAAGAAAATTTCTTTCTTATTGCTTAAGGTAAGGGAGGGACTTAATTTTCCCTCTGCAAATGCCCCCTCCTTGCCTGTGCCCTGGGCCCCAGGCATCGTGCTTGCCATGTGCCTCTATTGCCTTTACTGTAGCTGCTGCTGACAGCTCTGGCTCAGGGACGGGATAAGATGGGATGGGATGGGATGGGGTGGGTGGGACAAACATATCTGAAATCTATGTCTTTCCCTTGTCAATTTTAATGAAAGAAAGGAATTTATTTTTGTTTTGCCCAGAAGATGCAACCATGGGAGCAGAAAGCCAGCAGCTATTCCTGAGTGCTCGTGTCCTCGAAGAGGGAAAGGGCTGGAACTAAACCGCTTGTTAGGTTGTAATTTGCAGTGTTAAGAAGTGGATTTGTGCTACGCAGAATGTGTCTGTGCAGGGAGGAGGCCAGCAGCCGTGCTTGCATTGACAGCAATCAGGTAAGTGCGGCTCTGGGCTGGGAAAAGATGGGAGCATACATCGGTCCCATTGCATGAAGCCAGGAACGTGGCACCAAGCTGCAGCCTCGGCACAGTCCGTGGAGTGTGACCTGCCCACTTCCTTGTGGGTAAAATGTTACAATTCACTGGGAACCTGCTTGGGAATAAAATAAAATATTTATGGAAAGCAGGGAATATCAAGAGGGATGTGTTTGGCAGCCTGATGGCATGGAGCAGTTTGGTTTTATGGCTTATAACCCAGTGGTTACTGTATTGTGGTAGGAAAGATGCTAATGCTGCTGCGGCGAGGGCCAGCCCAGCTCCTCTGCCTCCGGCGCCGCTTCGTGCACTGGGAAGCCACCTGAGCTCCTGTTGAGACAGAGATGGGATGGCCTCCTGGCAAAGGGGTCTCACTGTGGCTTGGCAAACCCTGGGCAAGCTCTGCTCTGTCTCATCTCCCCATCAGTGCCACAGACATGCTGATGACCCCAGGCATCGCTAGGCTTAGTATCATTTTGGAGCTTCAAAGTCTTCAGCTGTTTTGTTTTTTTTTTTTTCCCCCTGAGCATTTAGCCTGTACCTGCAGCTTTGACAGCTGGCTGGTTTAGGTCAGAAATCAGCGAGGCTGAGTCTTTCCGTAAGCCAAAAAAGGAGCGCACGGGAGGCTGAACACCAGGCATCTGCCTTTGCCACGGGTCTTTCCCATTTCTATGCTCTACGTATTGCACCATGGAAAAATGGAGGGTATTCCAGGGGACTTAGGATGGATAAACTTTGGAACAACAGGAGTGAACACCGGCAATTTGGTAACTTCTCCCATCTACAGCTTCCCACAGGCTCTGTGGGACTCCCATCCCTCCTGCCATATCCCAGAAGCATTCACCCTCCGCAGCAGATGAGGAGACCAAGGCAGGGATGGCCCATACTTACCTGCTGCCCCTGGACAAGTCCTGACTGGAGTCCGAAATATAATTTACAAATCCTAATTCTTTAACTATAGCCCCATCTAATGGTATGATCCCAGCCACTCCCTGTACAATGCTGGTGTCTGGGCGGCTGCAAAGCCTCCGCCGGAGCTGGGGGTTTCTCGCCACACCGACAGTGCTGCTGGGCCAGATCCAGCCCGCCAAATGTTTCTGGCTGGGGACACAGCAGCAGTGGGGGCTGCCGCAGTCACCACACTTGGGCGCACCGGGGGCTCTGGCCATGCCTCAGCCTGCTCCTTGCAGTGCCGGTATGGTTTTTCTCTCTTTTTTTTTTTCCTGGTGTAAAAAAGCAGCAGTGCCTGCAGCTGCTTTGATGAGGCACGCTGGGCTCTGGCTCCCGCTGCCTGAGCGTGGCCGTGCCAGGCGGGACGCGGGCTGCCGGGCTCGGCTCGGGAGCCAACGTGCGCGGCTGTTGGGAGCAGCAGGATTTGTGCTGTGGGAGCCTTGCGCAGGCTCTCCCCGAAGATTCCTCCCAGGTCTTCTTCTGCCAGCGTCTGGCACATCTTCTGATGGGCACCCATACCAGAGCGATGCAGAGCTGAGGGTACGAGCAGCTCGATGCTGCCAGTGCTCCCTCACAGGCCCTGGGGAAGGAGCAGGGTGCCCGGCATGGCAGGCATTAGGTGCTCCTGTGTGCACGTTAGCAGCACTGTGACTAATGGAAAGCATTTAAGGGAAAGCCCTGTGATCCCTTGTCTGGAGGGTCCCCTGCATGCATGCAGAAGCACACGTTCACGTCAGCAGCAGCCCCGGGGGACACGCTGTCCTGTCCCCACCACATGTCCTGGCTGCTGTGGGGGCCAGGGCACTGCCTGCATCCCAGGCAGAGCTGTGGGAGCTCGGCTGCCTCCCAGCCCTTTCCAGCAAGGAAAATGGGCAGCAAACCCATGGAGCGGGCCCCAGGGCATACAGCCCGTACAGCCGCCTGCTTCTCCAGGTTTGCCTGCTCCTGGGCTGAACCCCCATAGCCATACGGAGCTATGCACTGATGTCCTAATGGCAACAGAAAGTTCACCTGATGGTGATTTTAATTGAATTTAAGCTCTATCTAGTGTTAAGGTATGAAAGGCCACGAGAACCAAGGGTGGTAGGGCTTGTTTTGCAAGGACGACTCAGTCTGGCTGCTGCCTAGAGGATAAGGTCCTGCATCTGCTTTGTGCCTTGCTGGCTGAAGCATCCCTGTCCCCACTTCTGCAGGCAGGGATAGAAGCATAGAATCATAGAATCGTTTAGGTGGGAAAAGACTTCAAAAGATCATTGAGTCCAACCATTACCCTCGCACTGCCAACTCCACCACTAAACCATGTCCCTAAGCACCACATCTACACGGCTTTTAAATACTCCAGGGATGGGGACTCAACCACTTCCCTGGGCAGCCTGTTCCAGTGCCTCACTACCCTTTCAGTGAAGACATTTTTCCTAATATCCAACCTAAACCTCCCCTGGCGCAGCTTGAGGCCGTTTCCTCTCGTCCTATTGCTTGTTACTTGGGAGAAGAGACCGACCCCCACCTCGCTACAGCCTCCTTTCAGGTAGCTGTAGAGAGCAATAAGGTCTCCCCTCAGCCTCCTCTTCTCCAGACTAAACAACCCCAGCTCCCTCAGCCGCTCCTCGTAAGACTTGTGCTCCAGACCCTTCACCAGCTTCATGCAAGCAGTGGTGGTACTGGTGCTGGGGATGGGAGTGCTGGTAGGGACTGCCCTGAGCACATGGTGGGTGTTTGTGGTGGTGCATCTTCCTCCCCCTCCTCTCCTGGACCGCTTTACGATCTCAGTAATTCCCATCAAGACTTGGCCTTTGTGCAATGAGTTTGGTGGTTAAGCGTCCCTTGACCATACCAGGAACTCTTGCGTGGTTAAGGTGGGAGTAGCACTGACCGTACCAGGAATAATCAGTTGCCCCCTGATAGTCTTGGAACATATCTTATCCAAATTGTAACTCAGGTGGACTGGTACGGGTGGATCTGTACCAGCATCACTGGAATTCTTGAGAACCAACCCAAATTGTGATGACTGGGTGGAAATTTACTGGTGCCTAAAGTCAATCATCTCATGACCCTATAAAACAGCGGTACCAGGTGAGACCCTTTGAGCTCTCCTGGACTGCAGCAGGCTGTGCCAGTGTCTCTCTCTGAGTGGGACACCTCTCAGAGTTTGTGAACCCTTACGTTTGGCAACAGGACCTGGGCTGAACTCCAGCCCCCCGACTCCTTCAGGCTCAACCTTCGCCCATTGAGACACTCATTTGAAGTGAGTATTTCACTGAACTCGAGGGCAATTTTTAACAGATAGATACCTTTGTATGCATATTGTGTGTGCGCGAATTGATTCAAATACTGTAGTAAATCCTATCTGATCACTTTGTAGATGCTAAAAAATTAACCAATGATTAATTGCTGCTAAATCCCATGATTCTCTCTTTAACTGTGAATAGACCTTAAACTGATGCTATTTTCTTTTTTTTTGGTCTTCTCTTTTATATGTATTCCATTCATTTAATAAGTAATAGAGTGAACCTTGCCATTGAACTTTTTGTTAAATCACACTTCTATAAATTTCTATTAAAATTACTATTTGCAAATATCTTTGACGGTGATTCTTTAAGTAAGTGACCTAACCACTCATCCGTGGCAGCGCTGCCGTTGCCTTTGGAGGACAGTTTCACGCCAGGCAGGTTACTTGCTGGTTCAGGGTGGGTTGTTTTTTTGCACATATATCTTCAAATGGTGGTGGTGGCTGAAACCCAACCCCCAGCGGCAGACATGGCTGACCTTGTCATCTGGAGCCAAATGGTGGTGTTGTGATGATCCAAAAACAGGCTGGAGAGCCCGGCTGCTCTGCTGCATCTGCCCAGGGCGGAGAGGTGGGTGGGCATGAGGTGGCCCGCCGCCCTCCGTGACGGTGCGGGGCTGCTTTAGCCATGTTATCCTTGTGTCTCAAGGGGTGCGCTGGCATGGTGTGTGCATCCACAGCCCCGTGTGCATTACCCAGCCTGCCTGGGTAAGTTCATTAGGGACTTGGGCTGCTAACGATGTGGAGATGGCAAATACTGATGATGGATGCCCAACAGGAACCCAGCCACTGGGCCGTGGCTCCCCTCCCTAAAAACAACTGCAGGGTCACAGTCAGGAGCAAGGTTTTTCCAAGCCTGGCTGAGAGAAATGCTCCTACTGATGGGCAAAGCAGCTCCTCTGTGCAAGAGGAGGTTTTTCTACACCACTTACAGTTGTGGTTCGTTTTCCCTCCCCTGCCGCTTTCTCCACGCACAAGGTTGTGCCCTGACCTCCCGTGTGACACAGGCCCTGAGACCCTCACGCTGGCTGAGTCTGAGCAGGCATGGTGGTGCTGGGGCTCTTGGAGAGCCCTGGGGGCACGTGGACACTGGGAGGGAGGTGGCATGACCAGGGATCATCGGTCACCGACAGGCATCATCCCTTTGGCCCCGGACCACGCACCACGGTGAGAGCGAGCCCCATCTCTCCCGCAGCGTGACCTCAGCCCTAAGTTACACACTAGCCCACAAAAGCACAGAAATCCAGCAAGCCAACAGCCAGAGCCTTCCGCTATTTCTCTTTTTTCCGCTGTTTTTGGCCTTTGCCCTTCCCTGAGAGCTGGGGAAGGGGCTCCTCCTACAGCCGGGGCCAGACCAGGCTGCTCTGGTGCAGACGCGGCTTGCTGGGCTGGCACCCACCAAGCCAGCCAGCCCTGGCTGGGTGTGCAGGCGGCTCCCCACTCCCCTGTGGTTTTAATTTGCTTCCTGGCTGCTGCAAGCCCCACCAGTGAGGCTGGGGAGGGAAAGCTGGCCCATCTCCCAGCTGGCTGGTTTCGGGAGGAGCAGAAAGCGGCTCTTTGTGGGGTCCCTTCTGCTGGGAGGGGGAGCTCGCTGCCCCAGCCCCCTGTTTATCCAGCACTGGCGGGCTGGCTACAAAAGACTACCTGTAAAAATTAGTTTTGGCACGAGCATCCCGGGGAAAGCCTTTGCCAAGGAAAAGCATTGTCGACAGGCTCTAGGAAAACAGCGTTACTCATCCGGGAGAAAATAACCAAGCCAGGTTTGAGCAACCTGCATGAATTTATTCGGTGCAGCTTAATCTCTGACTGGCAGCGGGGTGCCTGCAAAAGGATGGTGCTTTTTCTTGGTGTTACCCCATGCCACCCAGCTTGCCTCACCTTGGCTTGGTGCAGGCTTGAGGGTCCCCACTCCCCACCGAGGGATGCACCGGGCCGAAGGCGGGCATTTGTGGGGTGTAGCTGGCTGGGGCAGGGGGTGGTTTCTGTGCCGGGGCCGTGCCGGGGTGCTGGAGGTGCTCCTGGTGCTCTGCTGTGCTGGGGCAAAGCCCAGCCCCGGGGGGCTGGCTGGGGGCAGCTGAGGTTGGCAATGGGCACGGCTGAAACCAGCATTAAAACATTTCCCGCCTTGTTCTTCCCATCACCAGGCATGCACTGAAGTCACTTCCCTGAGTGTCTGAAGCAAGCCGAGGCTTAATGACATATTTTTTTAGACAGGAAAAATCTCTGTTCTCTTCAAACCATAACCAGAGTTTACAAGCATCACGTAGAGCTCTGCTAGTTGCTCTGCGCTCGCTCTGCAATCTTGTTTGACTATCTCGATGCAGGCTGCAAATAACTTTCTGGTGTTTTACAGCATGTATGGAAGATAAGAGTCTGAGAAATCGGATTCGAGTCAGTAAGTGACTGTTGAAGCCCTCCAACGCAAACTACAGCTACACTGCAAAGGGCAGAAAGTCCTTGGGTGGCTTATATTAGCTTGGAAATCCCTTTTTCTTCCCTGGCGTGGAGCTGCCCTTCGTCTCTGAGCACCTGCAGAGCACCGGCAGAGACACAAGGTTGAGCCCACAGCTGGCCTGGTTTGCTTCATCGGATACAAAAACCCGGAGATGAGGAGGAACAGGGTTGGTCTCCTGTAAAGCTGAACTGCCCCTGCCTTGGCGGGGACCAGCCCTGCAGGGCAGGGACACATGGCCTGGGGGGACAGAGCCCTCGCTGCCCCCCGCCTGGCTCAGGGGGTGTAGCGAGTTGCACAGTCTCAGCCTCGCAGCTCCGAGGCCAGGCTCATGGGAAGGTGCATGAGCCAGGGCTTTTCTCAGCACAATGCTGCAATATGCAATAAATACTGGAGTTCGTGGTAATTTCAGGAGTTACTTTTCCCTAGCAAGGCGGTGCATGAGGTCTGTCCAGGTGGGTCTAGAAAGTAAGCCTGGGACATGCCTGACTACTCATAGGGTGCAGGAAGGGTTTGAAAGCCAGGACTAAGCCAGATTAAGGAGCAGCCGCAGCCAAACGAGGGCCTGTGCCTGGCCCTGGGGTGGAGGGAGGTTTTGCTGGGGTCCCTGTGGCTGCGGGGACAGAGCTACCCCTCAGTCCGTGCTGCAGAGCCTGGGCCCACTAAACTCTGTCCCCTGCATCCTGTGCCGTGGCTTAATGGCTGTGCAGGCGTTTTACTAACAAAATGGTGGCAGAAAGCCAAGCGTTTGTTTTGCTGGGTGAGCAGCGGCAGCCCTCCTGCCCACAGCTCGTCAAGGGAGAGCCCGTGTTTGAACTTCCCCGGGCAGACGAGAGGCCGGCAGCCCCGTTCATGCTTCCCCAGCACATCCCTGCCACGGCGGGGACACAGCCGCGGTGGGAGAGGAGCCGCGAGCTGGCCTGGCGGGGTGGCACTGGAGCTCACATAGCCCTGGAGAAGGGCAACGGTGAACTGGCCAGGCCAAGGGAATCAGCTTTTTTCATTCAGACCAGCTACTCCGTCAGGCAAGCACAGCCAAGGGGTATTTTTTGCTCAAACACGCTGTGAGGGTAACACCAAACCTCCTCCTGGGCCCCGGCAGAGACCAGTCGCTAGGTTTGGCAAGAACAACGACCCTCATCAAGCAGCTGCTCCCTTAAAACAAAAGAGGGGGTACAACACCTGAAGTCCAACACCGAGGAAAACACTAAACTCCAGAGAAGCGTAGGCTGAAATAAGGGATTGCTTCCCCAAATCTGGCCACAAGCTAAGCGTGCCAGCGTTGAGCCCCTCGATGAAAAGCAGCAGGTTTCTCACCAGCTTCATCGTGGCTCTGTATGATGATGGTACAAGATGAAACTGGTGAAGGCCAGGAGCAGAACTTGGTAAAGAGAACACGTGTCACCTCCTTTTTCCTCATTCCTTGTGATTTTCTTATTTTTAGGATCCCGAACGATAACTTTGCATATGCAGTATCTATATTGCATTGCAATATCTATATCAATACTAATCCAAATATTTTCGTATACTTCTTGAAGCCACTGCGACACTGTACCAATGAAACTCACACCTTTAAAAGGCCTTTGATGTGCAACTGGCAGCTCTCAAACAAGTGGTATTTGAGGAAAGATTTGGGATACTCTTTCATGCTTTGCTTAATCTAGCTTAATGTAGCTGCAGTGTGAGGTTAGTTTTGTTTTTTAAGCAACGGACCCAAAATCACATAGCTCGCATTTGTAACCTGCCCTATCAAACCAGCTCAGTGCAAACACCACTGCCACACCTGAGCCCAAAGCAAGCAAGCTGCTCTCGCAGAGCGTGGGACCGACGTTACCGCAGGGACTCGCGCATCTCTGCGGCAAGTCTCTTCCCGCCAGCACGTGTTAAAGCAGAGACCCAACCCCAAAAGCTTTCCCTCTTGTACGCTGCCTCCCCGTACGGTGAGCAGGAGTTTGAGCTGGGCTCTGGCTGGCACCTTTGAGCAGCGCCAGGTGTACGGAAGGTCCTGGCCCGGTCCCCGTAGCATGTGTATGAGGCAGCCAAATGTGGCAGAGGAGCTGAAGGAAGGACAGGAGCTACAGGACCTGAAGCCAGAGGCCAGGACCAGGAGTCAAACAGGCTGGGAGGGATTAGAGAGCTCAAGTGGGCTTCTTCCAGCTTCCCCTTGCAGTCTTTTCATGCAGATGTAGCAGGGGGTAAAAAGAAGAGGACGGGGAGCACAGGATCTGGTGCCAGAAAGAAGAGAGCATCAAGCGGTCAGAAGGCAGCCTTCACATTGCTATTTTAGATTAATACGGCCAACTACTGCCCTGAGCTGTTACTCAGTCTGGAGAAGTGGCTAGCACTTGGGTGAAGGATGGCTACTTTGCTTCTTTGTACTTCAACTAGTCTATGCAGCCTACTCTTACAATTTCTAAAGCAACTGCATAAATAGGAGAAGGTTAAATGGCTAAACTATCCCTTGGACCTCCTCTGACAGCAGACAACTGATTTTATGACCCCGCTCATTACAGTTACCTCAAAGGTTGCATCCAGCTGCTCTAAATCACACAGCATTTAATCTGTGACTTAAAAAGCCAAGTACAAGGCAGAAAGTGCTAAAAGCCAAGGGGTAGAGAAGGACAGCAAAGAGGACGGGCAAGGATCATTTCATACAGCAGCCCAGGGGCTTAATTAGCAAGTTGTTTCAATTGCACTGCTTATCCTTCTGGGACAGCAGAGTCAAGGAAGACCTTGCCTTCGTATCTCCCACACAACTGCCTTGAAGAAGAGGCTGCACAAGCAACATCCACGTCAACGGTGCTTCCAAAAACGTCGTCATTTCCAACAACAGTTTGTCCCTCAGATGATTTAGCTGTTCTCAAAGGACCAGTATATTTGGAATTGAGCTTTGTCAACCTGTTTATGTTGCATCACCTGGATTTACTGCCAGTGACTCAGTTCATTTCAGAAAGTGTTTACAATAAGTCTCTTGTGGAAGAGGGCTGCCTTAAGTGAGCTGTGAGGAGTACAGTGCTTCACTTTTAATTGGAGAAAGGGGAATTTATACATGCATGAGACAGGCAAAATAGGTCCAGTTGGGGTAGGCTTGCTGCTGTAATTACTTTGGTTTTCAATGCACTTGCACGTTTCATGTGAAACTGGTTTGTAGCATACCTAGACTATACGGTACATTGAACTTCTCGGCATCTTGGTTCTAGCAGCACAGCACTTGCGTTGTTCTCACTGAGGAGACTTCTGCTCCCCAGGCGAGATCTGGAAGCGGCAGCTTGAGAGGCCGCTGTCTAGGGGGGCAGACAGGGCCAACGAGACCTGGACCACAGATCAAACTAGTGCAAAGCCCGCTTCAGGAGGTTCAAAGCCTCAGCTCCAGTATAAGCTACTGCCTAGTAGCAGGTAAGCAGCAAAGGGTGATTTTGGCCAACAGAAACCTTAGCATAACTACCCTCTCTGCCTCTAGGTTCATGCTTTTCTTCTTGTTCAGCCTAAACTGCGCACGGTCCTGCCTGTCTCTTGCCCTTTGGGCCAAGGGCTTTTCAGGACAACGCAGCCAGCCCCTCCTGCCCCTTGGGGCTGGGTTCATTAAGCCTCAGGGGCAAAGGCAGGCACCTTTCTCCTAGGCAGAAAATGGCTCCTAACTTTTGGCTGCCCACATCCAACCATTTCTGCTATGGAAGATCACTTTCAAAAACCAAAGCGATGATGCTGTTCAAGCTGGGCTCTTCTAGTACTGACAGACGGCCTCATCCAGCGAGCTAGTAACGCTTCTTGTGCGGAGCCTTTGGCCCAAGTGATTTGGCTGCTAAAACCACAGTGTTAGCACGGTACTGAATCTTTAAAAATGAGAGGGAAGATGACAAGCTCATCTTAGTTGAAGAGCCATACAGAGCAATGCCAAGGTTTCCAAATTAATAAAAAGCCAACAGCATTACAGATAAATGTATTTTAATTAGGATTAAATACTATCTCAAGGTATCTTGAAATCGCGCTTGTACTGTACTAATCAACAGCCAGAGGCAATAAAAAAAGTCTGAAAACGTAAAAGTTCTAACATCCACCACATGACAGTAAGTGCTGCCATTTAAAGCGACAAACACCGCTCCCAAGAACAGATATTCTTAGAGGAAAAAGTCGTAACATTTTTGTATGGACAAAAAAAATTTAAATTGAAGACCGGAAGAAATATATTAGTGCCTGCCTTTTTAAAAGTTTTTTTTTTTTTTTTTTACATTAAATACAGTTTTCTTTAAAAGCAAGGTACTTTCTAAATTCATGGTTTATATACTGTATGTACACAAGAGCAGAACATTGTACAGGGTTTTTGGATAAAGCAGCACTAACTAGCTATAAGCTGGTACGGTGTTGCTGAACCAAACGCAAGATGACAAGTTAAGCACTCTAGGAGAAGTATCTCCATGGTTGGTATACGAGAAAAGTAAAGTATCATGTATGTACAAACTGATTATTCAAACAAATCCCGCAAACTCAACATCATTTGCCATGGAACTGTACATGCTGCAGCTAATCAGTGGAAGTCTTACTGCAAGAACTGATCTGAGAGACTCAAAGTAACCATTTTCTTTCAGTAACAAAGTGCATTACCCATGCAGAGAGCACTTACGCAAGTCGTCATTGCAACACATCACCCCTGGGGTGCAGGGCTCCAAGAAGAGAGGATTCTTACTGCAGCCTCAAGTCAAGTAGCCACCTGCATTTTTCCACAATACAAAATATGAAATGCCCCAACCAAACCATATGAAATTGAGATTAAAGCTACATTATTAAGTATCTGTATGTGCGCTCTGCCTTTCTGCGGACAGTTACAGATTAAAGCAGAAAGCTTGCACCCAAGTATCACCAGTTCAAATTAAAATGGACTGGCAGTGATTTCCATAATTAGTGCAACATTAACTCCTATACTTTATCAAAGTGACTTACTGTTCTTCAGAGGCACAACATGCTTATTCAGGTTTTACAAAAACAGACAAACCAGAACGGTGTGCAGGAAACTAGTTTCAGGTTTCTAGATATATATTTTTTTTTTCAAGTCTACCCCATTAAAAACCCAAACTTAGAAATAGTTTGTGCCCTGGTTCAAAGTCAATTGCCTCAAAAATGACTTTTTTTATTCTAGGGTTAGCAGCGGGGCAAAGAGATTAAGGTTCTTCTTGTTACATATACTTTTAATTGTCTTTCAGTTTACATCTTCAGAAGAGGTTATTTTCTATACTGTCAGGATGCTGTTCATCCTTGTCTTAGCCACTACACTGGTTTAAGGAACTGAATGTTTCTTCTTTGATGAGGACAGAAGCGAGACAACTTGTTTCTAAACTGCATCAACTTAAAGTTTCAAGTTTTAATGGTGTAAAAATCTGACATTCAATTACAGTTAAGAGAAACTTGCTACACAGCAAACTGCATCCAAATCTACCAGTTATTTATGGGACCTTTAAATTAACCATTAACAAGTTATTCAAAGCATCCAGACCTGAAGACATCAGATCACCCAGCCAGTGAGCCAGCAACTCCCTCCCCCTTTTTCATGAGGCTTTAACAAATGCAACTGATGTGACCTTAGCACTGGAGCCAATGACTTCCATTGGTTAACTCCAATACCCAAAAGGGCTAGGGAGATCCTGTGTTAAGCCCAATGCAATATGCATTAGTGTCATGGAGCAGGAAGATCCCAGTGTCTACTTGCTAAAGTTCACACAAATCATACAGATACAGACAGGATAAAACACAGACTCAAAAGGATCCATTATGCTTGAAGAAAATTCCAAATAAAATGACATCTTCTGCACAGCCCAGCCTCAGACACAGCCACACCTTTATCTAGTATAATAAACTCTGTAGTAAACTGTTTTTGACCTCCATAGAGAGTAGGAGTTGTCAAATTTAAGGAGATAAACTCCTCTCCCTGGGTACTGGTGGCTGCCAGCATACACTTCTTCATGACAGTCTCGTCTGTACACAGGCACTATTTCATCTAGCTGAGGCTTGTTGGCATTCTTTTTGGCTTTTTCTTCACTGCTAGTATTTTCTGCAAGGAAAAAAAAAGTGTCAGTTAACATGGGTGGATGCTTTACAAGAGAAAGTTAGACTCAGCTGTAGTAGACAAGGCACTCTTTGTTAGTTAAAAAGTCAGTTGGGTTGAAGGGGTTCATACCAAGAGTATGGCTAAGGCATTCAAAAGCAGAAGGAACAGTAAGCATGCTCACTTTATCATGAATTTCACAATTCTATATTAAAACCCACCATACCCATCTCCCCAGCACAGCTGGGTCAGTTCGTAGAGATGCCAAGCTCTAGTTTTCTTTAAGACATTACCCCACATTGACTGCTACTGATCTGACATATTTACTACTACCGATTACTTAGTAGTAATATCCAGAAGGCCACAGCTTCCTATGTCAGAGCAGTTCCTTTTAAGCAAATCACATGCTCATTTCAAAACATTTTTTTTCCTGATGGTAAGCTAAGCTCCCCTGTAGGTAAAGGCTGTGATCTGCATCCTGGCCACTATCAGGAATTGCTCTTTTAAGCCATTTTGTTGAAGCCTCAAGGAAATTTCCTCCCTAGAAAAAGTTCATGAACAGCAGGGCAGGATTTTTCTTAAGGTTTTCAGTGTGCAGATCCACTATGCTCCATTATGGCACGGGTTTCAATCTAGCTTACTGAATGGCTGACTTGGACAAGAGGGCACACCAAGGAGTAAGTAAAACTTCGGAAAAGGATTTCCCCACCCTTGACTGCTTTAACCTATCCGTGACCAAATGAGGTGACTGAAGTTACTTTCAGAATTGCACTTCCTATTCAAAATTGAAGACAAGATTCCAGCTAGATGGAAGCTGGGGGAACTAGGAGATTACACAAGACAATCAGTTGGGTTTTTCCCCACGGCAAGCTCTGTAGGACTGGCAGTTTATATAAATAAGCATGCTTACCTTCTTCTTCATCCTCATCATCACTGGATTCACTGACATGCACGCTGACCGCAGTATTAGGGGAGTCTGTCCATTCAAAATACACCCCAAACCCAATGTCATAATTGTCTGTAGCAAACTCCCAAAAGAGGTAAGACCCCTCTTCATGAGTTGGTACTCTAACTGTAACCACTTCTCCTCGGCCCACTGTGATCACAGAGTCTGCATCCTGCCGGATTTTTTCCTTGAAGTCTTTTATCTGGGGTCGTGTCCACATTGATGGTGCAGCTATTACTGGAACAGAATCTGAAGAGAGGGAAAATACCCCAGTTAAGCTTTTGTTTCAGTTATTTATGTTGCATGCTTAAGTGTGCTTTAGGGGCACTTGAGGACCACAAGCATCAGAGTTGCTTCTAAATAATTTACTTGTTTTGTTTTTTCTCTGAAGAAACATCTTTTCTCAGATTAAAAGTTGCACAAAGTGGAGTGCAAGTTTAGATATAACCATGCACACAAATCCTACCAGTATGCCCATCTGCCACATTTAAACTGACAGTGCTTATGCAGAAAAGACTCAGAAGACAGAGGCATTGCTACGGGTGACAGGGTTACGTTGCACAGGCCCTTCATTGAAAGGATCTTTAATGTGACAGACCCAGAGGTTGTGATTTGTCTAGAAATTGTTAAATATTGACTAAAACTACTGAACACCTCACTATGCAGACAGGGACCATGCTAGTATTGGCTCCATACTGGGATCCAAGCAAGTTTTTTGAGGACTACTGACTGTGGATGAAAGTATAGAGGTAACACCCAGAAATACCAGTGAGGAGAGAGCTGCTGGGAGGCTACTTTTCCTGCTCCACTTCCACAGCTTCCTAGAAGCTGTCTGAAGAAGGTGGGAAATGTGAGGGGACAGCAGTCCAGACTGCACACAGGACAGGGCTAAGCCACAGCATTCAGAGAGAGTAAGAAGGATTTGGCTTTATTTTAATCTGCAAGGCTAAATCAACACTCAGTTTTGACCCGAGTTCAAGTAAGTTTGAACATATTTCTGCACAGAACAGCTTTCTGCTAGAACTTTTATGCTCCTTTCCTTCAAGTCAAGAGTGAAAGGAGGTTCTGGATCCCATCTACTTTGCCTGAAATGCTTTTGTTGCTTCCTCTTTCCCATGCACCAAAGCCGAGTTTTGCCTGTGCAATATTGTCCTCCCTTGAGAGAAAGTGGACCCAGGAATCAAACCTAGCTCTTGCATAGCCCAATGAAGCCAAGCAAAGAGCCACAGTAACCATACTTAAGACATCTGAATCTTAAGAAAGGCTTTCACTATTTATTTTTAATTAAGGAATCTAGCTAGTCCTACCTTTTGGTCCATTCTCCAGTGCTTCTTCCAAAGCCTCTGGATCCAGCTCTTTTTCAGGGCTGTCTGCATGTGCACTGGCCTGCCCATTGACAGATGGGGTGTCCCCTGGGGCAGGTGCATTCACCTTCGATGCAGTAGCCAGCGGCGTCCCTGTCGCTGCCACAACCGCCTCCTGCTGTTTTTGTAAGGCTGCCTAAAAGAGACAGAAATTAAGTCAAGTAAAACCAAAACATCCCAAGATGTCTCCCTCTTCCAGCAGAAGGTATAAAGACACTTTGAAGAAAAAATCTCCCCCTGCACCCCAGGAGGAGACTTGACACAAAAGACCAGAAGCAGCACACATTAACCAGCGAGAGTTACATGTACTTAGTAGCAGGAGAAGTGAAGTCACTTTGTTCTAGGCCGGTGGATACAACCTGAAGAAAAAGACTTGACTTTCAAGTTAATTAGGGCACGCACAATAAACTCTTGCACTTAACCATGGAAGTTCTGCATTCCAGTAACTGCTATAACATTTCTTTCAAAATTGAAAGTGACGACTTGTTTCCTGGTTTTTACCAGTGGGCTGAAAGCGTTCTAGCCTGAGCTCATCCAGGTCTAAAGAACTGGAAGTATTTATGGTCTATTAAGTACTTTGCCAATTTGTGAGTTAACTTGCTCAACAGGGTTCTCTATCAAATTCATGATACCCAACAAAGGCAGTTATTTAATATGAAAGCAGGAAGCATAAGAGCCACAAGGACTGCAAGTGGTCTGGGAGAAGCGTTATTACATCTCAGAGGCACTGCTTTTAGAACATGACTTATGTACTTGGAAACTCTTTAGATAGAATTTATCATGCTGTCCCTGTGCAAAGGATTAAATACACCTAAAAAGAGATTATATAAAGTAACAGACATCCTTTTGGATTTAAGCAGGATGCATTATTCCTTCAGCTTCACGGCTTATTCCCCTGCCCCTAGTTATCAGTACAGAGCAATTACATACACTTTTTTATTGGGGCAGGGCAAAGGTATAATTGACAGTACCATTCTTTGAAGAATAACCTAATAAGCACATGATTTTGATGAACGAATGGAATATAGGTACCCTGAAGGAGTACGAAGACAATATATTCAAATATTAGTTAGATTTCAAACTTGAGCAATTGTACAGATGCTGCCCAGATCCACCTTCTACTAAAGAAGTTCTATGCAGTGATTCAATGCAGAGTGGTGAGAACTCTTCTAGAAAACTATTGCATATAGCCTTTCCAAAATTAATCGTATCAGAAGCTGATCTGTAAGCAACCACGACAGATCAGCACTTTTTAACTGTACTAACAGATCCCAAGGCAGCTGAGTTACAGGCACCCAAAATGAAAGTATTCATCAGAAGTGTTGTGGAGGCTACATGAGTCTTCAGGCAAGTCCAAAGTAGAATTAGATAATTTTAGCTCTGCTATACGCTTCTTCTCTACAAGAGTTGTCCAAGTAGAGATTTGAAAGATAAGCTTCATTGCCTGGCAGGCTTAGTGTTTTGCAAGCCACTATAAAGAAAAGGCTGTTTTGCCCTGGGTCTTGGAGGGCATTAGTCTTCTGTATGTCAAAAGCCAACAGCCGTGATTGAAAGGACCAGTGCTAATAGCATTGAAGAAAATTGGCAGCAGCATCTCAGACACCTCAGTCTCAAGGGAGTAATATCAATTACAGAAGGCATCAAGAACGAGAGGAAACAGCCTCAAGTTGCACCAGGGGAGGTTTAGGTTGGATATGAGGAAAAATTTCTTCACTGAAAGGGTTAACAGGCACTGGCACAGGCTGCCCAGGGAAATGGTTGAGTCACCATCTCTGGAGGTATTTAAAAGACAGGTAGATGTGGTGCTTAGGGACACGGTTTAGTGGTGGACTTGGCAGTGCTAGGCTTATGGTTGGACTCAATGACCTTAAAAGTCTTTTCTAACCTAAACGAGTCTATCATTCTATGACGAGACTAATGAGGCTATAGCTTTTGCTTACCACTATGACATCAAAGCATTGGTATCAAGGTAGCATTAAGCTTCAAGAGTAGCTATTACAGGGCAGGAAGCCTCTGACTTCCCTTTACCACTTCAACTCCACCGAATCATGGTTTGGGTTGGAAGGGACCTTTAAAGATCGTCTGGTCTAACACCCCTGCCATGGGCAAAGACATCTTTTACTGGGTCAGGTTGCTCAAAGCTCTGTCCAACCTGACCTTGAACACTTCCAATGATGGGGCATCCATAACTTCTCTGGGCAACCTGGTCCAGTGTCTCACCACCCTCACTGTACAAAACTTCCTTATGTCCAGTCTACACCTACCCTCTTTCAAGTTTAAAGCCATTGCCCCTTGTTCTGTCACTACAAGCCCTGGTCAAAAGTCTTTCTCCGTCTTGCTTATAAGCCCCTTTTAAGTATTGAAAGGCTGCAATAAGGTCTCCCTGGAGCCTTCTCTTCTCCAGGCTCCAGCTTCTCCACCCCAGCTCTCAGTCTTTCCTCATAGGAGAGGGGTTCCAGCCCTCTGATCATTTTTGTGGCCCTCCTCTGGACCTGCTCCAACAGGTCCATGTCTGTCTTGTACTGAGGACCCCAGAGCTGGATACAGGACTCCAGGTGGGGATCTCATGAGAGCTGAGTAGAAGGGAAGAGTTACCTCCCTCAGCCTTCTGGCCACACTTCTTTTTATGCAGCCCAGGATATGATTGACTTTCTGGGCTGCAAGTGCACATTGCCAGCTCATATCCAGTTTTTCATCCACCAGTATCCTCAAGTCCATCTTAATAGGATGTTCTCAATCCATTCATCTGCTCTCAATCCATTCATCCCACAGTCTATGTTGATACTGGGGGGTTGTCCCTACCCAGGTGCAGGACCTTGCACTTGGCCTTGTTGAAGTTATGAGGTTCACGTGGGCCACATGGGTTCCTTCCTTGGACAGTTTTTTTGCTGAGGGCATCAGTCTTGTCCAAATACAGATGACTTCACAGGAAATTAGTTACTGTATTTTAGGTCTCTAGCTCAAGAACAATAGACCTCAGGCTAGCAGTTATAGGCCATTTAAGAGTCAGGTCCTACCCAGAGAGATCAGACACACTAGAGCCTGAAGTCTGGCTTATATCTGTTTAAGACACTTACAGATGGACATCTTTGACCTTTAAAATAGCTTGATATGTGAATATAGCACATTTGCCAGAGATTCAAGATTTCCCTAAACAGAGAAGTAGCTTTTCAAGCTCTGGCACAAAACCCCTGCAACGAAGTAAGGTACTACTGCCACCCATTGCTACCAGAAATATGAAAGTCTGTCCTCCCACCCAAACCACGAGCAGTCTATTGCAGGCAAGCAAATTAATTAGATACTGATGTCAGACAATAGGTGCAAAAGGAGAGAGAAGTCAGCAGCGCTCAAGTTGACAGGGAGGAACAATCTCAAACCCAGCAGTGATGTGACAGTGCTACATGCATGTTCAGCTGGAAACACATGGCTGACCAAAGCCTGCTGCTCTGCACAGATCTTCAGGAGCGATACCTACATGGAGAGTCACTTGAAGAGGTTGGTTTGTGCTCAGATGCACTGGTATGTACCCCCATTAAATTAGACACACAATAGATGCTGCAGCAGAGCGCTTCACATTTGGTATCCAAGAATTATATTGAACAAAGTAATTAAAGACTGCTTAGAATTTTCTTAACTAACAGCTGCTTCAGAAAACTACTCAAAAAGATTAAAATAAAGGGGCTTTGGTGTTTGAATCTGAAGCAGCATTAGTCGCTAAACACTATCTCTCCTTGTAGCAATTAGCTTTTCAAGGCGGTAAGGGTAGACAAGTTAACATCTCCCAAAGACAGCTTGGGATGCAAAAATCTAAGTTTCTCAGCTGGTCAGCCGTACCTGCTGCTGTGCAAGCTGGACTTGATACAACTGCTGCATGTATTGTTGATAATGCTGTTCCTGGAGCTGCCGAATTAGGATCTGCTGCTGTTCGTAGTTGCCCGGATACTGCTGGGCTGCATACTGCTGGAACTGAATTGCAGTCTGGGAGTTCAGTGCCGCCATTATCTGTTGCCTAGATCAGTGGGAGGAGAGTGGGAAGATTACAAGCAGCTCAGGGTACTGGGGAAATCCCTGTACTTAAGTGATCTAAGTGGCCTCAAAGACAGTTAATTCAATTCCTGCAAAAACCAATTAAAACAAATCTACATAATAGAGCAGAGCCCAGAGGTAATGCAAATGTGAATTCTGCCTAAAAATATGCTCACAATATAAAGAAGGGAGCAACAATTTCTACCCAGTGTTTGAAAACATCTAATGTTAAAAAAAAACAAACAAAACAAGACCTCTTACATAATTCTCAATCTGTAGTCTGATAAAGAGGTAGTGCTAGAAAAATTGCATGACTAAATTTCTCAAACAAGCGAAGGAAAAAAACCCACGTTTGGTTCCTCCAGAAAACATGCAGAAACCATCCTTCTAGCAGCCCTTCTACAAATATTGATAGGAACAAACCCGCTATGGTAAAGCACGCCAATGCTTTTTGGTAAATCTAAGAAAAACACACCACATTGCTATCTTAATTTCCCAGGACAGTATGCAAACAGATATGAAAAGCATGACTGACTGTGGCCTAATTCAGGAACGGCAAAAATGCTGCCAAATAGGGCATCTGTGCCTCCAATAAACTCAACTGCTGAAACTTGAGGGGGAACACAGGAGTTACTTACGCACAGGTTCAGTTCTCCTCCTCTCCAGAGGGCTAACTGAAGCTATATAGTAAAAAACTAACAAGATCCAAAGTTTGTTTTGTCTCACATTATGTCCATCAGTGACCAGCTATCGACGCTTCAGAGGAAGAAAGAAGTATCACACAAATGCAGGAATAATTCTTTGCTTCCTGCCCTTCTTCCTTCCTCCAAAATCATCCTCTAAAAGCTCCAGTATTAGGCTCGTTTGTATCCTAAAAGGTAAGATTTACTATTTCAGCAGAACTGTGACCACTTTAGACACACTTGGCCTGTATACATGTATCCATATTCCTTTTCTGTCTAAATTCTTTATCTCTGTAGCCTGTTACAACCACTTAATACGTAACTGCCATTCATGTAAAATAAAGTAATCTCTTAACTGCAAGGCATACCACACTTCTTGTTACTTAGCACTGTGCAACATTTTTCTGTTGTATTCTCTGTTCATTTATGCCTGCATTTTACACTCCTCTGGCTCCCACAGTGCCAAACAAACAGTAAAACTTATGGATTAATTATTTGCTCCCTTCTCAAAACCACTACATAGCAAGCACAGGATCTACTTCAGAGACACCTCCTGCAAAGACATTTTTGTTATGGAAAATGATTGCTGACTGATGTGGAACAGCTTTGATGACCTACTATTCTCTTACATATTATGTGTGCAATGCTGGATCCATGTTTTCAGCACCTGGATGTGATGGGAACAATGAAATGTAACTAGAGCTGTATACTCTAACAACTTAATTCGGGCTACAAACAGAGGTTAAGTGCATTTGAACGTGAACTCCTTTTAGAAAGGTGCTAAGATCCAATGATTGCCAGCGTAGAACTGAGATTTGCAGACACTTCACAGTTCCTGGAAAGGGAGCATCTTTAAGTAGGTAGTGTTAGACTACAAAGAAAATTTCAGCTGTGCATTCAGAAGACCCCAATGAACTGCAGTTACCCTTTTTCAAGGCTCCACTTGCTGTGACAGGATAGAAACTTCCAAGTCACAGTTCAACCAATGCTTCCAGTTGGACACTTAACTCTGCTCAGCTGACTGCAGCATTAATCATTTAAGAAGCAGAGCCACAAGTTTTCATGAGGTGCAGCGCTCGAACCCAAAAACTTCCAGAGCTTCTCTTTAAAGAAAGCTTCTCTGGCACGTTCATCTGAGAAGGCTGCACACAACAACACGTTAGGATAATTATTCTCTACAAACTGTGTCCCTCTTAACTAAGGATGCAAATGTCACTGCCAGACTTGAGTGCTCTGAACTTCAGGTACTCAATTCTAGCATAACTATTTAAACAGACAGATACAATTGTCTCAAGTGCAAGGCAGTTGTTTCCTTTGAAGTATTGTTTGTTTTCAGCTACTCACTTCTGTTGTTCCATCCGAAGTCGTTCCTCCTCTATTCTCCTCCTCTCTTCTTCTTCTCTTCTCAGCCTTTCCTCCTCTTCTCGCCTACGTTTTTCTTCCTCTTTTTGTAAACGCTCACGCTCCTCCTCTTCACGCCGCCTTCGTTCTTCCTCTTCTCTTCTGCAACATCCACTCAATAAGCTATTTCAGCCTTCCTACAATCCTAGGATGAGTTATTTTCAACATGCTGTAACCTGCCTTTTGCCTGCCCAATAAGGCTTTCTGTTTGGTATCATCTCCTCCCACTTCAATTTGGAGAAGTGTCTTATTGGACACAAGAAGAAAACATATTAATGTTTAGTTTTACTGCACTGTGCAGCATCGTAAGTATAAATTCTGATATAGCTTGATATTCATTCTAACCTATTACTACACTATCCTTAGCAGAGAGCAGTAAGAAAAATTGTCTGGAAACCTAAAATACATCTTCCAAGCTTTAACATATGTTCAATAATTACATGGATACTATAGTTTAATAATATAATGATATGTGAACGATAGTAGAAGATAGCCTTTGTCAAGTTGCTAACCCATACTAGAAGAGGGAGTTTAAAGCACCTGACAGTTTCATGTTCTGTATACATTTAGTCCACAGACATATCAGGGCAGACATTTTGTGAAGTGTGCATTTCTTAAACAGATGACAGTATCAGCAAAATTTTAAAAACTCCTTATATTCTAGGTGTCTTCACCTCAGAAACAATCGTTCATTACTGGCAAAGTAAAAACGCTTAAAGAGATCAAATGGTACCACAACCACCTAAACTTCAGGCATTTATCTTGCCAAGACGACTTCAACCTAAGCTAGCTGTGACACTGTCCATAGGTCAAGAGTTATACACTCAAAATACTCCAACAACAAAGGACTCAAACATTACCTTTTCTTTTCTTGTTCTTCCTTCTCTATCTTGTGGGAAGTGACATAGGTTGAAAACAAGTGGCAGCACCTATTCAGGAGCTTAACAAACTCTGTCATAGCTTTCTGCTTTGACATGTTTCCAAGGGCAGCCCATTCCTTCCTGACAGAGAGAGAAATCAGCTGAAATAACAGAAGACTGAACTCTTTTCCAGTCAGTAGTGAACTCTGAGAACCCATCAAAGAAAAAAAAAAAGTTGGGAGATCAGGGACCAAACTTTATCATATGCAGGTTCAGAGAACCAACAACTTTCTCCCATTCAAAGACAGATCTTACACCTGCAGGTTTCACTGCTCTCTTCTGCCTGCACCAGAACAACCCTTTCAGACAGACATAACAGTGCTTATATGAAATCTCATATATACCATCAACCTTACTTTGAATTCTGAACTACGTTCAAAAACTTCCCAGATGCAAATGAACATCAAATATTTTTTACCCCTCTTGCACTCTCATTTGTAGAAAAAAATGCATACGTTTTCTCGGATGAACAAACATAGTAACAACCATCGATTACAGTGCTTGAGTTAGTTGAATGCAACAGCCTGGTTCTTCCTAAAGGAAGGCTACGTCCATCTGGGCAAAAGCAGTGCACTAGGTCCAGCTCCAAGAAGCCAGTGCTGTGTGGCACATGGCCTTCACACTAGAAATAGCAACAACGAACAGCAGAAATGCAGCCTGAACTGCAAGCACTACAAGCGACAGGCCTGAGACTGCCCAGATCTCATAAGAATTTACTCAGAGTTCGAATGCATCAGGTATCTGATTTCAAAAGTTAGCTTTGATACTAACAAAAGTGATGATGAACGCTGCTACCATTGGCAGAAGGCTTGGCATGCTGTAGCCCTGGTGTGGAGTTAGGATGAAACATGGGCCTGCACCTTAATGCACAGCTAACCAAGTCTTAAACTGCTATGAGAAACTGGACTGTTGGCACAGCAGCTTTTCCTAATGTGGTTGAAAAAAACCCAATAATCTTCTGTTAGCTCCTTTACTGAACTGTAACTCAGATTTCTAAGATGTATTTGAAGAGGCCACTCTCACTATCCACTACCATACACACACAATGACGCAACCCACATACTTGTCTTCTTATTGCAGAAATTGCACGATGTTTTCTTCAGACAGGGAAAGCAGAGTTAAGATCAACAAGAGCACCAGCCCTTTTACCTTCTATCATTCCCCAGCACATCAAAGAATCCAACCTCAGGGCAAGTGTCAGGGTTGTAAGGTCCCAGCAGAACCTGCTTGTGCAGCGCCACAAGTTTGAGTTTTTCTTCATATGTTGGATGAAAGGCTTTGCCATCTTTTTCTGCAGAAGAAAAGAAAATCTCACTGTTGTGATTAGTTGATTAAGCACAGGACAGCAAAGAGCATTTTGTATAACCACTATTATGATTTCTCTGTAAAAAAGGAACGAGAAAGATAAGTCACAAAAGATTAGACAAATTAACTCAGTTCTATTCAAATAAAATATAGATCTGTTCAGAAGAAACACATCTAACTTCAGCTGCTAAGACTTCATTGTGAAGTGTTTTTCATCATACCACGTAGAGTGAATCTTAGCTAGTAAGTTATCACATAAATATTTATGTTAATTAGTTGAACATCATACCATATGGATCTATATCTCTGAAATATTTAAAACCTTAACTTGAATTCAAATGTGTCTGCCAAGTCTATTGTAGAGTGGATAGGAAGGTTTTTCCACAAAGAAAGATGTGCTCTTAACTTTATAGATTGCTCTCCTTTCATGCTCTTCATATCGATGAAGGCATAACAAGCAAGGTTTAAGGCAAGGAAAACCACAGAGAGGAAAAATTAGAATTAAGGGAAAATTTTCCTTGAGGCAATTTGATTGCTGCACTTTGCCAAGGCAGCTGGAATAAGCCCTCACAATGAAAAGTCTTAGAGATGACTCCATCAGCACCAATGTGTACAGAGAGCTCTGGCTGTAAGACGCAGGCAACGTAAGCCTGAACATAACCAGAACTCCAATGGCTCCACACCAACACCTTCTGAAGTGGTCCCGGTTAGATCCCGCCACACACTTAGGGGTAAGAAGAGACTTGCATCGATTTAAAATGATATATGAATTAGTCAGCTAGGACTTACCTCAGCACATTTAAACTGTCAAAACAGATCAAAGAAACAGGCCCCGCTATATGTAATTACACTGCCCATTAAGAAAAGACCTTTTTCCTGAACAGGAAAACAAATAAATAAGCATCATCTCCTTCTGGAAAGGCTGAAATGAGGAAGCCATTATCAGATTATCGGATGTAAACAATAGACATTGCACATGAGTGTACTGATAACTGCTCTCCATGTAGTCAGGAACTGCAGGCAGAGCTGCCACTAGTTTCCAGCTCTCCTTTTACAGGAAAGGTCACTTTGGAGCAAGTTGTTCACAGCCCCAAACTGAACAGTCCAATTCACACCCAAATTTTAGGGCAGACATTTGCATATTGCAAAATTGCTCAGCTGACGCTTGTAAACGGAGTTACTAACAGGAAAAGAAGCAAATCTTGGAACAAGACAGGAGGGGAAATACCTCTACTATGGCTTATTGAGAAACTCAGAGCAAATACTTCTGAAAATTGGAAACAACCCCAGAGGGAAAGTGTTTGCAGGTCACAGCAAGAAGCTATGTTTTTGATGGAGTAAGTTCAGTACATTACTGGACTTACTTAGTTAAGACATCACAAGGAACCACTACATGCATGCTATTAATTTTGAAGCCAGAAAAACATTTAATCACTTATTATCCATTTCTAGAGGCCCACTGGACCTTCCAGAATCTCAAGTATTTTCTCTTCTCCCAGTGTCACACAACCTTACAGCAAATACATCTTCCAGCTTCAAAAAAGAGAAGGCATTGCCCACAAAAATATCTATTTCCAAAAATACCTGGTGGGGTGGAAAAGGTGGGGATGTAAAAACTGAACCAGAGTCTACCCAGTGAAAGGACAAGAGGCAGCAGATGTAAACTGAAATATAGGAAATTCCACTTAAGCATACAAAGTGGCTTTTTTTTTACTGTGAGAATGATCAAGCACTGGAACAGCTTGCCCAGAGAGGTTTTGAAGTCTTCACCCTTGGAGATACTCAAAACCCAAACAGACAGAGGCCCTAGAAGCCTGCTCTGAACAGCAAGGGCTGAACTTGACAATCCCCAGAGGTCCCTTCCCACCTCAACAAGTCTGTCACCCTTAAGAGATGCATATCACCGCATCCTGGGAAGCTCCCTCCCTGGGTCTCAGGTCTCCTGCTCTCAGGTCACCCAAAGAGTCCTTTGGCTTTTCCTCAATTCTTCACGCTTCTCATTTAACTCAGAGTTTGCTTACTAAGTAGCAAGCACTTCCATTAGCCTCAATAAACAGCAGGCACTTTGAAATCATACTTAATATCCCAGGGCAGTGTGCTTAAAAGCAAGTCAATTGATAAGGGCACCCCACTGAAATTTTGCCAGGCTTCTGAGCGTAGTACACTTCTCAATGGGATCCCTATGGCATAGTTTACCTTGCGCAACCTGTACACCTACAGTTGTCTGCCAAAAAACATAGCTATTTGTTGTACTAGACTGCTATCTAAGCCAGCTAACATCATCGGTATTTGAACTCGCTTCTGAAGAGGGCTAAAAGGGGAAAAAAGCCATCATTTCCCATGCTATACACAGCACACCTGCATTATCACAGAATGGAGAAGTCAGACCTTAAGCCTTAACTATCAAAAGAATCCAAAATCTGCATTTACAAAGAATGGTGACCCAAGGGAAGAAGAACAAACAAGCTAAATAAGAGAAGAAAACAGACAGATGAGAAAAATATGAGACAGGCATTCAGTGACTTGCAGATAATGCAGATTAGAAGCAAACTCTCAGCAAAGTATTTGGAGCCAGTCAAAAGAGCGAAGCTGTGTACTAGCTATTTTTCAGTTGAATTCTTCAGCATGAACCACACTGTATAATTATCCCAAAGATTTGGAATTGTTGCCGTTAAACTGAACCAGAGGACCTGAAGCCATCTGCAGAGTCGAATATGCCAAAAGAGAGCATTAGTGAGTCTAGACAAGTAGAAGTGTCAAATTTATTCAAGCATCCGTGAACGTACCGTTTAAGTAGGTATTACTCACACATCTAATACAGTGGTCAAGAAGCTGAAGAACATCAAAGAGCTCTAGGGAACAGAGTGAGAAATCCAAAGGATGCACACGGCAGTAATACAGCAAGTATACAACCCTCCCTATCCCACTGGTATGCCTGACCCAAAAGGGCCAGAGAAAAGCTCAGCTTTCTTACAGAAGATTAGGAAACTTCTCTCCTGACAATACTTCAAACCATCATTCGCCTGAAATGGCAGTTTCTCAAGTCAACTAAACGCTACACTTAAGCAGCGGCCACTAACAGGTCAAACTCAAGTAGTGATTAAGGGGATGGTTACATGAACAAGGCAGGCTACGCACCTGCGATGCTTTAGGCATTCTGCAGTAAGGGCCCACATATGCGCACACACACACATAGATATACACACATAGTTCGCTAACGACATGAAGTCGCTCACCCAGAACACGGAGAAAGACTGGCTCCCACTTACTGCAAGCTCAGGCCTCGTTGATGTGTGCCATGAAACCACAACACCGCGTTACTGCGTTGTCACCCCTGGAAAGAAAATCCCTGCACACCTAATATCAGCTCTTCATGCTACTGCTCTCCTTGACAGTGGCTACTTTGTTTAGATGCCTGCAAAACTGAGATCCATTGAGGGCAACTCAGCTGAATACTCCAAAAAAACAGTACTTAAAACACTAATAACGCTTTTTGCGCTACAGGTAATTAACTGTATGTCTGAAGACCGCTGTTTGTGTTGGCATCCAAACACAACGGAAAGATGAAGCTCTAAGTACCAATGAAAAGCAGGTAACAGAGGCTTATGTCACTACATATTACTCTACCATTGACATGAATTGGTATAAAACTGCCAATTCAGTCCCAATGGAGTTTAAGAAATATGCTTAAGAAGAGACTGCATCATGCAAGACACTTACTCCCATGTAACTTCAGATTATTTTTTTTTTCTGTAAGAAATATGGCACAACATGCTGCGGCTTCCACTTCAACTTCACCTACTGCACTCAGTCTAAATGCCTAATTGCTGTGGGATAGCATTCAGTTGAGTCATCTAGAAGCTAGAAAACAGTTTGTGAACTAAGATTTTTCACCTCGTAGCTTTTAAAAGCAGAAGTCATGTACGTTAATGCTATTAATTTGCAAAGTTTTAATGAGCAAGACCAAAACTGAAAAGCACAAGAACTGAATCGCTGCCTGCAGATCCCAGTACACACTCTTACACTCGTAATTCTCCTCTCCTGAAGATGTTCTGCATCAACAGAAGAGTTACCAACTGACCCTTCCAATTAAACGTGATCAAAGCTCAACTTCACAGCAAACAGGCACGTTATAGGGGTTTTCATATTCTTGAAAACAAGGGCCTACTTAACTTATGAACTACAATCATGCCATCAAATTAGCCCTCAAAAAAAAAAGATGAGGTCAAACAATTAATTTAGAATGATGTATGGCTGAGGTTGAAGATGCATTCTTGTTAGGATAAGAGGAAATAACTTGGAGCAGCCAAACAAAATTAAGAGTACTTAACATACCTGGAGAGCTTTTACATACCAAAATGATATGGTTTGCATACTGTCTACTCAGATGTGCTGCACTGCAAATCACTTTAGACAGTGCATGAACACTTCAGGGACTGTCATATATTGAAGGCTGGGTGCAATGGCATTTCAATGACAGGATATGGAAAGCCACGAAGCCAGGTTGATACTGGAAAAGATTTGCTGGCAGAGCTGTGCAAGCTACCCCCTTCCACTGCAGGACACAGCTGACACCTTGAACAAGTTGCCTTCGCTGGCATAGCTCGTACCACCTCAACAAGCAAAATGAGCCATCAGAGACACTTCTACTCTGCCAGCTGCCCTGGGCACACAATTACAGACAGTCCAAGAGACAAAGAAACGCACCCATTTCAGTAACATGACTGTGTTCTCCCCTGTACACTGGATCCAGCACAGCGGAGCAGCTTCTTAATGGCAGCCAAAATGCTAGTCGACCTGAACCAGGCTCGACAGAGCAGTAAGGGAAAGAGCGCATATTGTAAGGAAGGCTCTTGTTTCTCACAGAAAAATGGACTGGAACACTGTTAACCATCTATTTTCTATGCCTCTATTATTCTGAAAAGCTTTCTTCACAAGCCATTGTGGATGCTAAAAAAAACTAGCGCACATCTCCTGCGCAGCCTAAGGCCTGACAGTTGAAATGACCCAGGGTCAAGCATTTTAGATCTGCTTCTGTCTTTATCAGAGACAGAATAAAGTAGCTTTTGAGCCTCTTTAATATCCTAGCCTAGTTTCAGTTATGTTTTTCACATTGTTTATACGCACTCCCACCCTGTCTTGTCTTCGAGCAATTCTGTTACATGCAATATGCCATCACAGACAAGTGTTAGCAGCTATTGAAATCAGCAAATCTGAACTATTTTGATCAGATTCAACTTTTCTAGGAAAAAAGTACATGATGAATTACAACCAGACAACTCAGCCTGCACACTGAAGCTGAAAGGAAGCTGCTTAACTCGCGATCAGTGCTTACCCTTCGACCTCACCCAGGGACTCCTCTAGCATCCTGACCCGAGCTCCTTCCATCCCAATAACCACAGTTAATCCAGATACCATCGTCCTCCCAAACAAGCGCTGCCCTGGGTCACCTGTTTGTTCCACGGTAGCTGTGTGAGTAGGTAATATCGTACACCGAGGCATGGATATCAACTAGCTTTAAGAAAGAAAGTTTTTCAGAGATACCCCCCCTTTTCCAAATCAGTCGGTTTTAGAAGAATGATCAGAAACAAGATCTCAGCTTTGACCTATTAACATGGGCCAACCTTCAGATCCCTCATACGTTGCTTCTTGAAGTAAAGGAGGAATCCGTATTTGTTCCTTGGCATCTACAAGGCTGCTAAACAAGCATGCCCACTCCCACAGTTGTTTTGACAGTGGATGCACGAAAATTATTTGGAAACAAGACCAATTATTTTCGGAGCCACACAGATATAGAACAAGCAGGCAGAATCAGTATTCCAAGTATTCTAAGCTCCTGTAACTCACCATCACATCTATAAATAAAAATCCTCGTGTTATGTCACTTTCAGCAAAAAACTACAGATGAAAATACAGGCAATGACTTCATGTGACTTATCCCAGCCATAAGGACAGAGGAACGAGGTCTTCGTTTGGAAAGTCTGACAACTCCATACAATGTGGAAAATTTTGCTCTTATGAGCAAAACCATGAGTTACAAGAAATTGCAGAAGGTTAAGAAAAGAGCAGCAGTAAGTTGAAACGTGTTGAAATTAAGCTTTTAATAAAAGGAAGGCAACAACAAACCCACTGTTGAGACAACACAACACAAGAAACTGGAATCTAGACACAAGTAACACTCCACTGACTTTTCACCATCCAAGTGTAGATCATAAACTTCATTGAAACATGAGACATAATAGAGGTAGGTTATCAATAATGTAGATAAGCTCATTCATAGTGTGTAATTTTTTACACTGTAAATACAGGTTCCAGTAGAATATTAAACCCAAGACAAAATGAGACCACGGTTGACTGAGACAAGGAATTTGCTACTGCAGAGACATTTCTTTCTGCATCATGTTTTAAGAACAAACACTCATTAAACCAAACTAGAACTCTCTCAAGCAGCTTGTTTTACAGAAAGGGCAGAGACAGAAGTCACAGTGCTTCCAACCTGACACCCAGTTGCAGCAGCTTCCGATGCGGGGGGGGGGGGGGGGGGGAAATCAAGACCCTTATGATCCCTTATGGTTCTTACAGCTAAAAAAAAAAATCTCTGCATGTGAGCATGCTAACAAAAAAATTGCTTTGTGGAAGGGCATCAGAACAGGGTCAAAGAACCAGGGCTCAAGAAAACTGCTCAGACCACTACACGCTCCTAACAACTATAAGGGTGCAAGTCAGACGAAGTAAAGAAAACGGACAACTTTGTTCTTCTAGCACAGTTTTCACCTTCCACCATGCTTGCTCTCAGAAAAGGCAGCTTTCCTGGGGGGTCATCTAACAACTGACCACCACAAGACTGACCTTCCCAAGTACAGAGCTGTATCTTCCCCAGGGCAGGCAGGTTGCTAGACTCCCTGCTCTGTGCCCCACATGAAGCAGCAGCCGCCTGAAAGCCAGCAAAGCAACACATCGCTGCGAGGTGCTCAAAGGCTGTAACGCTACAGCAAATGCAGCTCTTTCTCAAAAACCACACAGTTGATTTCCTCCTCTGAGGAAAGCAAGCGTGGCAAGGTACCTGCGGCCTCCTGCAGAAGCAAACCTGGCTGCAGGGGATCCCAAGACAAGCGCTCCAGGTCTGCACCCTGGGTACTTCATGGCTCCCTCGCACAGCTGCCAGCTGGAGTCACGACGGCTCACGAAGCGGCAAAGCCAGACGTGAAGTTAGCATCCTGGGGAGACGGCACGACATCTCACGCCAGTACCCGGGCTGTCAGCAGCCTCGACAGCACTCAAAGAGAGAGCTCTTCGCCTCGTTTGCAAGGTTTTTCCTCGCATGCCACAAACAAGGGTATTTTTTTCCTTCCTCCGTTTTTAGGTCGGGTGGTGCAAGCCCTCGGAAAGCCTTCCCGGCCCCGCGGAGCGGGCACACCGCAGCCCGGGGCAGCCTCCCGCCTCTCCTCCCGGTCCCCCGCCCCGGCTCGCCTCTCCCAGCAGAAGAAGGGCATCCCCACAAGCCGCCACCGACCGCCGTGACACGATGCCCGCCGCCGCGCCCGGCACACCGACCCCCGGGGGGACGCGGGCGGCGCCGCCGCTGCCGCCCGCCCCGCTACGGCGCCGCCCCCCGCGGCTCTCGGGGGAGCCGGGGCTCCGCCTGCGCCCCGGAGCCCGGCTCGGCGGAGAGACGGGCGATGCCGCCGCCCGGCACCTCCCGGGACGCGGCGGCCCCCGCCTCGCCGCCCCGGTGCCGGCGGGGGGTGTGCGGGCCGTGTCGCCGGGCGGCCTCACCTTTGAAGAAGCGCAGCGCCAGGCCGTACAGCTCCTCCAGCGCGAAGCCCCAGCGCCGCTCCGGGCTCAGCGCCGCCTCCTCCGCCGCCTCGCCGCCGGCCTCCGCCTCGCCCGGGGAGCCGGGGCCCGCTCGGCTCCGCCCCGCCGCGGGCTCCCCCTGCCCCGGCACCTCAGCGTTGGGGCTCAGCGTCAGCCCGTCCACCGAGACCTCCAGCCGGTCCGAGCTCAGCACCGCCGCCATCCTCCGCCACCTCCCGCCCGCCCTCCGCCTCCTGCTCCGCTGCGGCGGCCACGTCCCGACTTCCTGTTCCCTCCGACCCGGAACTTCCGGTCCCGCCCGCTTGCCCCGCCCACGCCCCTCTCCAGCGGCCGCCCCCGCGGCCCCGCCCCGTCGCCAACGGCCGGCTGCGGGGGTCGCCGCGGCCCGGGGGTCGCCTCAGGCCGGCGGCGGCCCCGAGGGCGGCCCTGTCCCCGGCGGACAGGAGGACGGGGCCCCCTGACCCAGCCGGGCGGCTGGGAGCGGGAGGCCGCGCCCGTCGTGGCCCGCTCGCCTGACGGCGGTGGCCGCTGGAGCCCGTGAGGTGCCTCGCAGCTCCCGCTTCCCGCCTTGCCGTGCTCCCGGGGCCTCGGCCTCGGCTCCCCGGGCACGGGTTACACCCGCCTGTGGCAGCCTACTCCTGAAAATAAACTCGCCCCCTTCCCCCGGGCGGGAGGTGGGGCAGCCTCGGCCGGGCGGTGCGGCCAGGGCCGCGCTGGCAGGGCCGGGGGAGCTGCCCTGAGGCAGCAGCACTGCTTTCTCCCTCCAGAAACGTTTGGGCTGCCTGCCCCAGCTGGCAGGCCCTCCTCCGCGGCAGCCCTCAAATGCCAGGGCACGTTAGTGCTTGGGGGAACTGCCGCTGAATATGTGCTTTTTGGTTGCTTTATAGAAGGGAATAATGATTTTTCAACAGCTTTATGTCACAGATTGAAAGCCTCTTGCTTCAGCTGGAAGGCAGCGTGGGGTCTGCCGCTGACCTCCCCTACTCCTCTCGCGGGAAACACGCTTCAGGCCTCACACAGGAAAGGAAAGAAATGAGCCAGAGAGAGGAAAAAGAAGTACAAGGCAATTACTTCTCCAAGAGCTATATCTGCAATTAGCTCACTCCCTTGTGACCATGAAACACCGTTCACAATCATACTATTATGTGCTATGCAAGGGGAGAGTCGCTTCCACGCACGGCTAAGGGGGTTTATTTCCAGCGCAAGCGATCCTCCTCGCAGGTTTTGGGAAAGACGGCATTAGCATTGAGTGCTTTTGGTCACATTTCTCGCCCAAACCGAGATGCAGACTGTATGCCTAGGAAGCGGGGCATCAGCGTCTGGTGTTGCATCAGGCTGATGCAAAGGAAGAGAACCGCACAGCTCTGCAACCCCCCGAAACGGGGGTGCGTGTGGGAGTGTTCCCCCTGCCCCCCGTCCCCGGTATTTTGCTGAAGCCTGCCGCCCATTTCTGGGGTCACCCCCTGAGGTCGGTCACGCTGTCTAGGAGTTCATCTACCGTTCAAGGTGGTTTCAGATCCATCTGCTGATCTCTCAGGAATGCTGAAGAGATTTTATTAAGTCACACTTATGAAGTGCCTTGAAGCCTTTGGGTGAAAGGGAGAAGAAATGTAAAGCTTTAAAGTAAAAAATACTTCATTTCCAGTTAGTATTTCCTGAAAGAGTGAATGCCACACAGGGCACTGTTTACTACAAATGGGGCAGAATTTGATTCAGATGATGAGTCACCTAACCTTCAAAAGAAATTTTAAAACCAATTGGAAATCCTTTGTAACTTCTTCACTAGCATCTTGGGTTTTGGTTTTTTTTTTTTTTTTTTTTGATTGAGGATCAAAACAAGGGTGTACTGTCCTCTTTTGATGGTTGGAGCTCTCCAGGGCACACAGTTCTCTGTACTGACTACTTGGTGCTGTCATCTCATGGACCAGACTAACAGCAGAACAGACGATTTTAGCTCCTCATACAAGCCTGCGCCCTGCTTTACAAGCCTGTCACTTCAGCATCAGATCCAACTTCACTTTAAGATTTGTTAGTTCATTTATAAAATCACTTGTATTAAAACGCCTGTTTTCAGAGTTTTGATCTGACACGTTTCCTGCTTGGCTTGAGGAGTTTGTGCTTCATAAATATTTTCTTACAGCATCAATTCTACAGTTTAATCCATAGTGAGATTAATCTTAAAGTTCCTGCTCTAAGAAGGTCTCAATTCTTTATCCTAAAAATGCATCCTTAGAGTAAAAGAAACTGAAGTTCAGACTGATCCCTACTGGATTTGCTATGTCTCACCCAAACGGAAGGAAATATTTACTTCATTTTATATACTAGCGAAACCAGAGGTGTTTCTGCTTTGTGGTAGGAGGCTGGCCCAAAACCAGGCAGCCCTTAGTTTGCCTATGTGTTTGGAGGCCAAGCTAAATCCAAGATGTTCCGCAAGCCTCTTGCTTGATAAGCAGATTTTGGGAATAATTACAGAAAACTCATTTGCCTCCTGACAGGCGCTCTCCCATAGCAAACGTTCGGTGCGTTTAGCAAACGCGAGACTGTTCCTCTCTTCTCGTGCCAGCTTTGCTAACCATGCAACAGGCATGCGAGCTGGCGCCAGCGGAGCCGGTTTCTCCACAACGTGCAGCGTAGTCTCTTGGAGAGTTCCCAGCTGGAGAGCTGAAGCAAGGCGTCTCTGGTAGCCCCGCGTCCGACCGAGGGGTGGCCAAGGGAGAGCGCTGCAGCCTGGTTTGCCTCCGCTCAGAGAGCCACCAGCCAGCGCTGAGCTGCCCTGAGCGGCTCTCCGCCCGCCGTCCCCGTAGCACAGCCGTCTGGTGAGCATGGAATGGACATGTTACAGCGACTCCCCTCTGTTTCATGGTGCTTCCAAGATGGATTTATAAATACGGAAACGTGCTGTTACACTGCGGTGTCAGTAAATGCTGTGATGTGCCACTGGTGGACAAGCTGAGTGCGTGATCAGGTATAGGAAGGGGAATAGCTGTGAGATGATATTAGAAAATGATAGATTAGAAACATTAGAAAGATGTTATTAGGGAAAAAATGGAGGTTCAAATTTTGAGAGGAGTCAGAAAGTCCTGGTCTGGGATAACGTAATAACAAACAATGAAATACTTTTCCAGAAGAGCAGTTTGAACTTGCAGAGGTGGCTGTTTGAGTTACAGCGTGGAATCCTGGCTCATCTGGTACAAAATAGAGATTTACCCAGAGCAACGTGTCCAGGCAGCCACGGGGCCCTGAGCGCATCCTCCCTGCTGCTGGAGGTCTGGCTGCTGGGCTCAGGGCCAGCTCGCGGCCGTGGGGAGCGCTCCCGGGCCGCGTGGCAGGGTGGCCACTGCCGGCACCGAGCCCTGACCCTCAGGAGCTGCTTCAGCGGAGGCTCTTGTCCTTGGCTCCCGCCTGAGCTACGGCCATGGGCCCCCAGATCCTCACCTGCACCCCGACCCGCTGGCTCGCACTCCCAGCCCCCTTGGCCCCCCTGGCCCTCAGGGAGCAGCCGGCCCTGGCTGTGCCCTGGCCGGCTGCCAGTAGGACTTCTAACACCTTCAGTGAATTGCTCACGAATCCTGTAAATGAAGAAGTATTTCCCAAAGGATTATGACAAAGAGTTCCCAATAGTTGATGTATTTGAGAAAACCCTTAGCTTAATTCACAGATAAGATGAAACTGCTAAGTTCAGCCAGTAAATTATTCATTTATTTCTTGTAACAGCTGCATGGGAAAAGAAACACAGAAGAAATACAAGTCCCAGAGAGGTAGTCTAGTCCAGCAACAGTGCCAGAAGTGTAGACCTAGAAACTTTATATAGAATAAATCAATTATTTAATTCAAGCTGGTGAATGTTTAGCAGTTAAAAATACCAGCCTACTCATTGCAATTATACAGTGAACCATTAAAACGTTCATGGAGCACTAGTCTCACCTAAACAAACAGCTCCTCTCCTCTTCCTGGTGTCCGCAGGTACCAGCCCGTCAGCCCTGCCTCCCAGGCGCCCGTGGGTGAAACCCGTGTGCGTCCTGCGGCGGGGGCTGTCCTCTGGAGGACTTCCACTGGCGCGGTGGGGGCTAACAGAGGAAGGAGCCCCGCTTTGTAAGATGTGGCCTAACGCGGTGTTTGCTAGAGCAACGGCTGCTAAATATTTGATTATCTCAAATGAACATCTCTGAGCAGCTGGGTCTGGCACTGAGCTATGGCCTCAGAAATGCAAATCATTCACTATGAAAATATTGTTATCGGCTTCTCAGGAATGGCTACATTAAATAAACCAGGTGTGAACGTCACTCCCAGCCCTAGTGTTATCGTACCAGCCCAGAGCTCCCATAGCTGGGAGAGAGGAGAGAGGACTGCCTGGAAGGAAAGGCTACGTGTATCTCTGGGAGGGTGACCAGGTTAATGGAAGAATTAAATTCCCCAAGGTTTGGTAACTGAACTGCGTTTGCGAGTAGTAACAGGATTTACCTTTTCCCAGAACATGACAGTTCTGTTCCTCTTTTTACTGTCTTCATTTTGCATTCATGAGAGTTGTGCTGGCTGGAACAGACCATGACCCGAAGGAAGAAAGCGTTCAAGTTCTTTTACTTTAAATTCCAGGCTTTCTCTTTGTCTGCCTTTCCTTAATGGACGGATACAAGCTGTTTGGTTAGGAGCTGATCTTACACTGTAAATCCGCCCATGGAGGCACTGTTACAGGGTAGTGGGCTCCCAACTCTGCTAGCAACACGGAGGAAAACAAATTTGATTTGTGCTTATGTCTCTACATTGCTCTGGCTGATATAATCTAGACTAAATAGTATGCGTAAATATTTTTGTTTTCCCCTTATAGTTCTCTTGATCACAGTCATTTTATAGAAAGTGATTTTTATTTTTTTTGGAAGCTCATTGGAAAATATCTTTGTCCCAGGAGCTACAGTGAATCTGTCGGTGTTGCCCATTTTGGTGACCACTCAACCTCATCTACCACCCAGCTGCTTTTTTGTGGCTGCTTATTGGTTTTCCTGACGTTTAGGAGCCCAGGGTGACCCCACTGTATGTGTGACAGACAGCGGATCTTCTCAGTAACTCTTCAGACGTTCAGGACACATTAAACTCAACTCCAACCATTTGTACATGCACAGTAAATTGGGTTTGGACCTACCGGGACTGGCAGATCTGGGACAACAAAGTGTATAATGGCACCACAGGATTCTTTGAGAGAAAATTCTTTTAAGTCATTTAAATCTGTCCTTTCTCATTACTACTTGTGTATTCAAATGTTGTATGTCTGTGGAGAAAAATAAGCCGACTCAAGATTTTATGTTTCTGCTTTTCAGTTAAGCAAGAGAGCACTCTGAATCCACTTCTGCAAGACCTCTACCACGGTCTCCTCTGGATTTTTCTAAGAACTAATGAAAGCTCCAAAAACAGAGAGAGAGAGGGGAAAAAAAAGAGAAAGGTAATTTTCCAAGTAGAAACCTATATGCAATTTCCGAGTAGAAACCTGTATGCAATTTGGGTTGATGCCTGAAAATAACCACAATTTCATTTTCTTTTTCCTTTAAGAGGTCTCCTTTAAAGCATGCCTGGCATCTTGCCTGGCACCCGAGAGCAAACAGTGCCGTGTGCTTCATGTCCCGTTGGACAACTCTGAAAGATGGCAGTACAGTTGCAATTTTGCAAGCCACTTGCAGTCCCTTCTGGGACCTCTCTGCCGCGGGGTGGATAACAGTTGTCTCTGCTATGAAGCTAACACCATTCACTGCGCTGCCGCCTTGCATTTATGTAGTAATTTATGGTGACGCTCACACTGACTTCTCTAAATTCTTACATGAGGTGCAGAATAACAGTTAATCGGATGTAGGGTCTGGCAATACCGTTTTAGCCATGTCAGCAAACACTGCTGAAAACAGCGTTATTGACAGAGTGCTAGAGTGACTCCTGAGGAAACATACACGTGCTAAAGTCCATCTTCACTAAATATTCCCATTTTGACAGACAGCCAACATCCCGTAGCGTGGACGCAGTCATACCACCTACAGGTGATCATAAAAGAACAGTTCAGTCCAATAAAATAAGCAATACCAGTTTGATATCGCTTATGCTGATAGGATTGCATCTGCAGCAGCGTAACTCTGTAAACAGCCACGCCTTTTACAGGCACGTGAACTGAGAGAAGTAGTACAGCGCTCTTATCAAGAAGTCTTTGCTAAACAAGATATGGCCGGGAATTTGAGCACTTCCTGAATTAACCAACTCCTTTAATAAAGTGATTTTACAGAAGAGAGAACATGGAAATTGATGCAATTAACAATTGCATTTTTGGCTATCTGCCCAGGAAAAACTGTGAATCAACAGCCAGATGAATGATTTCCAGCCATGTAAATTCAGAGCACCTATGGATGCTCTTTTAAAACACCTCCAGAAGGGAGCGGTACCTGTGGGTCAGGGTCTGACCCCAACTAGCACGTGTCCCCAAAGGGGACAGAGCTGGCACACCCCTGCCCCTGAGCTCTCCTGATGTACCAGACACATCCTCCTCTGCGCTGTGCTACACACCAGGTTCTTCCCTCCTTTTGGCTTTATTTTCAAATGAACTATATCTGCCTTTGGGCTGCCAAGCTGCCCAGTGGCACGGGAAATGATAGGCAGAGAGGAGATTTCTTTGCAAAACTGTTTGCTGACCCTCCTGCCTGTCTCTTGGGAAGAGCAAGGCTACGTGTGCAATACGTGGCACTACTCATGTCGCTCCTTCCATTTGGCAAACAGAAGAAAAACATACTTTTCAAAAACATGCGTTAAACCTGTCCCTCTTCATCTAATTATCAGAGGCACTCTTTTTTAATGAAGAGCATGCAGCTGGTTCCCATCTGCTCAGCTGTGGCTCACTTTTTTATGTTGCTGTTGGGGTTTTTTTTTCCTGCTTTGGGTTAAATTGAGAATGAGGTTTCATGAAATGGCTGCTGTCAGAAGGAGCTGCCCTGGTCTGCTCCCAGGCACACACCACACACTCCCATCAGCATCCTTGTTGCCAGCTCTTACGCTCATCAGACCTCTCAGCACTGCCCTTCACATTATGAAGCAGGCAGAAAACTATTCGCTTCCTAGGTGCTGGGTTAGTTCTCTGCTGGCTTAGAGAGCTGGCCTGGTTCACCGAGGGGCCAGGAAAGCGCTGGCAGCAGCAGGAACATGCTGCCGGGAGCAGGGAAGGGAGGATGGGAGCAGGTTGTCCTTTTGCGGGCAGCTTGCAGTTACAGCCATGAGCTAATGCCAAATAGCGGTGGTCGCACTCCACCACGGCTTCCAGCTGCGTTCTCCTGCCTGTCCCCTTGCACTGAATCTAGCGATGGAGTGGCTTCAGGGGGAGCTGATTCAGCTGGCTGATCTGGCTGAAAACTACTCATTTTTATGGCACGGTTAGTTTGCTGCTGTTATCAGCCAGATGAACAGATTCGCCCTGTGGCCACACAGCCACTAGATGCAATATAAGTAAAGCAACGTGAACAGGAAACAGGGACAGCGACTAGCTTGTAGATCAGCTCAGCCGTAATACCAAACTGCACCCTAAGAAGCATCTACACCAATCCAGCCACCCCACTGTTACTACAGCAGTCAGATCAGTAGATAGTTTGCTTCCCTACCTGTGCTCTTTTGCTCTAATGAACATATTTTCTGTGCAGGAAGTGTATTTTTATCTCCCTTATTCTGTACAAGTAGAATTGCATTCCAGCAGGCAATTTCAACCTCTTCTGATTTGTGGACTGCTAGTGGAGAGGCAGATCCTGCGCAGCGGGAGTAAATCTATTGACTTTCATTCCTTTGTGGCTTTTGTGGACCTCAGAAGTTGTTCGCAATGGCAACAACTGTAGGCTGAAATCTACCGCGCAGCAGAACTGCTGAGAATCGCACAGGTCCCATCAGACTGGCGATAGCGTTTTGACATCATTTTCCTCTCCCATTTTTTTTTCTTTCTCATCAAGGATAATAAAATCGGAGCAGATTATGGTGCGCAAGGCTGATGATGAACAAAAATGGAAACTTTTAGCTAAAACCTCCTCACTCCAGTTTCCTAATGGACAGCACAGGACAGATTACTGAGACAGGACTTCCCATTCTCTTTATCTGCAAGTAGGCTGTCCTCAAAGGAGATAAGCAGTGACATCCTTTCTTACAAATGTAATGCAAGAGCCTTTGTTGCAAGGCAGTCTCACAAATCTAAGTTTGTGTATGGGCTGCACTAGTAACTGTGCCTTTTCTTGGCTCGCAGATGTTCCTCTTGGAGAGACTGTGGCTCCTTTCCCCGCCACTGCAGAAGGCTGTGTTTTGGTACAATGGGGTTTCAGTGGCAATACTGGCTCGTAGGGAAATGAAGCCTCCTTCCTTTTATCCCACCCGCTCTCTCTCTCTCTTTTTAAACTGGCTTTATTCCCAGATCTGGTTCACAGCCCAGCCCCATAAACAACTGAGTCAGTACAATTGTCAGGGTGAAGGGCTGCAAGGAGAGGAGTGTGAATGAGGGAGATGGCAAAGGGAGTGGCCAGCAGGATCTCCTTAAGCTGCCAAGCCCTCATTTTTCACCAAGCCGGAGTTCAAGACTGGCACATTTCATACATCCATAATCTGACACAGCCCCTTTGGCTTAAAATGTCTACAGTTTATTTACATACCTTCTGGTCCATATCTTGCTGATGCTTGAGAGGAACTGATGCTAAACAGGTCATATGTTTGTCCTCTTAAATGTAAGGAGATGTGAATCCTCTTCCTTTCACATGCTTTGCTGCAGGATAAGGAAATCTTTAAATGAGGAGGGGAACGACATATTAACATACAATTTAAAGTGGTCAAGAAGTCATCCACTGGGGACCTCATCATGTATCTCACGTAAAACAGGGTCCAGGATGTCTGGCACGTGAGGGAGTTTCATCAGGGAAAAACAGGGCAAGAGTTCTCAAAGGAAAAGCTTAACCAAGGTGATTACATCTTACCAGCCAGATTTCTGAACCATATTCCCAGGAGAGGAGTATCTGAATGCCTGATTCAGTGGTGATGCGCTCCTACACACCAGTCCTAAAATAGCAGAGGTTAACAACACTCAAAATGTCAGCACTAGGCCCCCAAGATAAAACACTATCATGATGAAAGGAGCAATTCTCTTGCTTCCTTCCGTCTGCAGAATCTGTGTAAGCTGGCCTCCACTTAAGGAGCCTTACCAGTGCAATTATGTGAGTTAAGGGCTGAGTCTTTTGCTGACACAGTTACGCTGGTAAAAGACCTTGGTTAGATGTAGCTGTACAGACATAGGCAGGAAGAGCGCGTCTTTAACCTCACGGAGATACTCACAGCAAAAAAAAAATCTCTAGTATAGACAAGCCCTTAGGCTCAAAAATAGGTGAATATAGTATCTCTTTTTGTGCGTTGCTTTTGTTACAGGCCTCCACAGAGTGCCCGTCATTGTAATCGTTGAGTAGCCTTTATAGAATAGCAAAACAGTACTTTCAAGCTGATATTCGCAACAGCAACTGACATTTCGTCCCAGATCAAAACTTGGGGAAGGAAATGCCTTGCCAGATGGAGTCCCAAACATCACCAGCAGTGCGCCCAGCACCTCCCAGTAACCTGTTAGCCACGACAGACAGCCGGTTCTTGCTAATCCTCTCTATTCAAAAAGAGGGCAGTAGCAATCTTTGCTGGTTGAACCTTATCACTGTGGTGTGAAATGCCGCATTCAGGTCAGTGGGTATTCGTTCTGACCCCCTCACTATGTTTTGTGTGCAAAATGTAATTATCTCCCTGTTGATCACTTTAACAGAATAATCCAGTCCCCAGGCTTTAGTGGTCATGTCAGGAAGGGACTGGTCCTGATTAGGACTCCCAAATCCCACAAAAATAAGTAAGAGTATCCAATACGGCTGGTTTGATGAAAATAATACTCATTTAGAGGCAAGCAATTTAATGCGCTACAAAATATCTAACAATTTTGATCTTTTTAACAGTCACCTAGGAGTCAGGAGAAAAATCCTTCAGGAGGACTGGAAAGTCCTGAAGATCCGAAGAAAATTTCTCTAACCACAAGTGAAACAAACAAGATGTCAGCTTTAGCATCACATTCATTGCAAAAGCATCCAAGTTTTCAATTAATTTTCTTTTTTGAAAGAGCTTGTTTTCCTCAACTTGTAAAATATATTAGAGGGAAAACATCTGTTTTAAAAGAAAAGTTCTTTTTTTTCCCCCAGTGACACCATTGCAAGATCTTGCCTTCTAATGCCTTGCGGGAGTTAGTCTGATGATTCCTTCTGACATCCTAAAGCTCCAAGACTCTACAAAGAGGTAGTGAAAGGATTAAATAAATTACTTGGTCACTGTGGAAAACCATAGCCAAGGAGTCAGAACACCAGGAGCCTGAGGTTTCTATGGCTATTGTATGAGACAGACAGCTTCATCTTGTCACCCGGGTAGGATTGCAGTACTATTTTCTTTTCTTCTTTGAACAAACGGTCTCACTTCTAGAAGTGTGGAAGCCACTTAGTTGCCGCAAAGCCTCAGACAAAGGTAGACAAAAGCTGTGCAAAAAGTCTCAGCCGTCCCTATTTAGAATAGAGGCTGCTCAATATCTAAAGAATTGAGCTCTTAGTTATCAAGGGATATAGTAAAGTCTTAAATAATCTGCAGACTATTAGAGGACAAATAAAGGCTCTGGCTGGGAAGTTATTGAATGTTCAAGGATTTCCAGTATCCTGTTTCCTAGGTGCCATTAAAAAACCACAGCCTTAAATTCCACAGCAACTCACCTCCCCCTGTGATACCATTATGTATACATGGCTGGACACAAAAAAATGTGCCACTTCTTACCTAGCAGCATATTGCTACACGCTGTAGCATGTAAATTCAGCTCTGTTGACACAAGTCACCCTTCTTCAGCATCACTGTATTTAAACAACTGTATTGTGTGTGTCTGCATGTGTATTTGTACATAGAAGAAACCAGCGCCCCCAGTCAGCTCCTCATCCTGCTGACGCCATTCCTGCCCACAGCACAGTCAGCAGCCCAGCACCCTGGCAAAGTGGGGGAGCCCGAGGGGTTTCCAGAGAGCCAGCAGGGAAGGATGGGAGCACCGAGGCTGTTCCCTGGCTCCCTCCCAACCTTCCCGTGCGACTGGAGGCCGCTTGCTTTCCTTCCTGGGTGCCTGCGACATCCTCATGGATGAAACATCCCTGCTCGGGAGCTGGGCGCGGTCAGCGCCCAGAGACACGGCCGAGCCCGTCCCGCGGTGTGCGCATTTCCATCCCAGCGGCTTTCTCTGATGCCAAATCGTTCCTCACATTGCCTAACTGTCCTGTCACCTTCGGTAACAGCTGTGTTTGGCAGCCGACTATTTCCTTGCAGACTGGTGAGCTCACCACCACTTCAAACCTGTGTCAGAGAAGTTTACACGTCACTTAGGAACAGGCTGTTCTTCACCCACACTACAAAGGCCCTATCTGCACTACAAAACAAACAAAATCAACCTGCCTACAACACTGAGGCCACTTTGCACTGCTGAGTCTTGTCGAGGATGCAGAAGGGACCTGGAGCTCGGGCTCATCCGCTCGGCTCTGCGAGGCAGGAGAGTGCTGTCCCTCAGCCTGGCTGGTCACCACGACGGACCCTGCCGAGTCAGGGCTCAGCCCGGCGGGACTTCAAGCAACCATGACAGCAAACTGGGCACTTGCGTGATTTTTTTCTGAAACTTTTCCTTGCCCTTTTCATGTAGTTGGTGCTTCCCGGACTCATATTGTTCGAGCTGTCTAATTTGGTTGGAAAATTGAATTGGATGGTGTGACTAAAAGAAAGGGAAGGGGGAAAGCAGAGCCAGGCGCCCCTTCTTGCTCTGCTACTTGCTGGCTTTTGCATAACTGCGGGCAGGTCACTCAACCTTCCAATGTTTTAGTAAAACAGACACATCCCTGGAAAAATGTATCAAGGTCCTCAACAGAAGGAATTCCACAGAGTGAAATGCGGGGATTACTCCTAAATGTTCATTGTTCAGATTTTAGAAAAGAATCAGCTTTATGACAGCATCCACAGGTTCAGTGCTGTCCTTAACAGAGACCCAGCCGAGACCCCCTCTCCAGTACAGTGATGGTGTGTAGTCCTAGCAGAGTTCCACAGTCAGTCACTTCTCTCTGTTCACTCTAGACCAATAAATAACATTTTCTTAAACAGTCCTGCTTTTATGGGAAATTTTGGCCTACTTAGTTTGTTTTCAAATCTATGTGGCCACATCCAGTTAAGAACAAAACCAGGTTTTGTTGGGTAGTATATTGCTGGACGGGTCCCACACACTACAGACGAGCTCAGTTTATAACTGTACGTGAACAACATCCAGCAAAAGCGCCCAAAGGAGAGGTTTACTGCTCTGTTGTCACTATGTAGGGATCGCTAATAGCACATAGTCAAGTGCTAGGTATAAGTCAGGCCACATTGCAAAGCTGGATAAAATTACCTTTCTGTTAACAGACTGTGTAAAATTACCCAGTTTGGCTAACCTTGAATTCCTCCTGGTTTCTGGGGAATTTATGTCCCAAATTCCTTGAACTATATAATAAGATGATTGCTATAATATTTTATTTTGGTTGTGTGCACATGAAATAGGGCAGACTGGTAATACACCAGAGACTGTGTAGAGCAGCAGCTGTTACACTTTCAAAGAGCATTACTGAGCTTTTTATAGTTGGCTGCAGTTGACATCATGGCTAAATAGAGTCTCGCTCTAAAATATATTCCACCCAGCCTATGCAACCTTAAAGCCAGGCATTGCTGGGAGGAGAGAGGGTCACAGGAAGCAATGCGATGCCAGCACGGAAGTAAAAGCACAGGGATGTGTTTTCTTCTTTTTCCTGCATCCATTAGAAATGCTCTTGAAAGACTTCTTCAGGAAGAGCAGCTGCCTCTGGAGAAGGGTAGAATAGACATGACAGGGTGAAACCTCTCATCTTGGGACCCAGCATTCAAATCTGGCCCAGGTCAGCAGTGACCGATGGCCGTAGTGACCTAGCGAGTAGGTGGCTCTCTTAGCGCCTCACAGGTGACTGTCCAGACCAAAAGAGGCTAAAATCACAGCTGCTGCTTTTACACTGCTACCACTGGTGCCACCAAGATGTGCTAGAAGCTGGGTAAAAGCAGCTGTGCAGGAAAAACCATTGGTGAGGAGCATCACACACCCAAGCCCCTTTATGGACCGGACCAGCAGCTTCCAGAGCTTTCGGGAGAGTGCTTTCCACCACACTCACTATTAAGAAAATAACGAAGCTGGGTTTGGGGGAAGCTTATCCAGAACTCGAGGGTCTTGGGGATGAGGATCCCTGAGGGTGACATCTGCTGCAGCACAGACCTCCTGAAAGAAACCTCTGCATTGCTTTAAATCCTCGCAGCCTGGCACACCGCTGCCCTGCGGGCCTTCTGCAGCAGCACGAGGGGATGGCAGTTCGGGAACAAGTCCCATAAACCTGAAGACGGGGATTCGCCACACTGATTCAGAGCAACTCCTGCCTGTACTCTGCCATCTCTGCAGCTAACACAAAGGGAAGAGTGTGGGCCAGGATGGGCCTTTGCACTGCAATGCTCCAGGAACTCACCAGGGCTACTATAGCACGTGAAAAGCCACACAGAGAGCCTAGAGAGATATGGGATGAGATACGTGGTGTGCTTCTTCCCTGTGCCTGCCTGGCATTTCTGTTCAGCTAGCAATGATACCAGCCCGTGGAGCTGAAATCACACATACTAATCGAGTATTTTTCCGCAAAGTATCCAAATTGCTGCCCAGGTTCCTTCCAGGCTCCCTTTTCTCTTTCCATCATCACATCTGTTGACTGATAACAAACATGATGATACAAGAACAGGAGCAGCTGCTCTGACTTATTTATGTAACACAGGGGATATTCAGAAGGCACTTTTGGTTCACTTTTTTTCAAGGGTGCTGCTCAGGGGGCTGCTCGTGTGATACAAGACATGCGAACTAGGATACAATAAAAAAGCGGAGGCTGAAACGCTGCCAAATAAAAGTTTAGTGCAGCGGTTTCACCAGTGCTGACTGTATGAGCTCTAGCCCCCAAAACTTCTAAATCCACCCTGCGTTTGCGTGTGTCTAAATATCTATACTACTGTATCGCTGGACATACTCCATGTGAACGGCCTGGGCCTCCTGAGGTACCTTTCACAGCTTCAGACACACTGCACCTCCCCTCTGAGTCTGCGACTGAAGACCATTTGGTTTTCAGCTATGGTTTCTTCTGAGATCCTAAAAGACCTCATGGGAAAATGTCAATGTCCTACTCTTTCCCTGACCTGCTCTGTTTCATCTTGCAGGGACCCACCGTCCCGGCAAGAAGTCCATTTAAAAGGCGAGGCCGGGGACGTCTAGCCTGCCTTCACCAGGAAAGGCTGTGAAATGTGAGGAGACGGTGCATCACCAGTCTGAGAGCCTTCCCTGGGCACTGGTTAGATGGCGTGCCAAAAATGTCACGGGTGAGAGCTGCTGGTACAGCCCCTTTCACAATCTGCCACTGTTTACTGTCTTAAGGGTGTGATGGCACAATTTGACCTTAAAACTGCATGGACACAAGCCTCCTCTATGCTGGAAAACGAATCATCCTCATAGCCAAGTGCATCGGCACGTACCCAGCGCGGCAGCCAGGAATGATCAGCACTGCCTTCCCCTGTCCAAAATGTCAGATGAATTTCTGCTTAAACACGTGACTCCAGCAACCACAGAAGTCCTCTCCAGCCTCACCCCAAGGTTGTTGCTGCCCTCTTTATGCTGTGCTCCCACCTAGCACTACACGAGGGGACCAGTGGAGAGCATCACACCGTCTCCTCACCAAGGCACACGTAGCCCATGTACTTCGTGCAGGGCAACTGAGAGCGGTGCCCTCCAGCATCCCCACAACGTTAAAAAGTGCTGCCCTCTGCTCTTCTGCGCTGTAATAAAAGCACGGTTCTAACAGCAAAATCTCCGTTTTAACAAGCACTGCTTATTTTCTTCAGGAAGGAGGTGGAAAATAACACTTTGCTATAGAGCAACAGCCACACTAGGAGTATTTTGCTAATGATGTAGTCCACCAATAAATAGGTCTAATGGAGGCATTTCCTCACCAAAGAAGTGCCAGCCAAAGCAGGTACATCCCGTGCTTATTTCTGCTGAGCCTACCAGAGGCACTGCTGGCAAAGGTATTTTCCACTTAGCTTTCCCCTTCCTATTCGTACCATGCTCAACGGTCAATTCCCAAAAGGCCCAAACTTCACCCAACAATAAAAAAATCGCAATTATCTAAACTATGGCTATTCTGCAAGTGCTCCAAAGAGCACTTCATGACTCCTTTTTTTCATGATTCATGATTTCTACATGCCTGCATGGAGAAAACCAGCATCCTGGACCCCCTGATACAGAGAGGATTTCACAGGAGTGGCTCTCCTTTTGTTCTGAAGAAAAAGTGAGTAAGTCTTTCCTACTGCGTGATGTGGTCCACGGTTTCTGCATCTGCTGAAAACACCAGCAGGAGTTTGAGAACTGACCCTGGGAAATGCGGACAGAGAAAAGAGGTCAGGCAGACCTGCAATGACCCGGTCTTCTGCAGCCATTTGTGCATATGCATTTTACATGGTCCTAAGTAAAATTCCCATCTGAAACCAGCTTTTCCACTTTGGTTAGCCAAAGGAATCTGGTGAAGCTGCATTGCTGCAAGATTATACAAAGGCCTGGAGAGCAGGAAGCAGGCACTGATCCTGCTCTGGAACAGGGATCTTCTAGGAGCAACCCTGTGTGTCTCTGCCAGCGCGCCGTGTAGCTTCCCTTCAGCAACGGGGCCACAGGCGAGTTACAGTGGCATCCGATGTATAGGTTTGGACAGCCCAGACTTGGCTATACACTGTTAACGGCAACCTGCTGCTGTGGAAAGCTGAAATGTAAAGATCTGTTTGAGATGAAGGAGGTCAGTGCTCACACACATTCTGGACACTTTGGTAGGATAAGGAAAGAGCTCAACATACAGCAGTTTGCTTGTGCGGGCACCTGTGTGGCTCTTCGTATCTCACAGCTAGAAATTAGCCTGGTCCCTCAAGCAGGAGCCTGCTCCAAGCAGCCAGTGGAAAGATCACCATTTGTCTGAAGAGATGCACACCGAAGCTTTTTGGGCAGGGAGGATCAGTCTTCAGTCTGTCAGGATTTTCAGTGTCAGCAGGTTCCCTCTTTCTCCTGGACTGCTCTGTACATGCCAGGATTCCTGCTGTCTTATCTGATAAGAAATACAAAACATGGAGGAAGGACAGTTCAACCAAGAGAGATCAATCAAAGGAAACTCCTTATCTTCTCACTTCTGCCCTTTGAAGACCCCAACTTTTTCTGTCCTGGCAAGATTTGAGAGAAATTCAGCCTTTTTGAAATGCTAGAAAACTACAAATGCTGCTATGCTGACACTGACCAAGACACACATGATGTAAGACACCCAGGTGATGCTGTGACTGACGTGATATTGTGCCCGGTTTTGCAATTTCCAGCCCCCATCATAGAGACTTTGTCTACAGTCATGCTCCAGGCATTGACAGTGAGCCCGAGGGTGGTGACAAAAGAGGGTAACAGCAGTGGAACTGCAAATAGAAACCTACACTACGACGCTGCTGCACCCTTTTCTGATCGCTCAGCCTTGCAGCAAACTCTCATCACTCCTTTACACCTTCTCTTACCTCAAAGACCTTAAGACGGCCTCCCAGATATGAAAATATGACAGCAAAAGAGGAAAAATGTGGTCTCGTAAGGATAGGGGGGATGGCTAAGATGGCAGTAGAGAGCTGCTGCGATCACTGCCGCCTGGAGTCACTCTCGATCTGGGATTGCAGTTGTCTCATTTGGAGTAATAAATGTATTTGCTCTTTGGCATGCGTCCAGCAGCATGGAGAAACTTCCAGGGGGCAGGGAAGAAAAACTGTCAAGGAGAAAATTCTTAAACCCTCCGAGTAATATGTATAAGACAAGCTTGGTCAAATGCAAAAGAGAGGGGACAGAATCAAGGGGGCTAAAAGATAACGGAGAAAGAGAAAAAAGTACCAATAAAAGAAAAGAGAGGAAGACGTTTAGACAGCAAAGGAGAGGATTAGACTAAGGAGGTGACAAGGGTGCGCCCTTGACAAACAGGGCCAAAGTCAAATAGAAAAATAACCCCGCCAGAAATAAAAGCAGAGGAGCTGAGCTTGAATAATGGGGGGAAGAAAAACAGCTGTCTCATAAAACGGGGACGAGAGAACAAGAGGCATTTTGAAGGTCTGGTGCAAGAGCTGCCTGAGCAGGGCAGCCGGGGGGGAACCGGCCGCGGGTGGAGGGCAGGGACGTGCCCTGGAGAGCGTGTTTGCAGAGAGGAGTGAGGCACCATGCGGGATGGTATCCCACAGCGTTATCTGGGATGGCTGAGGCAGGAGGACTGGATAGTGGGGGAGGAAGCCACAGATACTTTTCTATGCAAATGCGTGGAGCTTCTGTGTGAGTCAGACACTAGAAAATTGTGCCGTGGGCTTACAGAAATCAGGATAACCCACAGGAATAATGCCTACTGGGTTTGTTGTGTGGTATTTTCTTTCTTTTTCTTTTCTTCAGTGTGATTTTTAAATAGCAAAGAAATATGAGTCAATTCATGCAAGAGAATTACTTCATCAAATGGCATAGTAACTGCTGCACTCCCCAGCTATTATCACCTGAAACTGCTGATTTAATGATCAACTGCAAATCCCCAACTCAGGTGGAACTTCCCACCTTCCATCTACATGTTAAAGCTGAAAATCTTCCACACTGCACAGAGGCCTGAATATCTTTGAAAAGAAACACCCCAGAAAAAAAAATGCTAGAGCAAACCAAAATGGTTTTGTTGCAAATGCCATGATACACGAGAGACCAACAGTCCCTCGGGTCCAAAACTAACCAGAAAAGAAGATGGGAAACATTTAGAATGAATGATAAGACTGAAGCCAGAGCACCGGCCTTGGCACGTGCCTGAGCAGCAGTGGGGAAGCGCAGGGAAGTCAGCTGAAGAAATCTCCAGTCAATCCCACCCAGAGAGGGAAGACTTGCGGGGTTTAATAGCACCAGAGCAGCCAGGGGCGGAGAAAGATACTGGATCCGTGTTCATATTGTAACAGGCATCCAACCTTACCGGGGAAGTTCTGGTTCTATGTATTGCCTTCTGGTTTTGAACCACTGGAGCAAAATTTGCGTCACATTTGCATCCTTTTCTCAATAACCATGAGACATAAGCTTTAATGAAGAAAAAAGTGAAATTATCATAAAAATCTATTAATTTCAGCAGCTCATGCACTCAGACAGATACCAAACACTGCAAGCCAGAAACAGAGAATCTTGTGACTGTCATTTGCTAAGTCGGGGTAGAAGGAAGACCTCACCACGTGCAGGGGATGGTGATAAGGGTTTAGGAGTCTGCCAAGAAAAGGTACAAAACAATGCCTTAACACTGCGTGCTAAGGCCAAGGAGCCTGAAAAAGGAAGAGAGGGGACTGCTCGGAGCTTTTCTTTCTGTTATTCAGTGCTATTAAAAGAGGACATGGCCACTCTGCTGTATATCACCCTGCCTTCCCCTGCCAGCCCTGCTGCGTCTGCCTATTCTGGCTGCACCCTGGAAGGCTGCCTCTTCTAAGTAGGTGCTGCATGAAAAGGAGGTAAACAGGGTCCTGTCTTTTTCCTTAGCTCTTCTCTTCTTATCTTGTTCTTTCTTTGTTGTTTTGGTTTTTTTTTTTTGTTCATTTGCAGAGACAGAGTTTTTTTCCTTTGCTTGTGCAGTGAATTCATTAAACATTACTGGGAGTTGAGATAACCCAGTCATTTTATATATACAACCACCTGCATCAACAGTTGTTATAAAATTCTTCATTAAGGAAAATATCTCTAAGAATGGGGTATGACCTTGTTCAGAGCGTGCAAGTAAGCAAAGCAACACGATCAGCTCTGTTAAATAGAGGTTCTAGGTTCCCTCACAGCACCAACATGCTATAAAATCAGAGAGGCGACAGAGATAAATTGCAACAAGGAATTGTTTCAGCCTAGGGCTTGCTGCCACAGCAATCTTTGTGGGACTGCCCACTCGCTGCAGAAGCAACAGTGAGAGTCAGGTACACGCATCCCGCCATTCTCAGGGTATCTCAAAACTCAAAGGCAGGCTGAGGTTTAACAGTGTCTAAATTCAACCCTAAAGATCCCCTGCCCTTTCAACCAGCCTCTCCTATCTCCAGGTAGCTTCCTCCCTATTGCCCTTTCCTTTCCCTCTTCCCACCCCCACCATTTGCTCTTATCTCCCTCCCACTCCCAAATCCTTGATCTCCCTCTCCCTCGGAAGGTAGGGAGCCAGCTGCCAGCCATCAGACATGCTCTGCTCTTGCCCCTTTGCTACGTCTGGGTCCCCTCTGAACCTGGGCATCTCGCCCCAAATCTGTTCCTGTTCGGATTTAGCAAATGCAGCCCCTTGATCTTTTCATATGCATTTGCTAGGTTCTTACGCCTCCCCCACGGCTGCTTTCTTCAAGGCTTTCTGTGTGTCTGAAGCTCTTATCAACTCCTCGGAACAGAATACACAAATGGCACCACCAGGTCTTGAAGTCACGTCTCACACCTCTCAGGAAATGGCTTACCCCACCAAGTCACATCCCCCTCCTAAGCACAGGGCTAAAGTCACAAGATACTATTAGTTCCTTGTTGCCAAAACCAAAGAGAGACAGCAGTTTAATTTGCAAAGGAAAACAGATCATGCGTATATAGATGTAATCAGATCCTAGCCAAGCAAGACAGTCATCTTTCAGAGCGAACACAACCGCTTGTCACATCGCATTTATTTTAACCCCGTGGAAGATGTGTGCATAGAGCTGTTGGGTCAGACTGGCACTTTACTTTGTGATCTGAAATAACTGGTGGCACCGCAGCTGGGCTGGGCTGCACGAGCAGCGTCCTGCGTTGGGGATCGAGATCACCAGGCTCTGACATCGTTCTGGTTCTCCAGCGCGATGGGTCCATCACGTATTTCTCACCTGGAGGTACAAAAGCCCTGAAAGGGGTTCAGCCCAGCCCCATGATCACAGGACACTGCGGCCGCACCGCCGTGGTCACGCTGTCGGCCACACAACAGGGACAGCACCGCTCTCCCTTTCACTCCCCAGCCCCGGCGCCCAGGTGCCTGCTGCCACCCGGGACAGCCTGAGGACTGCCTGGAGCGCGGCCGAGTCATGCTTCTGACCTTGTTGTCAGACGCTGGATCCACCTCACTGTCTCACAGGTGGCGGCGAGCCTGAGGGTCAGAGACAAATACAGCTCTTTCAGTTTTACAGATAGTGAAGCCGAGGCAGAGAAGTCAGTGTTTTGCCTGGGACCACGCAAGAGACCAGAGACGGAGCTGTGAATGCAACAGGGGCATCCTCAGCCTGCGGCGCTTTTCAAACAAGTCACCGTACTGATCACACCCACCACACACGTGCAACGGGAACGGCACAGCCCTAAGCGTGAGCGAGCCAGCGTCCATCCTTCGGAGAGGCAGGAGCCCTCTACGTCAAATACGCTTCCTGGACTGAGCAGGAAGGCAAAACCCCTCTTCTCTGTAGGGTGTTGGTCCCTGTCTTCGGGGACACTGGGGTCTGTTCTGCGGCTCCCCTAGGAGCAGAGGATGACGAGCAGGGTGAGGCAGCGAGGACCTCCTCAGCACCCTGCCGGGGCTCTGGCGAGGAGGAGCTCTCAGGGACACAGCTGAACATCCCAGACGGACAGGCGGCTGAGGTCTCTTGAGAATACACTTCAGGACACCTGCAAACTATGCCAAAGTGAGGACTATATGCGGCCCACCTTCTCAAGCTCTTCCTTGTTATAGCCATGAGGGCTAAAAACACAAGCACTACAAAATGACAACTTTAAATTAAAAACGTGACATCACTGTGAGACCTCAGAACTCTGCCTAAAAGCCTGGATGTGCCTCAATTTATAGATCTTGGTGTATGTACATTGGGAAGACCTGGTAAAACCTCTAAAAACATTAGGAGGCTGCAAAGAGCTTTGTAACAGTGACTAGAAACAATTGGAGGGAAATCAAGCATTCATCTAAAGATTTCCTCTTGGGCAGAATGAAAAAATCCTCAAAACCTAAGCCTAGCATGAATTAGTGATTTTTGCTATCAGGGCCCTGCTAGAGAAACTGGAAATCATATGGCGTTTTCATGCCGGCAGAAGCTCTGGACCAAATGTAGTTATGTATGCAACCATAAAAATGTGTCTGGTTTACAATTAATTTTATTTGTGAGATAGTTAGACAGGTATTGCTTCTCCAGTATAGCTTAAACTTAAGCTAAGTCTTAACAGCAAAAATGTGGGTTTGTTTTTTCTTAAACTTTCTCCAAGTTGATGAAATCAGGTTTGTGTGACCACTGTTCCTGTTTTGGTCAGTCTCCTAATATAAGCTTTTGAATCTGTTGGCCAGTTTCACTTAAAACTGATGTCGAAATTGAGATCTCCAAGATACCAAGTCTTTGCAAGTTTAGTCAGGGAGACAGGAGACCGCTAAATTTGCACTACTAAAAGCTTCAATCTCACGTTTAGACACTGGAGAATTCATGTTAAAGACCGCCACCAAGAAGAAAAAACCAATAAGCTAGAATGAAAAAATACTGTGCAGGAGCTGCCTCCCTGCAGAGTCCTAGAAGGACCGCAGCGATGTGACAAGCCAGAGGCGTTTGAACCCAGCAAAGGCTGTACGAGTGGTTACAAGCCATCGCACGGCAAACCCCATCGTGCCTCATCCCCTCCGGGCCGAGCAGCAGAACTGCTCACGTGCGGTAGCCACCCAAAGGGGTGCGTTTGTTCTGGCAGCGAAGACAGGAATGAGCGTCGCGCTGCCGCCTACTCTTGCCATGCGTTCTGGGATGCTTCCCAAGCCCCAGCTCCTCAAGTCGCGTAAGGCAGGATCTTCACCTGCACGTTTAAAAGATGGCTTTGTGGCCCTCAGCGGCCTGAGAGAACCTCCCCAGCTTGATATGCAAAAGGCCGAAAAGCCAGCAGGCCAGCAAACCCTGCACAGGGCCCGTCTCCCCCTTCTCCTGCCAAATCTCAGTGTTTCAGAGCCTGTCTTATGCTTGCTGGATGCTCGGAGCTGGCAGCGGTGACATGACAGCGTGTTCTCCACCTGAAGCTTAAAACTGTGTTTTCATTGCAGGTACAGGCACATTTCCTAGTGCGAGAGTCCCCCCGGCACGGGTACCTCAGCGCAGAGGTACTCTCAGCACCGACAAAAGCATAAGGAGTTTCTCTCTTGACAAATATAGTGAAGATCAATGTAGTCAGCCTCTGAAGCAGGCTGTAATCTCTGTTATCTACACAAGGTAGTCTGCTCTTCCCTTAGAGATAGCTATCTCAATTTTAGCTGTCTTTTAATTTCAAAAAGCGAGCACTTCTGGACTTATGTCACAGCTTCTGCGCCTTGAGGGAAGAAGGAAAATCCCCCTTTGTGCCTAGACAGGACGCAAATAAAAGCAAGTATGCAGAACAGGAAGGGACAAAAGTCTGAATGTCTTCCTCAACACTTCCAGCCCCTACCTAGGTATAACTCCATGCAGATGCTGGCACCCACAAGGCATTGGAAACCTCATCGTCAGACTACAAGGGGCACCGCAGGATGCAAAACTTCGTGTTGGGGAAAGGAAACTCCGCCAAACCCAGACACGGTGCTTTTTTCTTGCTGCAGGAGGCACGCTGAGGTACCCCGCGGGCATCGCTTTTAGCACATCGGTGGGATGACACTCTGTGGGAGCTGAGGAGAGGTGTGCCAGTGTTGGGAGGGGAGAGAACTGGCAGAAGGAAGCAAAGAGCTGTCTTCCATGCCGTCCTGCTTGCCTAGGAGGAGGCAAAAGCCTCCTACGCTGATCTCCAGCTAACAGCACGCTCCTTTGCAATTAGAGCACTGTCCCCCTTGCCTTTCTTCAATCTTAGATCCTTTTCAAACCAAGCCAATACAGAAGGGTGGCCACCAGGATCCCACAGAGGAAATTAGTGTGTAATGCTTTGAGCAACGGGAATGGGAAAACACAATTCCTGGGCTCTGGTCTTGCCCCAGAATTGCTCTGCTTTTGTGTGCAGCACATGCTGCTGGTACGCAGAAGAGGACTCGTCACCAAGATGTATCACCATGCTGGTATCAGCCAGCCAGCCCAGAAAAGGAAACTGAGGCAGAGAAAGTAGAAGTTAGTATGTAGAAGTTATTTTTCTTCCACTGTAACAAAGTGGATTTATCTTTTTTTTTTTTATGGTCTATAAATGTTGTATCTGTGGCTCTTAATGAAAGCCTTCAGGTCTGGGAAACGTCTCCATTCATTTCCTCATCAGGGGAAGCAGTTAGCTGCTGTTACAAGACAGCTATTGGGACACCTCTGGTACCGTAAAGCGCAAGGGAACTGAGGCGGCTTGTGGCCGAAGGATGTCACAGCACTCAGAGATCAAAGAGTCAGCCCATTTCCAGATTTATGAGTTGGGAATAGGTCTATTAGCTCCCAGTACTCCTCTTTCCTGAGTATGTATTCAATACACGTTGATAAAGTAGTCGTCTTAATGGGAAGTCTGACACTGAAAAGCACCACGCTCCTGGGCAGTCTGTCTCAGTTTTGTCCTCTTCTAGCTCAGCACCAGACCCAGGCAGTCCTAGAAGCACCCCCAGATGTGATCCCCTCATTCCCCTCCTGCTCCACCTGGCAGTGCCCTCTGGCTTGTACGGCCATCCCAGGGGCGGCTGGTGACCCATGGGCGGGGAATCCCAGACCTGGATTAGAAAACCCCTTGCTGTTACTGTACAGTTGATGTAACTTGGATTAGTTCCCTGCCCATGCCGTGTGGACCCGCGTACAGCTTAGCACCCCGCTCAGCTAAAGGGAACGCAGCAGGGTGGGGGTGAACAGCGGGGGGCCTGCGGTGCCAGCCGCTACTTGAGCCTGGGCTGCTGCTGCTGAAAGCAAAACACATCCACCTGTGTGAAAAAACACATTTCCCTGAAACAGCTGCTCTGTCTGGCGTACTTAACCCACCTTAACCAAAAAGTCAGTATGCCTATGAAGGCGTAATTCAAAGCAGGATTAAATCCTTCAGAAATCTAAAGGATGTCACATCTCTATTCCATGTTACGCAGGAAAGAAACCTCTACCTAGGTTTTCCAGCAAACGTTATTTGATGTAAAATAGAGTAAAACATTCACAATGTAAATGCAATATAGAGTAATTCCCTTTTGGTGCCACCCGTGGCATCTTCTAAATCTGCACAGACCTGCAGAGTAATTCAGCCCTCCCCGAGTCTTTTATTGAAAACGTAAAATAATGCTGTCCGTGCTTTCTGGATCACCACTCACCTGGGCCCTTTCTCACCACCGTGCCCTCTCGTTACACGGCTAACTGAGATCGCTGCACAAGTCTCATGTTTCTGACTGCTGCCTGCAGACTACAGGCCATGATTCTGGGAACAAACAACGCGGAAACTTCATTAACGAAAGTACCCGAACCACTGCACGTGTAAAAGCAGAAAGGTACAAATGCTTTAGGAATAAAACTCTCAAAAATGGCTTTTAACAATCAAAACGCCGTTCTTTCATAGGAGACAGCCCTGTAAGGGCAAACCCTTTTCAATGCGCCTGGGCGAGGGTCAGGCATCGCCTGTTGGAGCGCGCCGGCACGGCTTCAGCGCGAGACCCCTCCAGCTGGGACCCAGTTACGGCAGAAGCGCCCGGGCTGTGCGAGCGGCAGTACGCGGGCGTTAGCAAGCGGGTGGAAAAGGCGATGACACCAGCGCCTGTCTCTGCGCCGTCTGAGCTGCCGGGGCTCTCCGGGTGCGTTTAACTTGCATCTTAAAAAGCAAAGAGATGGTTTGGCAGCAGCGGCAGCAGGAGGCCGTACCCGGGGCACCGCAAACAGGGCAGCCGCGGCCTCGGGAAGAGAGAACTCTTGTTTACTTCGAGTCTCGGGCTACGCCAGACCCCTCGCTCGCCGCGGCGGGCAGCTGCTGGGAAACACCCGCCCCCGCGCCAGCAGCGGGAGGCAGCGAGCTCCGGGACGGCGTCGGCGCAGGGGCTGCATCGGAAATCCACAGCCCCCCGCCCGGGGCGCCGGCCTCCCGCCACCGAGCCGTGTGCCCGCAGGAGGGGCTGCAAACCCCGCGCCGCTCCCCCCTTGCTGCCCGTGTTCGGGGGGGTCGGGGGCCGCCAGCCGCCGCCCGCCCCGTCGGGCACGCGTGGGGCCGCCGCGACCCGGCCGGCGCCCAGGCCCCCGGGCTGCGGAGGGCAGGGGAGGCCCGAGCGGCCCCCCGCCGGCTGCCCCGGGGTGCGGGGGCAGGGGCGCGGCGGGGGGTCCGGCCCTCCGCGCCCACCTTCCCCGCGGGGCCGGGCCTCCCACCCCGCCCCGCCGAGCCCCCTCCCCGGCTATAAAGGGCGGCGGGAGGGCCCGGGCCCCCTCCTCGCCCGCTGCCATGGCCGCCCTGCGCTTCGGGGAGCCCCCGGCGGAGCCGCCCGCCTTCCCCGCGGGCAGGTGGGCGGGGGGCGGCGGGCCCGGCCCGGCCTCGCCCGCCCTCAGGGCGCTTCCCTCGGCGGAGCCGTCGGAGGGGGCGCCGGCGGCCTCGCAGCGTCGGAAGCGGACCAGCTTCACGGCGGCGCAGCTGGAGACGCTGGAGCTGGTCTTCCAGGACACCATGTACCCCGACATCTACCTGCGGGAGAAGCTGGCCGACGCCACGCAGATCCCCGAGTCCCGCATCCAGGTGAGGGGCGCCGGCCGCCCCGGCCCGGCCCGGCCCGCCCGGGGCCGCCCTCACCGCCGCCCTCTCTCCCCAGGTCTGGTTCCAGAACCGGCGAGCCAAGTCCCGCCGCCAGCGGGGACCGCCCCGGCCCGGCCCCGGCCAGCCGCCGCCGGGCTACCCGCGGCCGCCCCGCTTCGCCGCCCTGCGCGCCCCGGAGCGGCCCCGCTACGCCCTCTCCGGCCTGGCCCAGGTCGCCCAGGGCAAGGAGGAGGGCGCGGCCCCCTACGAGTGGCCGCCCGCCGCCGCCTTCCCCCCCGGGCCCGGCTTCGAGGGCTGCCCGCCCGGCGGGGCCGAGGCCGCCTCCTTCGCGGGGCCGCCGGCGGCCCTGGGGAGCGCGGCCGGCCCCTACCCGCCGGCCCGCGCCTTCTGCGGGCAGTACTCGCCCGTGTCGGACGCCGAGGACACCAGCGGCTACTCGGAGTCGGGCTCGGAGTGGGAGGAGAACGCCCTCGGCGCCTTCCGAGCCCTCTGAGAGCCGCCCCGGGCCTGGGGCGGGGGGTGCGGGGCCTCCTGCCGCCGCCGAGGCGGCCCTGCCTGCGCTGCTGGGCGGGGAGCAGCCGCGTGCGGCCCGGCCCCGGCCCGGCCCTGCCACTGATGCACTTTATCCGGTACTCACCGATTTTACCTATTTATTTAAGGAAGATAACGGGTCAGCTCCATCCGCTGAGGGCATCTTTTTTACACTGTATTTAAAGATTTCCATTAGCGTGCTCTGTATTTCTATTTAACCTTCTTCAGCCGAAAAGCTAACCCATTCCCCCGTGTTTTGGGGGTGGGGGCTGGTCTTAGAAAAGCAGAAGAGTGGGATGGTCTGTCGGGATTTTTTGACCGAGGGGAAAAAAAATAAAGGTTTACCTTTTCGCTCTACTTGTGTGTGTACCTGGGGCGGGGAGAGGGTTTCTTACCTTGGCGGGCGCGGGGTAGGGAACAGAGGTGGTGGATATCCCAGCTGCAGGTTCTCTCCCCCGGTCCTGGAGAGCCACGGCCGCGGTTCGGGTGTGAGCGAGAGACCTAAGGGGCCTAAAGGACAGGTTACAAAACTGCCTTAAACCGTCTCCGTCAGTATTTGCTTCAGATCTGCTCTAAACAACCACCCCGGTCCCTGGACGAAAACGCGGATTTATGGCCTAAGTGATACAAAACCCAAACCGTTGTCTTGCTCACATGAAAGCCTCAACTCTGGTGCTTAAGCCAAGGTTAATGTTAAACTACAGAAAAATAGGAGTATTTTGTGAACATTGTAAAGGCGCTTTAAGCTTTAAATTTGAATACTAGGGACTACACGGAAGCTGTTTTACATGATGGGTAGTGGGCTGACTGGCTCTGCACTGAGAACATTTCTGAACTTCAAAATTAGCAGTAACAGAAGCCTCTCCTGTAATTCACTCCATTTATTAAGGCAGAATATATTACTATATATGTGTTTGGAAGATAAGGGCAATTCCTCCTGCCTACGGAGCTGCACTTCAGAGCCTTGCAGAGGCCCGCGCGCTGGCGGCAGAAACGCCCTCCATCAGGAATCGTGCCCCACGGAACGAGGATGCCAATGCACAGAACCCCTCGGTGTCGCCCCGTGACATACCTGCGCTTGCAAGATCTGGGAGAACCGAACCGTGGTTGAACGGCAAGCTTGTGAGGCTAAGCGGCATGGCAGGATTGCCAATTAACGTTCTCCCTCCAAAAAAACACAGCTGTCCTTGAAAAAAAAACACGAAGCAAAAAACAACCAACCAACCAACATCAGGCGCCATCCGCCCCAAGTGGACTTGGGCGCCTCGGGAGCCGTTACGTCAGGGGTCGGGAAGACCCCAGAAGAGAAGTACTTACAGCAGGAGATGGAAGAAGAGACGATCGTTTCTTGGGGCGCAGGGTGAATTCACTTTTACTGACTGTAAGAAACCCAACGAGCCTGTTCGGCTCCTGCGGACCTGAGCTACAGTAGCTGTGGTGAGTTCTTGAGAGTCCTGCCACACGCGGCCACGTTCAGCAGAAACAGTCGTATTTACCGTACTAGTAATAGTTACTGGTTTTACTCGTCCTAGTTACTGTATTTCACTATAACTCAACAACATTAGCTCTGACCCAACAGATCAGTAATCGAGGGGAAAGGCAGCCTCTGGGAGAGAAGCGGCGTGTCTGTTCACGTAACCTGTGTGTGTTGGCCAAAGGACGCGTGAAAGTACAGGGATACTTTTATCACAGATTACGTATCTTCCTATTGCGTTACATTACCCTGCAATGATTAAAAAACCCATTTCAACACAAAACACGCTGCAAAGAGCACATCTAAGAATCCACACGTAAAAAACACCATACCTACGGAATCAGGGTTCAGATTGGAGTTTGGTTGGTTACTGCAACGTATTCTGTATCCAGTAAGAAATGAGTTTGTCAGGAAAAGCAGGTTCCCAAATCCTCTTTGCTGAACGCCATTCTCGGCAGCGGTATCTACCAGGGCCTACAGCTTCTCCCCCCCGCAGCCTGGGGTGCTCAGGGCTAAGTTAGCCTCCACGCCTGCTCGCACCGGCGCCCAGCGGCCGCGGCGGTGAGCGAGTTCAGTGCCTTAGGCAGGCAGGAAACTCGACCAGAAAGGTGAGCTGTTCCTCAGCAGCGCAGCTCCCTGAAGCGGCACGCTGGCGGGTTTTACGAGCGGCAGACGCCAAGGAGAGGGGTGTAAGTACAGAGCAAGGGGCTGGTTCCTTTTTCCTGAGTTAGCTGTAGATCACGTTGGTTACCGTCAGACAAAACCTACGTGCCTGAAGTTAGGCTTTGGCACCTTTCTCTGTTGAGACGAAAAGGGTGGTGGGAGAGGACCTTCCTGTCGTCTTTACCAAACGGACGGTAACACCACAAAATAATGGGTGACGTAATTACAAAAGTAATTGCAGGGACCACTACAACGTTCGATTGTGTTAGGAGAGGTAAATTTTCACGGGTAGCTCAGCAAAACGAGTGTTGAGCATTATTTTGTAATATCCCTTGTAAAGTTTCTAAATGCCGTTTAAAACGGCTACTCACCTTGTCCTCAGAACATTTCATTTTCAGCAACTAAATTAACGTCTCTTAAAAAAATGACCTGAGACATCTGCAAAAAAGTTTGCATTTCTGTGAAATATATCAACTCTCATAGGTCAATTTATTCAGAGTTACAAATTTCATTGAGAATAAAAGATTTATGCATTTCTCTTAATTAACAGAACAAGTTTAGCTAAATATAAACTCTGCACTAAAGTTTTGCAGTGGCACAATACCAACACAGAATACAGAAGCATCTTTAAACTATACAAAATTTTAAAATTGAAAATAATCCTGTTTACATATTCTTTATACATTAACATATAAAAGACCTCATTTCATGAGGCATCTAAAAGAATCAAAAACATCTCTACAGCTATCTCTGAAAATTCATATCTGGAAACAATTCATTACACAGAAGCTTTACAAGACTATTTAAACAAACCAATACACACTTTTTACAAGATTAACATTCCAAAAGGTACTCATAGGCAGGATGTCACTTTTTATTTTTGCAGTTTACCTCACTGGTTATCTTTAATTATAAAAATCTTCATATTTATATATGTTGGGTATTGTTGGATAACCAGTAATCTAATTTAAAAGTTGTGCAAAACAAACAAAAAATTTGGAAAAACAATATGTTTAACCAGTCATTTATATAAAATACCAACTAAAGCACTTCTTTTGCCCCGTGTGAGGGGGAAAAGCCATAACCAATCTCTTTCTGGAAAGTTACCAGTTACATTTTTATATTCCTTCATTAGACTCCTTCTATAAGTTATGATAAATTAACAGTTCCAACACGACATTGACTGATCGACAGACCTGCCCAACATCCTCACGTTTACAGCTTCTGTTGGCTGTCCGTATCCTGCTGCTGCTTCTTCACGTCAGCAACACCCAGCCTGCCTCGGCACCGGGCTACCCGAAGGCTGAAATGGCAGCTCTCCGTACCTACAGAGAAGCGTAGCTCTACATGACAAAGACTTGCCATGTGGCTACTAATTGGAGCCATTTCCTCTTCGTCGCTTCTAACGTACCAGGGGAGCCCACAGCAAGAGGCGTGCAGAACTCATCTGAACTTTTAAAAACCGAGTTCAAATTATGTGAAAGTACGTTTTCAAGTTTATTATAATAAATGCAATTACTAAGAGATTACCAGTTAGCAAAACTACTGTATGTGAATAACAAATGGAGAAATCTAATGTAACGCTGGCCAGTAATGCTGGTTTTCTTAAGAAGCAGATATCAGATATCATATATTTAAAAGGGTCCTTTCTGAGAGGTTTTCTTTTCCCTTGTCTTCTGGCAGTTAGGATATTTGGTGAAGCCTATATAAAGGAAGAGGATTTTCCAGAACTACTTGCTGTACACTTGAGAGAAAATTTTCAGTCTCTGTTGGTGTTATTAGCTGCAAAAGCGTGTAGATTTCCCATCTGGCTCAGACCACTCTGAATATGTGCAACATGGATCTCAACGTTATTCTGAAAACAACTGCAGGAAGAAAAGAAGGAGGAAAAAAAAAAAGTGTTAAACCCCATATTTAAGAGTTGTGTCTGAATATTTCTACGGTGAAAGTCAAGGTACGAACATAGCCAATACAAAATTCAGATGAATCAGAGAGCAGTACATACTAATGCAACCTGATAGAGGCGTATGTGAAAATAGCTTTTGCACAAACAGCTGCATGAAATCAAGAGTTACTGACTTGGGTACTTTAAAGAAGACTTGAACATGATCAGAGTTAATGAAATAAAAATATTATGAAGAGATGCTAAAATGCCCGAAATCCGTAGAGTGAAATGGAAACATCATCACCTTCTTCACGGTTGTACATCAACCTTTAGTTGAATCCATTCCAACGTGCAATTTGCAGTGTCGATTATAGAGAAGTTTCACTAATGTTTGGGGTTTATTTTTGTTTTTACTAATGAAAAATGCTATAAACCAGCATTTCTCAATAATTATTTTAAGTCAAAAGGCCATTCTACTATTTAACAACAAAAAAAAATTTCATGTGTGCAGCCTCCCATTATTATGTAGCAATACGAGTATGGAGGGTTTAAGGAAATACTTAGCATTTAGGTACGTTTTCTAAATTATGTAATTTAGCAGCATTATAAGTATAAAAAAATATCCTGGTCACAAGTTGCTGGAGGCTGCAGTGTACTCCAGACAAGTATCACCACATTCTTGCTGTTTTTATAATGCTTCCTCAGGCACCTGCTTGTGACAACTGTTGAAAAATGGCCCATCTAGGCTAGATGGGCCTTTGATCTGGCACAGTATGGCCCTTGTTCTGCTTCTTGGTGTAAAATATTGCTAATGAAAGCTGGTCAGAAGCTATAATTGTCTCATATGCCAGCTTTTGATACAGACAAGAGGTTGAGTAACTATGCAAAAAGAATACTGAAATTGTACTGTTCTGTGGTTTAAAAATAACCTTACATTTACTAGTGGGATTTCGAAGTCTGAAAATGTTCTAAAAGAACTTATTAGTTGTCATAAATGACTGAAGAGCAAGAAAGTCTAGTTGTTGCTGCATCAATTTAGCACTTTCTTCTTATTTTTTTTTTTTTTTAATCAGGTTACTTCACTGATAGGTTTTAAATGGGACCATTTCTATAAGTAAAAGTTACAAGATTAAACCCCTTAATTATAATCAATGTTCACCTCTAAAATACAGTAAGAATTGCTTGCTGGCACAAAATGTATAATTAAGAATTAAACACTCAAAAAGTAATACCTGATATTTGAGGAGTCTATTGAATTCTTAATGTCATTTAATGAATCTGTTAGTGATTTAAATTCAAAGGAATTCAGGTCACCTCCTTCTGCTAGACACTGTAGGAGAAGAAAATAAAAAAAGTTCTCACGGTTCGGCACAAAGAAACTGACAGAGCTTTAATACTACGTATTTTATGGGACAAACTATTTTTTGCCAACATTTTACCTTAATTTGCAGTAATATTGCTGTAAGTCTAGAGATAAGATCAGTTAAATTTTCACTCTCAACACAAAGCTCTCCTGTTGTCGAGGAATTTGCTTGCCTGACGATCTCCTGAGCCTCCTCTTCACACCTACGCCTCAGATCTGTCGGTTGGTCGGCAGGCTGGAGGCCTTGGTCAGGAGCAAGCTGCGTAGATGAAATGAAGAGAAATTAAGAATAAGGACCTCCTTTGCATTTGGTGTATGTGTGAAATGACAAATGACTTCAAAGACGGTTCACAGGTATATAGTACACAGTATTTTTTCTTCGTTTATGTACATGTATGTCTATTTCAAAACTGGCCAGTGGCATCAGCAAAAGTGTCTGCGTTCTGTTGAAAGAGACAGACAGACAAAGGCAGAGACAGAGAAGGAATCCAATACAGCTACCACTAGTTTCATTTCAAATGAACCCCACCTACGCCCTATTCCCAGGAAATTCTAATTTTTTTTGGTACTTGGGTTAAACAAAACCAACAAGCACGTATAGATTCCAGCAAAATCTTACCTCATAACAATACTGTTGAACCTTATGCAAAACTTTATTTAAGTCTTTGTTTAGTTGTTCTAGATCTAGAACAATAGTTGCGTATCTCCTCTGAAACTCAATGCCTATTGGCATAGAATAGGATTTCTGTGGAAAAGACAAAGCATATTAAAGTTAATGCAATACTGTACATGTAGATCTTTTGAACTCATCAAAAGGAGTTTTCACTTGAAAATAATACTGAGATATTTGAAATCCCAGTGTTTAACAGAAAAATGTTAACATACAAAATATTAAAGTCTAGTATCACTATTTAAAACTCGAAGTGACAACTGTGTCGTAACTACCATGCTTTTGTTCTCTTCATAAAGTGCTATGATAATCTGTGGTGGTAAATGCTACTGGGAGATGACGGTGGTCTGACCTGCTTAGTTCTCCAGCAGTTGGGTATGGCTTCTCTCTACCGTATGAACAGAAAACTATCCTGTCAGTGGAACAGTATAGGACAATATGGCCAGGACCGCCTCTGCTGCAGGATGGGAGGCACGCTTGTCTAGATAGTTAGTGGTCACTTGAGGATGACTCAGTGCTACGTACCTTCTGCTACAGCTAACAGTTCTGCCAAAAAAGAAAGTTACTAGAGCTTATGTTTGGTACCGTATTTTGGGTAAGCACAATTTTCCACAAAAAATAAATACCAGAATACAGTACTTTTTTCTTATACTGTTTTCAGAATGTGTCTTGACACTTTTTGGGTGATATTTACAAAACTGAAACAAAACATACAATATATTATAAAATTTCCTCCACAAATGGCCTCCTGCAAGATAAGCTGGATGTACTTCCACTGCTTCTCAGCCACAGGTCCGAGATACAGGTACCTCATACAATCAGACCTGTAGCTATAGATTTTATACCATGAGATAAAGTAAGCTGCAAAGTCAAGAGCCTTCATCAGGAGGATCCAGGTCAAAAACCTCAAAGTCAAGGTTTCGGTTATCAGTTCAGTTCAAAGTTCCCCGTTAATCACTGAAACAATCTCCAGGGATTTAAAAGTCTGAATACCAAATTAATAGGGCTTTAAACTAACACCATAACTTCAGAGTTCACCTAAGAGCAAACTGGAAACCAGCATAAATTTGACATACTTCCTGCAGCTCTGGAATGTAAGGAAAAAAATTGTAACTTGCAGACCTTCTTCAGTGACCAGCCCCTCTAGAGCAGACTAATCCAAGTTAGCTGTGAAAGCCACAGACAATTGTGAATTCCCCATCAGAGAGGAAAGGCTAAGGGCATTCTATGCTAGTGACGATGAAATAAATATTTCTCAGCACCAGCACTATTACTGATCCGGGAGCAATCCAAGATCTGGAAACGCTGACAAACAGCTGAACTGGCAGACGAAAGATGGATACCTTTCAGTAGATGGAAGCAGATAACATCTCTGTCACTGAGCATCTACATGCTTCTCTGGAAGGACTAGCATCACCTTTACCTTGTCTTTATCGCAGGTCAAGTGAAAAAATGAACTAGCCATCCTTTTTATTTAGATTTGTTCATCCAAATGCCTATCAGAAAAGTGTTTACTGTTTTACGTACATGGTTTATAGCCTGCAACCAAGACTAGTATAGTGATGTCAAGATGCTTAACTATTTGTAAGCTGTCCTTTCAGAAAAATGAAATAGAAAATGTGCAGTTGTATGTATTAATAGCTCCTCTGAAGGCATCCCCTGCCTCATGTAAATTTATTATTATTGCCAGATAATAATGGACTACATTCTGTACCAGTTCTGATTTTGGTCAGTTCCGTTTAGGTCTCTATTGGCTCAGTCATTAAAAGTCTCCATAAAAGGGTTGCTTTAAACCACACAGTGGTGTTACTCTAACGATTATCAAATCACAATTGTATGAATTATTATCAAAGTCTGACAATTGAACTATACCTGAATGAACTCAAAGGATTCTATTTTATTCATATTCAGGTACGTTATTGACGTTCACATGGATTGGTGCCGGAAAAAGGTTCTTGTTCAAAAAAAAAACATTTTAAAGGAGAAACAACATATACTCAGCAACACAAACATAGATGGGATTGCCAAGGGACAAAGAGGATTAGAAGACAGGCTAAGAATATGGCCCAACAGAAAGGTATCATGTCCTCTATTTTTATCAGGACAGCCTTGAATAGTAACGGAGGTTGCTTTATGATTGCTGGTTTACAAAGGCAACAGCTCAAGGGAAGAATTTCAACAGTATCTCCAAGTCCTTATCTAGGCTACAACTGAGCTAAAATATACCAAATTTAACATATATTTCTAGATCCCCTTCTTCCCCGTTGCCTCTTTGCTCCTCAATTTTGTTATTTTCCTTGATATTCTTATTCCACAATACAGGTAATTTATGACTTAATAGCTGAGTGACATGTTCGTATCTGGATTCTTCTCAGAGGAAGGCTACTGTCATTCCTATGGATTTCCTTATCTATGCAAAATACTAATATCTCAGTAAAAACAAAAAGTTTTTTAGTTTGTTTTAAGAAGAGTTGGTAATTTTTCAGTATCAGAGTTACAGGTTGCAATGGTATGTTTTAATCTTGCTTCTTTTTGCATCTATTTTCATTATTAATACGCAAAATTAAAAGACAAAACATTTGATGCACAGGAAAAAATAATGTAGTAACTGAAATGATAAGGTTTTGAAGAACAGCATCACAGCACAAAAGAAGAAAATTACAGAGACATAGGGATGGGGCAGTAGAAACCAGAATAACAGAACGTACATGCGCACATGATCACTGAAGGGACAAAGAAGGAAATCTTAACACAATAAATCAAATCCTTCAACATTCAAATATTTTACATGAAAAAAAAAATCAGCATTTTTGGTTTCAACAAATAAAAAGAACTAGTCTTCCTCTCCACAAACCTTTAGCCTTCTGTCTGTACGTTGTAGAGACAACTGTCTGAATACACACTAGCAGAAGGCTGAGACCGATAGCTTTCCACTTTCAAGTTGATTGATAGCCATGGGTGGCAGAAGAGGCATCCTTATCATTTTGATTTACTGACTGATGATTAGATAAAGCCCAGCAAGAAAAACTATTCTGCTGCTGCTAATTACGCTGTAGCTGCTCTGGTATTGTAATTTTAAATGCCGGTCAAGGGCACTCGAAGCTTTATATAGAAAATCTCTGAACTGAGTTATTGTTTTAGGCAGAAAGCTAAATAAATAAGTACCTAACATCCGCAAAATAAAATTATGATGAACGTCTTACCATATAAACTTGTACACAAGATTCTCAAAGTACATAGTATTTCCTTACTTTACGTGTCAACTGACATATGCTATTCCGATGTTAACGTTAATCAGTTTGCAAAGCATAACACTTTCGAAGAAGAATCATATTTAGAACAACTGACTGCTCTGACTTGTCTTTAAAAAAAAAAATAAATTCACATTGTAGAAAGTGATAAAATAAAGATTTTTATCTAGACTCGTTATAATTGTATCTATTTGCATTAGCTGTTAAAGCATATCCTGTTTTAAGAACTGAAAAGACAACATTCTCACCAGCTTTTCTGCTTCTGTATTCATCTCTCTCAATTGTTTGATGTGTTCCTTCTTGATCATAAGGATTTTCGATAACCTGGTCTAAAACAAAGGAACTATTTTTAGAAGGAATAGGTCCTTAAGCAGTTTTGAAATGCCATAGAAATTAAAGATAATAAAATGTGTGTTTCTTTCATAATTTTAAAATGCATTTCTCAGTTGTTCATCAAGTTAAGACGCAGAAATAAAAATTAATTAAAATTAAATGATGGATTTTCCAGAGATTTTTAAAGCATTTTCAAGGGCGCTAGATTGGAGAATGCTAAAAATCCATCAGCCGAAATTCCCTATAGGAAGACTAATATAATTTATGGCTAGCTAGAGACTGAAGAATCTTCTTTATTTGCAGCCTGAAGGAAAGCGAAGAGCGTTATCATCATGTACCACAATTAATATCACTCACCTTACCATACCTTTTTTCACACAGTTCTCAGTCGTGCCCTCGATCGAGCACCAGCCCTTTGTGTATACTCCTGCAGTAAAGTCTGGTATAGAGATTGGATCTATTTTATACAGAACAACGCTGGGCTTTCGATTTCCCTCTTTCATAATGGGAATACCCTGTGTCTGCTGCCCTTGGGACCTAGCAGGCTGAAGTGGAAATCACTGGGAGCGCTCTCGACACACACATCACTCCTAAAACTATTCACAGTCTCTAGGGCCCCGGGAGAAATCCTAGCCCCGCTACAACCAGCAACAGTTTTATTACTGATGTAAGCAGAGCCAAGATTTCAGGTTTTATAAATTGCAGAGGGGTTAACTGCATCCTAGTAGTGCAATGTGGGACTGGGAGAAACAGGAACTCCTAGTTCAACATACATCTGCTCTATATATAATCTCCTTTGTTGATTTTCAAGTTCAGTCTTAAAGCAGCCAGGTTTCTTGCCCTCACAAATCCTAATGGAAAATTGTTCCAGGACCTCTTTCAGCTAATTATGAATCTTCTTGGAATTTCCATGTTGAATGCATCCTTGTTCACTACATAGCAATTTGCTCTGCCAAAGCTGTTTTTCAGCTAAATACAGGCTCTCCCTCCTTGTATTCATCCCTGTTGATTCACAGACAGGAATGTGTTTCTTCTTCACTCTTCTTTCACTAGACTAATCACAATGCAAGCCTTTCCAGTCTCCTCTCCCATAAAAGGCTCTTGATCTCCTAAACTTTTCTGGCCCTTTCTGTATCTTTTTTCCATTCACTGTCATCTTTCCTACACGTGAGCAACAGGAAGCCTGTGCCAGTATTGCAAATGACAGACCTGTAAACCAGACCTGTAAAACGGCATCAAAACTTCTCTCTTTCTACCACAAATACTTTCCCAGATGCTTCTTATGAACGGATGGCAAGCCATGGTCAGATGCACAGAGGCAACACTGCATAGGTTATCGCTCTTCCAATTCTAGCTGCTCGTTTCTGTCCTTGTGCTGTCCCCCAACGCCTGTGCTGAGCCAGCACTTGCATTTTTGCAGCTAGATGAAGAACCCAATCAGGGAACCGATAATGACAAACAATAAATTCAGAAAAGGCAAGAAAAAAAGTTTCAAAATTGTTACTTGTGAGCTGGATTATCTCTCTGAACTAGTTTCTAACACACCACACAAATGCTCGTGTTGGCAAAAAAACACCTGGGAGGAAGGAAAGTATTGTACACCATCTGCCACTGCTGCCAAAAAGTTACTCGTCAAGCCCTGCTGTCATCACCGTCCGGCAACTGCCTAGCACATCTACGTCCTCCTCCTTGATGAAGCCGGTCAGTCCCCAACTTAATGCAGAATATATTATTTGTCCCCAGAACTTGCAAGGTATTTGGTGCTTAACTTCTACTTTGATGTCCAGACATTTTTGAGGATGCAAGGCCCTAGATCTGCAGTTCATGAGCTTGGATTTTATATTATACTCATCCTATTCCCAGATATACTCCAGTGATCAAGATAATCTGATTCTTTCTACAAGAAACTCTGACCTTTCACTGTATCTATGATGTCTACCAACTTTCTCTCATTGGTACATTTTATTGAATAGACTTCCATTTTTATTTGGCAGTATCATCAGTGAATGCTTTAACTCAGTTCAGCCCTATTTTCCTTGAGAAATTCTTGCCTAACAGCTCTAGTTTCAGCATAACTCACCTTGTTTACTGTTATAGTTTATAGTTCCATTAAACTGGAAATGAGGTTTTAGAACAATGTTTTTCCACATTAAAAGAGATGAACGAACAACCCAACCAGTATGTTTAGATTTGTACTTTGGATTTCATTTTGTCAAAGGAGTATTTATAAGAACACAAGCATTTCAAAGCAAAGTGTGCAATACCTTGCTACGGAATATTTTCAAAATTTTCATAAGAACAAAATTGTCAAAAATCCAGTATCCATTTTTAGAATTTTCCTCATGCGTTTAATTTGAAAAGATGACTCCACAGCAATCAGGAAGACACCAAATTACTTTTCTGAACGTGCTGCATTAACACACTCCCTCTACTGGACATGCAGCAGCCCTGCAAACAATCTGTTTTGTCCTAGATTGGTTCCTTCCCAATCTAATTTTTTTCCACAAAACAAAACAAGAAGGGGGCGGGAGGGGAAGGGGGAAGCTGTATCTGAGCATGTGGAAAAACATCCTCCAGATTTTAATACTGACTAGAATGTAAGAATGTAATCCATCAATTTTGACCTGCAGTATAGCCTATGAAATATTTAAGGATACGTTACATATTGCATGTAAGCATAAAAGACTTTTTTTTTTTATTTATTAGTTGTTTCTTGTTGACTTTATTCTTAATATCATGTTAATTTTTGAGCCATTCTTCTCCTAATATGTGTATGTTTGTCCACAGTAAACCCCAGAAAGAATAGCAGTCTCTGATGCCAAAATATAAACACATAGAAATGAATAGAATGATTTAGAAAAACTAAGACTCACCACTGTAGAACTATGATTAAAGTAGTGGTTACAAGACCCAATGTTTGCTTACAACTGCAAGTTATACGTGAAGAGAATATCCCCAACATTTAGTTGTCAGTGTCTGCACATGATTTTGGCTACACTTCCTTTTGTTCTAAATTAATTTCAGAACCCATAAAAGAGAACTAAGGGGCTGTGTTGAAACCTTATACAAGCAAGTGTGCTGCATTTTTTCTGTTTTGTCCAAAATAAAGTTTTCCCATGAAATTGTTTATTCGTGGTATCATAAATAATTGCCTGGCAATAGAATTTTTTTTCTTTGAATCAAACATTTCCCGATCATTTACTTCCTGAATCACCATTAAATCAGAATGAGAGCTTTGACCTTTTTACTGTACCAGTGTATAAGAAAGGCTGGAACATCTTTAGCGGTCACCTTTAACATAAAAATACCTCTGGACTGGTGAAAGCAGTGCAATCAATGATCAGTATTCACCAGTCTCATGTATTTCACAACACCAAATTTCAGTACCATCCTTAAACTTCTAATAAAAAAGTTGAGGCTTAAAATGCTTAAGATGCTAGTCTTAAAAATAATGCATGGTCCTTCAATTAAAGAACCACGAGGCTTAAAAAATCATTATCAAAATCTGGATAAAGTATTAAGATGCTCACATAAACAAATGCCAAAAATCTGTGGCTTGATTTTGTTCAAAATCTTTTGACAGTCTTAAAGCAAAAATACATATGAATGCAGTATATTTGTAAAATGCCACCACTTGTAATACAAGCAAGAGGCCTATACTTTTAAAACTCAGATTTCCTTATAACGAGTAATAATATACCACCAAACATGACGGAGAAGTCACACATTTTCAGATATAAAACACAGAAACAATACCATAAGCAGATCAACTTGACACACTAAATAGTTGTAAAGCTCAATACAACTTAGTTACAGTTTCATCGATCATACTCAGCGACTCAAGGAGGATAGCTGCAGATACAGTTTAGCAGCATAAACAAAGACCGTATCTTTTGTGTATTTCAATTTTTAGCAAAATTAATCTTACAGCAACTACATCTATTTAAATTTTCTTAGCTAAGCTAGATGCCAAGCCACCTTTTTCAAAATCAGCTTAATATAGTAAGTTTCCCCTAAAAAACCAAACAGATCATTCTGTCAAATAAAATTCATTGTTGATTGCCCAAAATATTAGTCTCATGTGAGCTACAGACAGAAACTTGATTCTTTTGACCAATTACATACAGTTCAAAATTTGAGAAGCGTTTAGCAACATCATTTCTCAGTTCTTAGTATTTTAAACACAGATCATTCTAGTCTCCTTTAGCACATTCAAAACAACTTTCATTGTTAAATAATTCAATCACAGATATTAAGCTAAGCCAACATGAGCAATTACATTCTTCCATCATCCTGAAGAGTAGCTTGGTTTGATGAGTTTTGATATTCAATGAATTTCAGCTTCCTAACGTGACTCATCTGTGCTTTTCTGAATTGGTGTACAAAAATCACGAAGGAATTATTTCATAAAGATGAAGACAAAAAAGAGTTTTCTTATCTCTAACATGTATGTTTGCTTTCAGGGAAAAGAGTGCTTCTTTTCTTCTCCAAAAGGGTAGGACATAACATAAAATACAATATTATACAATATACGATAATGCACATTGGCAAATGTTCTTTGCATAATACAAGTATATTTTAAATTAAAAAAAAAAAAAGTCTTAGCAGAGTACAAAGTTTGTACAGGTAGAAATATCATCTTTTTTTAGACCAAGTAGTAGAGCTGGGAAAAATAAGACACACTTTTGGAGACATAAGCCCCTCCTGCGGTCTGAAGAGCAGCATATTTCAAAGCTTATGGACAAGTGAGAAAATTAAGAAGGGGAAGGGATAAAACCAAATATTATTAACATCTTTTCAAAAGTTAATTTGGACATCACCATATCTGTCATAGATCAACAGAAGGTCATTTAACTGCAGAATTGGCAGAATAAACACAAAAGGACAACACACAAAATTAAGAGTTGCAGTTAGGACTTACCACTTGAATGAGAAATTCTACTGGAAAGCCTCCTAGTGTTTCACTATCTGTGCCTGAAATTTTGTTTTTCCACGACGATTGTCCTAATAATGGATCACTGTCCTATACAAGAAAGAACATTTAATAGCTTGTTTTTAGAGGGGCTTGCTAAAATTTTTATCTTGCCGAATAACCTCAGAAAATTAATCTCAAAACAGGTTTAGCGTAACAACTTCAACATGTTCAGAAAATAGTTCGATGATTAATATTACATGAAAACAGTAACTTACTGTAATTGGAGACTGGAGTGAAGGTGTATAAGGCAATCGGGGAGGGGTCATAAAGAACCTTGAAGGCCGTTGTTTCTGTCCAAAGGCAGCAATTGGCATGGTTTCATGAGGCTCGTTACTCTGCAAGACAAGAAAAGGAAGGATATACTTCAGCTGTCAGATTAATTAATTCTACACACCTGTTGGAATACATAATTTATTTCTGGAATCTGGATTAGTCATGCCCATCCACGCTCCAAACCCAACAATGTTAAAAGATTAACATTTTGCTTTTGGGCTAGCAGGAGCTTCAAAACCGTATTCCATTGCTGGAGTTTTATGGGCCCTTAGTAGTAGATTCAACACTACAGAAGATACAAAATAAAGTGAGGTCCTCTGAAAAGCCTGCAGTCTAGGTCAGACTGTTTGGCAGGAACAATTTCTGGAGCTCATAAATTGGTACAAAAGCCTATGAGCTAGGAAATAGTCCCGAACTGTTTGACCAAAGCAACATCCCCACAGGTAGCTTCATTACCATAAGAACTTTCAAAACGAGGTTCAATCAACTCATAATACTTGCTTGCAACTACCAAAGGCCTTTCCAGACTTTGGCAAATTACAAAGGGACAGGTTTTCCTGAACATTTTCTGCAAATCCAGCCAGGATTCCATAGCAGAATTTTCTTCGGGATCTTACGCTACTCGTTATATTTCTTCATATTAAACTCAGGCTATTATAATAACCCATAATAGTAGGTCTAGTAAATTATTCCAGCCTGAGCCATTATGTTTTTATCGTAGAGGGTTATCCTGTTCTATAAAACCATAAACAATAGAAGCTCATTCCCCTGGAATTTCCCATGCATCTGTTATTCTTGTTTCTACTTTATGATCATACCACCTAGATGTAATAGTTTGAATTTCCTTCTTTTTGATTAAAGCATACAATTGGAGATTTTTAAATTTTATTTTATATTACAGCTGTTTTAAGAATGTGTCATTAATACTTACAAGAACTTCATAATCTGGGACTGTGTGTGTTCCAAGACCTGCCCTGTCAAAAGTCACCCTGTACGTAGCATTAAGAGTGTCTACAGCATCTATTTGTCCAGTGAATAGTCCATCATGGACACCTCGCAAACGCGCTTTAAAAAAAAAAAAAAGAAAAAAAAAAAAGGAAGAAACCAAACATTATAATGTTCTGATACCATTGAGAAAAATAGACTTAATACACCTTTTGCAAGTAACGTTTTATATGTATATACAAAACCCACAAATTAAATGAAAAAAAAGTAAACCCTGAAAAAGAATTGTATGCAATAGAAATACTACCCAAATTTTTGTCAAATTTATCTTTGCAAGTCAAGTATTTCCCAAATCTAATCCTTAGCACTAAACTTATGTCTAAATAAAACACTATTTAATACCCAATACCTTCTGACAGACAGATACTGCAGGCAAAGTCAATTTCTGGATGATTTTGCATACCATTTCTCTTTGATCACTTCCACTGATGACTGCATATTTAGCAAAAACAATGAGGAACGCAGCTCAAGGATACAGCTCTAGGAGAGTGAGGAGAGGCAGTGTTGTGCATGCCTGCTCTTCAGCAAGAATTAAGGGCAGTGTTGCTGAAGAAGGCAAAAAGCAATGAACAGTAGTGGCTTAAGTGGGAGATACCATGCTTAAGTGAAAAGCATCTGGACCACAGATAGGATGGAGGAATTCAAGTTTTTATAAAATTAGGCAAAACTTGTAGAATGTTTTTAACAACATTCCTTCCTCAGTTATGCGTAAGTTTCTTCAGTAAGGCAATGTCATGTTTAGTATACATGTCCAACTACACTGCCATATCAATTGTATATCTGCTTCAAACCAGATATTTTTATATTTATGGAAAAATAAAGCTCAAGTTTTATATTAGGTTAGATTTTAAACTTTCAGACAGCACTCAGCTCTTTGCATTTAAGCATCTCTCTCTCCAAGATTTGTTAGATATACTAGACATAAAAAAAAAAAAAAATCTACAATTTGAACAGCAGAAATAATAAACCATACCAAGTTTGCACCTCAACACCGTATCACTGTTTTACAAATACGAGCTAATCCTCACAAGCACCTTCTCAATGAGCTAACAATAAAACTATACAATTTTTGAGGTTTTAAATTTATTTTAACTATATGCACTAAGTATGTTATGGTTTACTAAAATCTTTGCAAAACACTTGGCTGGTTTTTTTGTTTGTTTGTTTTTAAGAAATTACCTGTAACTTTTGTTCCTATTACAAGCGGTAATGGAATTTCTTCTGGAAGATCTTTGAACTGTGAAATATCTGCAACTTTCCGCTGCTGCAAAAGTCTTATTTTCTGTCGTTTCTGTTTTAATGCTGATCTTTCTTCCTCAAAGAATGCAGAGGAACACCTATAATACAATTAGGTAAAACTATACTTAAATTCAGCACTGGAAACATACATATGTGAAGACACATCAAATAAATAGGCATAGTTTACAAATCAGTGAGGGAAAACGAAAAAGCTTGGGGTGAAGTGTTCAAGAGAAAAGGATTTCGTTGAACAGATTTAGACAGTCTTACTCCCCAGAATTATCACTCCTAAAATAACAGTTTATTTAAAAATAATACTCAGGAATGCCAGCTGTTTGCATTAGTATATCAGAAGAGTACACCTTTTTAGGACTTTTTCTGCTTATAGGGATCCACCTGGTGTCACAACAAAGGTAAAGCAGGTCCCCCATCCAGTCTACTCTGAATACCAGTTCAATCCATGTAAGGACTTACTGTGAGGTCCCTGGCTGCCATCACTTACTGATACACAGTAGATCCCTTTCACAGCGCTCATTAGCTCAATTAAACTAACTTAGTACGAAAGGGCACCAGACTCAGAACATAAAAGGATCCTTCTCTGTCTCTTGTACTCTGCACAGATGCAAGCAAAACTCAGCCACAAAATCTCTATTCTGCAATGAATTGTTCTGAAATTGATCATAGTAGAAGTAAAAATTTATTTGAACTTGGGCGATTGTGTAAAATCAGATAATCTCTAGCAGTCCCCTCCCCCGTTGGGGGGTGTGTGTGTGTCTTAAAATGTAATCTAAAAGATGAAAGCCTTACTCCCAAGGCCCTTACTTGGTTTTATTCATTTTTCACTTTTAACCTACTGAATAGGCATGATGCATGAGGGAGATACTGAAAGCATGAAGACATTAACGACTCGATCCTATCGCTCATTCCTTATTAAAAAAAGTGTTTTATCATTCTTGTGTCAATGAAAGAAGTCATTTAAAAAAGGAGTACAGGTGCTATTGTAGGTCTGCTTAATTGCAGAAGCAGTTATTTATAAAATAATTTACTACCTTTGTTAATTGCTTTACTGCAGATGAATGCAACTTAAACATTTTCTGTGGAACTCAAAGTTATATATTGATTACTGATCAATAAAAAGTCCCATTTTATGAGGTTATTTCAGAAGATGCTGACAACTCCTCCATGGGTTCCCCCTTCTACACTTCCAAAATGTTTTAAAACCCTTCAAGATCTTCCTCAGTTATTTATCTCTCACTCAGGACTTAGCAGTCAGCTCCTATTTCCAAGTCTGCTTCTACTACTCTCTTATTATATGCTAACATAAACATTCTTATGTTTTCTTCTGTATACCCGTCACTTGGAGAGTTCCACAAAGCCATTTCACTGTTCTCCAAATTGTCTCTTCCTTGCAATGTGTATGAGAAGATCATAAGAACTAAGCTGCCAGGATGCTGAGACCACTTTTTTTCATACTGACCAGCAGTTTCACGCTCGTTTGTCTATATGCATACATCATTTGCCTTTTATCTTATACACGGTTTCTAAGTTATATGGGGCATAGACCATCTGTTTTGTCCAGTGTGTACAGTGTTAACACAATGAGAACTTAGTCCTAAGCAAGACATTAAAAAAAAAAAAAAAAAAAAGAAAAAAAGAATGAACAGGAATGAACTGGAGCTGTGATGTACTTCTGTCAGGCACATGTAGTAATGCACTGCGCTAAAGTTTCCTTTACTAGGCTTTCCAATCACTATCACCGTAAAAGTCATCAGTATTCTTTGTATAGTCTAGAAACTGTGTTGTAGATTGAGCGACTGTAGGTGCGTGTCCCACTCCCAGTTTACTACTGAAGAGCAGAATGTGTTTACCTGGAGTTGTGTATTGCCTAACGAACCTCGTTAGGAATTCAAAATATCTAGAAAGGGATATGGCAGACAGTGAGTGATGATGGGTGGGACACTTATGCAAAGCTTCTTTGGATATTCTCATTTAAAGATGCTATTTGCTTCATATTTACTACTGGGGAGGAGCAAGTGTAAAATAATGCTTGCCATGGGTTGTGAATATGACGTAGCAAAATGCAGGTCAGAGCTTTTCAATTCCATTGAGGAGAACAGAGTGACTAATCACAGCAAGACAAAAAAAAAAAAAAAAGAAAAAAAAAAGGCAATATAGACTTTAATATTAGTCCTTCTAATCATGTCCAGGGTCTTGCATCAGGAACATCAGATACCACCTGATGTTCTTCGACCTGTGTGCTCTTAGAAGTACAAATTCAAATGTTAATATACTAATCACTGACCTTGGAGGTCCCTACAGCCGCAACTACTGTTTTAATGCTAGCTTAGATGTTCTTAAAAAGTCCCTGTTCCGAATGCTGTAGGTCATGGATGTAGAAAGTATTTGCAAAGTATTTCTAGCTTTTGTTAAAGGAAATCTCCAACCCCACATCCCCCAAATGCATTTAATAAAGGTTACCCCATCTTCGTGCCATTCCTATGAAAAAATGAAGATTAAAACTATGGTACAGATCACATTGCAACCTCATTAGTTTTCTGTAGAGACTTTTTAAGAGGTTGAACATTCTTCTCAGTTTCTACCTTGGTCATGAGAATTTGAACTAACAGAGGAACCATCACCATCATATAGTGGCAGGACAAGCATATCTGAGCTTAATTCATATCCATTGCTATTTCACAACCCCAATTAAGTTTATACAGAGTACACAAGACTAACTATTACCTCTTCCTTTTCTTGGAGCATATCTTTCCCCACAGTCTACCGGAATCTTACAAGCTTTGCAGGCTCCCATGAAGAATACTGTTGTGCCAATCAACCACACTGTTGATGGTGTGATAGGACATTTAAAATAGCAGCAGACATAAGAAAATATTACAATATATTTAAAACAAAATTAAAAAAAAAGACGACAACCACGTGCACAGCTATCACGCAGAGACACTATTATCCTCTGCCATCAACACTGTGGATGCAAAATGTTTCATTTTTTTTCTTCTCTCCTATCAGTATTGACATGGTATTTAGCTTACTTGCATATGATGAGGACAGACAGAAGAAATTTCTAACAGAATAGTAATGTAAAAAAACTTTGCTCTAGAGGTAGATGAAAACTATCTTGAAAAAGCATTCAAATGATTTAGAATAATTAAAAATCTTTTAGAACTAAGGTCACTCTGGACATCTTGAAAAAGACTACCAATAAATATTTTTTTTTAAAATTATTAAAGAAATGAAAAGCAAACAGGAATGCTTATTTTATGTTGATAAAAAGCAAGAACTTGTAAAGTTTTGGTTAACAAACAAAACGAGACTCTATATCCAGTCAAATACTTGTACTTCAGAATTCAGATAAAACAACTTCCTGCCCATTTAGACCTGTGGTTCCTTAGGCATGAGTCTCTCTTTTTAAAAACCTAACTGTATGATAGCTTAACAAAAAACCCCAAACCAAAACCAACAACACAACCCTGCCCGCTCCCCCCCCCAAAGAAGTTTTATCAGTGGTCCAACAGACTGCTGAATGAGGCAAGCTGATCTTTTATAGCAGTACCCACTTTTGGCAAAAGTCAAATGAATAAGTGATGGTTTAACTTCCAAATACACCGTTTTCCTCTCAGTGGGAAGTACGATGATAGAGGAATGGAAAGCTATCTCAGTTAAGCTCAAATGATATGAACACCTTTCCAAAAGGAACTATTTTTAAGCTGCCTTCCCTTGACTGCCCATTTTTAGTTATGTAAAGTTGTTTATAGGTACAGGAGATGAAATAGCCTCCACCAGACAAAATATAATCTGACTCAGTACAGTGATCTATGAAATGGATTCAGTGCTTTAGTGTTTGTATTTTCATAAATAAGCCAGTCTTATTTCTACAACACTACTTACACATTTTTCTCCTCATTTTACACAATGACAGGATGGTTGAGTTTGGGAGAGACCTCGGGAGGTCATCATCCGCTCCAACCCCTCCAGCAGAGTCACCTACAGGAGGCTGCCCAGGACCATGTCCAGATGGCCTTTCAATATCTCTAAGGATGGAGATTCTACCACCTCTCTGGGCAACCTGTGCCACTGCTCAGTCACCCTCACAGTAAAAAGAAATGCTTCCTTATGTTAAGACTGAACCTCCTGTGTTTCAGCTCGTGCCCATTGCCTCTTGTCCTGTCTCCAGACAACACTGAAAAAAGCCTGGCCTCATCTTCTCTATGCCTTCCCTTCAGGTATTTATACACAGAGATGAGATCCTCCCTGAGCCTTCTCTAGGCTAAATTGTATAGGTTCTGTGAAAAGGATGAACTGAATGAGTGGGTTTAAGAATTAAGAATTGTAAATTAGAGAAAAAACTAAGCCCTTTGTAGAGAAGAAGCCAGAATTTAACAATGTACAATATTTTATGGGTGACTTCCTCCTCTCTCTGTTTTGGCAGCCAAGCCAGGAAAAGTTGAGGATCTATAAAATGGTTTAAAAAATACTAAAAAAAAAAAAAAAAAAAAAAAAAAAAAAAAAAAAAAAAGATATGAAAATGTGCACTTGTTTTCCCCATGAAGAGCTAGTTATAGCCAGAAAGAAAACTTAGTGAAAAATTGGCCTGTCTTCTATGCCAGGAAGCACTGCAGCATAGAAGATACAATAATAATTTCAACATATCCTAGCTTGGACACTCGGTTATCTAGAGTGGGAAGAGAACATTTCAAGTATAGGCTTATGAGAACTACACAGACTGGACACACGCATATAAGGAATACGGTGTGGGGGGGAGCGGGGTGTGTGCTCAGAGAACACCTTTTCAGTAAAATATTTTTCTACTCTCAGCTATTATTTTGCTTTACTACCTGCATGCAAAATTATCTTATAAGGAAAAATTCCAGGAATATCAAAACTACATGTAGTTATTAGTTGAAAAGAAAGAAAAAAAAATTACCTCCGTGGTTTTCCCATTAATCGTCTGATTTTCCCCCACTCTACTCTTGTCAATTTTCTGGTTTTCAAATTTGGAAAAGATTCTTTCAGGCATACACAGAAGTCATTATCTCCTTCAAACAGTGGTCTGTTGAAACATAATTGGTCCTCTGTTAACTACACTTAATAAAATTTTGTCATGAGATGCCAAAAACCGTCCATCATAAGAAAGACATTGAAAACAAAAAGTATAAATTAGTCATATAAACAAGACACTCCTATTCAAAGCACAAATTCAACCTGAAATAAATTCAACTGAAAACAAAGACAAAGTTTCCAGGACTATTATTCTATTTGAGTCTTACTATCAGTAATGTTTAAAAATGTTCCTCGCGCTTGTTACGGCAGGGAAACACATGTATTCATCCTGCTTTGTAATGTATATAAAGGCACCAAATAAAACTTCAGCAAAGCCAAGGCAGTGTCATGAGGATACTGCAACACAGTGAAGGAAACCATAAAAGATATGGTGAGGTGTTGAGAATAAAGGAAGGGACAATGTGATACTGAGAAATAGAAAGACAGTACCTTTTTCATAAATTCATTCAATTATAACCCAGGTTCTCAACCAAGGGTTTCAAAATACAGGAAATTGAGCCAACTTGTCATTCTCTACAGCTATACAGGTGAGACTTTTATTGCATCATAGCATGACTCCATGATGAAGCAGAGGATCAGTCTTATAGAAGTGACAGTTCAGAGAACCTACCTACACAACTTACGAATTTCTCTTTGATGCTATGACCTGTCTGTATCTCTATGTTTTATGACTGCCTTTTACTTTGTAGTACCACATCCTTCTTGGGCTGAAGAGACAAGGGAGCAGCAATGGATATGCCTGTCTAATAGCAGGTTAATCATTAAAGACTACGTGCAACTGAAATAGATCTCACCTGGTGAGAACAAAATAACTGCACCCTAAAGAAAGCCACTTTTCTCCACTCTGCAGGGTGCTGGGGTTTAGAGAGGAATGTCCCCAAGCGCAGAACAAAGAGGATCTTGGAAGCGACACTGCTTTGAAGTGAGTGTCTGGGGTGGCAGGAGAGGGGAAAGGTGCATTGAGATAAGGAGACTCGGGCAAGAATGGAAGAGAATATTTTTGCAGTAGGAGGATCTGCAGCTGTGGCATGAAGTGAAAAGGAAACCACAGAGAATGATCAACGAGGGTCTCAAAACACACAAAGAAGTGTATAAAAGAGTTGTATTTTATCCAGATTTACTGTTGCTAATGTAAGACATCTGTGTAAAGAACAACTGTTTTTTGTTTTTTGTTTGGTTTTTTGTTTGTTTTTGTTGTTGGTTTGTTTTTTTGTTTGTTTGTTTGTTTGTTTGTTTTTTTGAGAAAGAGAATCTGTATTTGATTGTTTTTTACTATCACTTGTTCCTAAGCAGGCAAACTATAAATTCACAGCATCCACAAGATTGGAAGCTCTGGGAAATGGTGTAAGCAAGCGACAGCTGCATCTGATTCTGAGGGCCTATGATCACTGTAGTAGTAAGTAGCTCTTCAGAAGTCTCTGTGTGTCCAAGTTAATGGGATTTTAGAGGAAACAGTCCTCTGCAGCAGCGCAGAGAGAATCCAACTGGAACAGCTTCAATAATCTAATAACCACAGATGATAGCTGTAGAGATTAAAGTATTTCAAAACCTTACAGCAGACATGGCATTTAAATTGATGATTTCAATTTCGGATGCGACAATTCGATTAAAATATTTTGAGACTTGTACAGTGAGCCATATTTTGTCAGTTGACAGTTAGCTCTATGCTTTAAACTTTTTTAAGCTTCTCATTAAGTCTAGATCATATCACTCAAAACAACATACATCAAAGTTTTTCTTCCAAAGATATGTAGTTTCTTAGTAAACTATAATATCTTAACATGATCATATCTTACTAGCATTACAAGCATACATTGATAACTATCAAAGAGGTTTTCAGAATTACCTGCTAAACTCAAATTCTAGTCTACCAATAGACCTGAAGTTCCACAGACAATTATTTAAGAATAAACTAAAAGTTCTTGGAGTGTTGTAAAAATCATAATTATAAATGTCACATATTAAAATTACTACTAGGAATAAGTAGCGTTTGGATTCTTTGTTTTGTTTTGTTTTTTTCAAAGAAGGGGGGGGGAAAGTCATGTAAAGACTACTTCTTTCAAAGGAATTAAATCCTACAGATGATGAATTTAAAACTAACTAAAATGGACATGTAATTTTTCTACTTGTGATGAACATATCCTAAAATGTTCTTCTGTTGCTATGACTGCCTTCTCAGTTAAAGAAAACAGCCACAGCAATCGTGATTAAAACAGGAAGGAAAAACAGTAATTATTTTGTTATAAATAAATTCTGGAAAAGAATGCTTCTTAACTCTGAAGCCATTCTTTAGAATATTAAATACTAGTGTTTCATCTATTAGTCAATCAGTGTAGATTTTAAGATTCCATTCATCAACAATGATTTTTACAGTTTAGACTTTTTAGTTTTTCATTATTAAGGACTAAATTAAAATGGTTCTTTTAAACAATTAACACCACCTTGCTACTGGCATTAAGAGAATAAGTGCCAAAGCCTCTGAGGCACAAATTGCAGAAACAGTCTAGGAGATAGATTAGGAGATCCAAGAAGGATGCTGATATCTAGACAACAGCTGAATAGTCACAACCTGGAGCTCTGTTAGTGATCACAATAAAAACAGGATGATGGCGAAGAAATATCCGAAATCAACATTTACAGCTTTTAGGGAAGCAGCACCTTATGAAGAATCAGTCTCCTTCCTGTCCCCCGTGTGTAACACTGATCCAAGGGTTCAAAAAAGTCTAAGTGTTCTGATAACTTCATGCTTAAGATGCTAAAAACATTATGAATAAAATCTTGTATCTGGTAGAGGCAGAGGTGGTAAAAAGAAAACTATTTCCATGAATGAAAGCTTTCCATAGAAGACTACCCAAGGAATGGTCGGCTCATTATAAAAAAGAGAAAAAAAAAATCCAAAAAGAAAACGATGAAATAATTTTCAATAACTAATAATTTAAGAATAAACTTTGGAGTATCTAATCAATATATGGAAATTTGCAGCTCAATTTCAGAAAATTACTTGTTTCTATACTAATAAGAGATAATTATATAAAACAAACATACTTATCTATATTTGAATAGAACCATTCGTATATGCACCACTTGTGAGCTTTGGGAAGTTTGAGCAGGTTACGAAGCCGCAGACCAATCTTCTGTGATGCTTTCTTGTCTGGTGTTGGCATTGTTGTATTGAACTTCTATATAGCAAAATAAAGGAAACAGTTAAACACAGTCTAACATTCTTCAATATTCAAATAATTAAACTGAATTTTCTTGATAAAAGTTTGCACATTAATAATTGTTACATTTTAATCGCACATACTGTTTCGTGACAATTTTTTTGTTGCAGATCTATAATAATCCTTACTGCTTAATATCAGCAATGCAATCAAACATAACAGATGGCAAACTTTAGCAGGATCAATACAACAAATTATCTCTCGACAAAGCTCTTCTAGCAGAAGAACACTGAAACTACATTATTGGTAACAGTAGCATGGCACTGAAGTACACACAGACTTCAAAGTTCGAGGCACCGGTGAACGCTGTCTCAAGCGAGCATATGTGATGCTGCAGCTCAGATACCAGCAACACCAACCGCCTCATTTGCACTAGTGCTTCTACTCTTCCTAACTCTTCTTAAACTGAGGATGAAGCTAGCACAGGAACGTAACACAGCCAAAGCTTTGAGCAGAGTGTCTGCTTTTTGGAAAACTGCAAGAGACACTAGCGTGGACATAAGCAATCAAGTTTTAACTAGATTTGAAAACTATTTTATAAATTGCAGAAAAGACGCTGTCTTAGGTTGCATGCATGAGACATAGACCTGCGTTTAAACAAGACCATAGAAAAATAATTCCGTCATTTTGTTCCAGGGATGGCTGTCTTAACTGACAGAAAGAAAAACTTATTTGCAAAATAACAGCTTTTTGAGAATATTAGTTTAACTGGGTCCCCATGCCATAATCGGTTGTTCTCCTTCCCCAAACGCTCAAAAGTATTTTGACCTTCAGTAGCAGCAATAATAGGATAAAACATAAGGTAGGCACCTTGCCGGCTCCTGCTGTGCTTAACCACTACCTTCTAGATACAGGTCCCCTTTCTCCCACTGGAACTCCAGGAAACAAAGCCTAGCAGGACAGCAAGATCTGTGAGCTACGGCAGCTGCAGTCCCTCACAAATGTTTATCTAGCAGTCACTGGACCTCCTGAACCAGACATTTAAGTACAAACCAGCTGGACTTAGAACATTATCCAGGCCTTTCTACTGTTAAGAAATCGTGGTAATGAATAGAGAGAAATGTCATGGTCCTCCCTCATCTCTGACAAAATGGACCCAGCAAAATGGCAACTGCTAAGTATTCCCCATTTGACACTGCGCAGTACAGTTCAGAAGGCAAGCAAGACCAGTATTCAAATAGTACTTTTTCAGTGTGGCAAATTCAGGGTCATAAGGTGATGGTCCAGAGAGGTGATTTGGATGACAAAGGTACTAGAGAGCCAATTCTTTGACACTAAAAGATGTTGCCCTGTCTAACATAGCAAATAAAGGCCAAGAGAAATTACAGCTGCTCTATCAAGGAGTAGGCAGTCAAGTGGAGGAGCAGAAAAACAAGCTGTTTGAATTGGAGGACATTATCATCACAGGATCAAGAAGGTAGAGATGGCCATGAGTACATTTAGGCTACAAATCTAGAGCAAGTTCCTAACTGTTGGAATACATTAAGTTCTATAGCAGCCTTCTAAATGACATAGTGCAAGAAACCTAGTCAGTTTATAACTGAAGCTGAATAGATTTATGCAAACTACAGGATATGATTATTTGTGGGAGCAAGATGGGCAATTAGTCTGGAATCCTTTCTAGCTCCGTATGCTTATGTCCAGGATCAAAAAGAACAGGTACTCCCATAAACAAACTGAGGAACCCAGCTGTGAGGAAGAAAAATATAAATCTGTTTTGAATTGTGGCTAACTCCTAGCAACAGCTTTCCTCACAAGAATATTCATAAACTGATAATGCAACTTGAAAAGCAAATGTATTCTAATTTTCAACTAACACAGATAGGCTTGTTCCCCTTTTTGGTAAAAATATCTGCATACATGTAGGTACCTGTGGAACCATCGCAACCTTCTGATTTCTTTTGGGTGACCTTGTGTTTATTTGTCTGTCATCTTCTTCACAGAAGAGTCGACTCCGTTTTGAATTTCTGAAGGGCTGCATGTATCAAAATTAAGAATGAATTACAAGAAAAAAAAAATCCAATTTCTCTGTTCATGCACAGAATTCACAGTGAGAGAAATGGAATGCCTTTTCTCTTGCCACCTATTGGTTTTAAGGCACATGGTACACAATAAATAGTGCCTCCTAGCAGTTAGAGATCTAAGGGCTGAGGGAAGAGAAGGAATTTAAGATTCCAGGCTTTCCAGTGCTAACTATAACCCATTACTATACTGCTGGCCCAGTTCCACGGAAGTATTTAGAACCCAACTCCCACTTGTTTCCAGAGGAGTTAGGTGTCTAAACACTTGTGTATCCAAGCTTAAAATAGTCCTTGCTTTGGTTATAAGCACATCTGTTAAACAGTTTGTTCTTAATTTTGGGTCAAAAAAAAAGTTTATTCAAACAGCCTATTTGTTTTGGTATCTTCTCAGTAAAAACATTAGCCGGATATAATTTTTTTGCAAGGATTTCTTAGGAGTCTAATAAAGTGTTGTGGGTTTGTTGTTTTTTTAACTCACTGAAAGTGCCTACACTGCAAAATGCTAAGAAGCTGAAGTCTGAAGAAACTAAAGCTTGAATAAGCTATGTGAAAATACCAGAAAAGAGAAGAATTTAGAATTTATGCTAACTAAAATTTACTTGTGTGCTAAGACGTTACAGCTCAAAGAGAATTAGAAAGCTGATTGAAAACAAGAAACCATATTGCAAATATGTGTCATGAAAAAAATACGTCCATTTAGTTATTCCTCAACATTTTACCCTATGACAAAAAAACTCGTGCTTTCAATGAGGACAAAAGAGCAACCTACGACTGGCTGTTAGTGCTGAGAGCAAGCAGCTTTTCCTTCCACGAAGACTTTGTGGCCCAGCACAGGAGCCAGCCACAACTGAAATGTGTCTCCTTTGCAGAACCCCAAGACTGCACCCTGTAGCGTTCCTTGTATTTCAAACTATTTACAAAGGTGATGAGTAAAGGCAGAACAAATGCAGATTTCACTTCTTTCAGTACAGATGGTGAAAGTGCTACAAATTGATATGGGTATGAAATCTATAACACCCACAATGTGAGGAATACTGATGACAAAGATAAGCCCTTAATAGGAGTCAGAAACAAAATAAATCAACAAAGTGAAATAAAACTTTACTAATAAGCATTTGCACTTAAGAAAGACATTTAATAAGTTCATGACTGATTAAAGTATCTGTTTGAAAAGAGAGATTCTCTATCAAATTAAGTAGTGGTAGCAAAAAACCCCGTCTGTCCCATGCCATGAGAACAGCTGGAGCTTTCCCAGGAAAATGTGCCTTTCTTACTCTACATTATATATATTTTATAAATATAACTACACAAGTGTATTTAAGTAACAGTAATGCCCCGTATATGCTAGACAACTAAGCACATTCAGCACACAGAAGAAAATGTCCATTCCTTGCAGATGTCACAAACCAGGAAAGAGACACACACTGAACAGAGGAACTATATATCGGCAAGGTAACCAAATGGTGCCCACATCATATTAACATAGTAATTGGTTTATCATATTAATTGTTATGGATGTTGTTTTTCTCTCTTCACTTAGATACATCAAGTTCTTTTCTTCACATCTTCCAATTCACTAAACCTTAAGAACAATCTTAAATTTCAATTACAACGTCTTTATGTTCTTTTATAACATCTCTGCCGTCCTTGACAAGCCATCACCCTTAGAAAGAAAGGTCAGAACTATTCTAACTTTTGAGTGAGAAAACAAATCCTCAATCCTTTTCCAACAATAAAAACTCTTACATCACACAACTCCAGGACTTTTTAATCACAGCATTCTGCCCACAGGATGAAGAGCCAGGTTCGTAGCGAATATCTGCAATTATATTTTAGTCTTGACATTTGAGATGCTGGTTCCAGAACAACATTTTTCTCCCAAACGTCTATATGGTTGTTCTTGATTTTCTGACACTATACCAGATGAAAATTATGTGCCAACACAGGAACACAAATGCTAAAACAATCTAGACAAAACTGAAGAGTTCCTTCAACCTTATGCTAAGGCTATGATCCAGATCAAGAGAACTGTTTTACAGTCCTCAACAGAAGCTGCCAAATTCTATTCCAAGGAACTATCCAAAACGATAAGAGTGTTTCATCAGTCTGGATTGCCAGTGCCTCACACAAGAATAAAATAACAAGCGTCGCAAAGAGATATCATCCACGTTAGCTAAATAGGTCAGGCATTTTTTGAAAGATTTTTCAACGAACAGTACAACATATCTGCAAAACTTCCAGTGTTCAGGGAACTCAAACTAGTACAGAAGGCTACATCACATCTCAGCAACATGGGCCACTGCTAACACATCATACTATCCGCTGTTCTTTCTCCCAGCTTTCTACAGAATACCGAGCTACATTCAACGTTTGACTCCTTATTTTTAAAACCTACAGCCAGCATACCTAAAGACTGACAAAGTTTTCGTACAAATGTTATGGCTAGTGACTTTGGTTCTTCAGCACGTGCGATCTTATAAGTTACCGGTAAGGCTTGTTTCTGTGAGAAGATGAGCATTCCTGGGGAAGAGCTGAAAACTGTGACATGAACTCCTGCAGGAACTAAGGGCCATCACAAAGTTCTGGTCATTCTCTGGAACTGCATTTTGTAGACCTTATGTTCTCTAGCATAAACACATGGCAACATGTATGTACATATATCTGTGTGAATCCCACCAAGATAAATACCTTCTCTGGGTAAGTTTCTCTCTACAGGGAGAAGATCACGGAATGAGCTACATATGACTGATGTTAGTCCCATTGCTTAATGCACTACTGGATGCTGCTCAGATATTTTGATTATGTGCAGAGCAGGCAAGTCCGATAGTTTTCAAACATAATGTTTCCCTTCCAATAAACAAATAGTTCACAAAAAAATAATAATTTGAATAAAAAACAGGTGGTAGTTGTCAAGTTGGTCGCAATTACTGTAGAAGGCGGCGGCACCAGAAGAGTATGGGAGAAAGCTCTGCCTAGCAATTGAGACAGTATTTCATATACTCTCCACGGTGCAGTAAAAAGAGCACACAGTATTACAGACGCAGACAAACAAGGCTATATTGCTAGTGGCAAAACCAAACCAAAATCATATAACTGGGTAAGGTAGGGGAGGTTCAGAATAGTCAAGAAAAGCTTGAATGTGATACAGCGGGGAAAGAAACAACAGTGGAATATTTCAAAAAGAGAGGGGGAAATGGTCAACCCAAACACATGCCCTTGGAGGCTGCAGGCTCGTTACCTTTCATTCCCCCACTCCAAGGTTGTTCTTTAACGTAAGGTCTCCTACGAGACCTCTCAGAATAGTACACGACATTTCACGGACATTCCTTTATTTTTATTAAAATCTGCCCCCCAGAAGGCACAATGATGGAAGTGCATTATGACATTTTCCCTTCCTTTTCTTTATGCATCAGTTCTCAGCCATGATTAGAAGTGAGATATTTCATGAGATAAACCAAATGGTTGATAAGAAATGGTGATTCTTAAGTTCAAGGTGGTAGATACAGTACAAACATTTCATACAGTGCTTGCTTTACAAAAAAGAGAGAAAATGATTACAAGCTATCTTGAACAAGGTCAGCAATTTAATTTGTTTGATGATTCATTTATAAAATATATTTTCATCTCATATTCAAACTGGGGAGACTGCTTGTGAAGGACACAGTTTATAGTTTCATAATTTCTGAATGTTAAATCTCAGCCAAATTTTTTGATCCTTAAATTTGATTCACTTTATGGTATTTTACCAATCCTGAAGTTGTCTTTTTTATTGCTTCTTACCATTTCCACTGCAGAACCAGCATTCTTGCTTTTCCAAATGGGTGTTTTCTGCAGAGAATTATACTTTTCATTCCACGAACTGGATAAACTTCCCTCTGTTGTGAAGAAATCACATCATTAATATACATATATGTACGTTCTAACATAACTACTATCCAAAAGCTAGTATAACATCACCAACTACTAATATATTTTTGTCACTTGCAACATCTTCTTTGGATTCAACTAAAAATAGATTTTAGATTTCAATATTTTTATTAAATTGTTCTGAACACTAATTAAAAAAAATTAACAGAGATTTTTAGTACAAGGAGAAACATGAACAAAACATTTTTTACTCCTCACAACGTTTAGATTTCTTGAAACCTCCTTTGCTGGAATCAGTTACTTCCACTGCCACGTTGACACACATCTAGGCAGCTCTACTGTGGCTTTAACTGAAACCTGGAGAAGGTAAAGCTCTATAAGACCCGGCCGACTTCTGGTTCTAAAAAACGATTAAGTGGCTGCACGCCAACAAGTAAATCAAATTTTACTGAAACAAACCTATATTAGTTACAACATATTCAATGGACCATGCCTTCTTCCTTGTGTAATAGAAGCCTCGTAATATATAAAGAAATTTTTAGTGTTGGGCAGATTATAAGTATTCAAAATTTGTATGAATGTTCATGAAGACAATTTCAAAGAAAAAGATATATGAAACAGATTTTTGATTTAGCCCACAACTTGCTGACAGAAAACACAATGAGATTGTGAAATTCCTTCCTAATGTCAATTTTGTCACATGTACAGGTCTCGTTAAGAATCCTTCTCCTATCTCATCCTCAAGAGAGGAAAGATTACCTCAATCTTCTCATCAAACCTGACGCCTAGGCAGTACTTAGGAAGAAAAAACACATTTCAGGAATTTCACCCAGAAGAGCAGTGTCTAAATACACGACAACATATGTAGTTTCAACCGCCGAGGATTATTAGTCTAAAGAACTAACAAATATCCACAATAAAACCAACCATATTTCAACAAAAAACCTTCTTCAGCATTATTTTCTTGAACTTTTTGAAGCCAGAAACTAAGTACACCTGAAAGTCAGATTGGGTACAAGTAAATAACACATTAATTTCTTACCTTTCAAGCTCACAAGTGCTTTTGCTGAAGAACCTGCAATATATCAAAAAGTCCACATAAATCATAAGTTATTTCAAACCATACAACCTATGCGGAGTCTACTCATTCTTAATTAATTCCTAGGCAGAAAGTGGAATTTAGTATTAAATCTTTCACAGCTGAATGAGTGAACCCAGTGTGCCCTCCATGGCACTAAGTATAGCATTATATGTTTATTACCCAATAAATCTTGAAAGCATATTCATGTTTTGTTTTTTTCCTTTAGTTTCACATCTACAAAACAACTTCAGATGCTGAGCACTTTTGTTTAACCCAGCAAATTCTGAACAAGCCTTATGTCTAAACTACATACTTCCATGCGGCTGCTTGTTTGATGCAGTTGCAAATATATTATACAACTGACAAGGAAACTGTAATGAACACTACTTTTTTTTTTTTTTTAAATTAGTATTTCTACCAATTCAAAATTATTCAATGCCAAAAATTTCCACGAAAGCAGTAGCTTATGCTCTTTAAGCTTGGTTCACAAGTAGAGAGATGGATAGTTAGTTGCCCCCTGGTGGAACCTCCTTATTCAGAAACGCAGCAGATTCAGATATTATAAATGCAGACGCGACCCTTAGTTTGCTTGAACTGTTCAAACTGTGTAACACATCCATCAAAATTTCACTGCTCCCCTTTCACTGCATCTGTAGGACCTCTGCAGTACTTCTGGGCCAGGAAGGACAAAACTGGGCCTGACTACAGCCTTCATGCTCTGGAATTTTCAAATGTCTCTCTAAGAATGAGCTGTTTGAAGCAACTACATTAGCAGAGGGGAAAGATACTTCTGCATGACAATGCTTCCACAGATTCATGCTTTTCTCTCAAATCAACTTTATCTTTCTAGTTATGTTCCAGTGCTGCAACTACTCCTTCTTGCATTGCATCCTCTTGTCCCCCTCACTTTCCCTGCTCCCTCCTTCAGCTTCTCTTTGGAACTGCTGTTCCAAGAACATTTCTGACTCCCAAAGATCTGGAAATTCCTTTTCTTGTGGCTGCCCTGTATCTCTGTCCTAACCCCACTAACTTCACAGTGCCCCCCACTAACTTCACAGTGCCAAAGATCCTTGCCCCTAAGAGGATACATTCTGGGGAATGTCACAGAGCCAAAAACTGAATTATTGTCCCTTTCCAGGGGAACAGAGCATTTTGGTTTGGGGTGGACTGGGTGGAATACAGGTGCAGCAATGGCAAAAAAACCCCTACATTCCTTATTTTTTCATCATATTATTTTGTTTGTTGCGATCTTATTATGCCATGTGTTAAAAAAAGTTCAATAAAAAAAGAAAAATGAAAAAAAGTTTCTACTCTTTTCAAAAAATAAAAAAAAATGTTTAAGATGTGAGATGGAACTAGTTTTGACTCACTGGTGGTTTAGAGGGCCTCCACCCCTGTATCTCCCAAGCTGTTCAAACTTACAACAGCTAACACATGGGATTACACGTCAAAAACAAGGTGACAAACCTGGGCTATACTGTTGCCCTTCTTGCACATTTCTTTTCTGACATATCACCTTTGTCAGGTTGTAGACCTAACAGTGACTGGTACAGGAACATGCTTCTATGATGATCTGATTCACAGTGAATTCAGCTCTTGTAACTAAGCTGTATGTTAAAGGTATCATAGGATTAAAGCCTTTTTTTTTAAATTTCATACTAATAATCAGATACTGTACACCACGCCTGCATAAATACATGGGTACCCTACTATCAACCAAGAATGCAGTCCTGAACAGTAGCAGTAAGAACAGTAAAGAACTAGTGTCCCCCCAAATTAACATAAGATAATGGTGGGAAAAGTGTGCAGGGATTAATAAGTACACGCAGTTTAAGATCATGGGAAAGTACATGTCATGGGGGATGGAGAGGCAGAAGCAGGGTCCTCAGAATTGTCAAATATAGGAGTTGTGGGCTTTTCAGAATGGATCACTATTCTGAAAGATGTCAGGCAAGAGATGTAAGACTGAACATACAATCATTTTCCTCTTTTTCTGACCATCTTGCTCATATGAATCAAGTTCAATCAATTCAGTCAAGGGTAAGTACGTCAACAATGGACACAAAACAACTCAGCAAGAGGCAGCAAAGCTTCATATGGGGGGTGGTGTCAATCTGATAGCTGAAGTGCCTGAGATCCTTTGCTAGCCATCAAACTCAGATGCTTCACCTGTGAGACTCACAATGGGTCAGTGGAGCAGGGCATTAGATGACTGGCATCACAACCACAGGTAGAGAAGTGATGGACAGCAGAATGTTACTGCGCTACCTTCTAGCTTTCTAAGATTACCACTCCAAAACAGCATTAGTTGCCAAGGACTCTTCCACATGGGATAGTTAATCTTCAACAGATGCATGCTAGAATAAGGCTGCTCATTTGTTTCCACTTAACCTGCAACTGAAGTAATACAACCATAAAAGGGCATCTTTATTTAGGAATACAAGTTTCCAAGTAAGAAATTTCTGATCTAGGTAAATTCAAAGCTAAACTAAACTATTTTAATGTAACAAGTTGCAGAAAATTATTAACACCAACACTTCTGTGGCTTAAAGCATAAGAATACATGTAGGATATCAAAATAACAATGGAGAAGTCCATAAGCTTAATTTTACCTTAAAGGCAACAACATGATACATAGTTTTTCTTGTCAAGTTCTTCTATATTGAATTTAAGGGCTACCTGCAACACCACCAAACTTCAAGGAATACGGTACATCTCCCTACTTTTTCCATTTAGTTTGGCAGTACTGTACAGGGCCACAAAAGCAGAAACCAAGATGATCTTCTAAGCGATAATGTCTTACAATAAGAAACAACCAACATTTAATACAGATAAAAGCATTTCAGAAACTATAAAAATTGCAAAGTGATTCGGGATAGATTAAGTTTATTAAAACTATCCAAAATGTTAGTTAATTATTAGATGTATAATATCCCAGCCTCACATTAAATGCCAGTAATTTTGTACACTCCTGTCCTGAATGGCAAATCTATAATCATAGGCAGTCTTTTTAACCAGCATTTTAATTATAAACATAAAGATTAAAGTAGAATATACACACATGCTTGAATGTAAATACCTATTATGACAATGACACAGATTTAATTTCTACAAACATCAAACACTTAAAAAACAAGTGGGTGGAAAGGAAGAAATAAGGCCTATGCATCATATAGGGTATTACAACCAAAATCTACTTCCAGCTCCTCCAGGTTTAGAGGATCATGGAGGTGACTTTCTTAATACTGAGAGTAAAAAAAACTCAACCTAGGGCGGGGAAGTACAGCCAGCTCACCACAGCAGTAGCTCAGGAATTAGAAGGCCTGCTTTCAGTAGCCTACACTGGCATACTATTCCAGTGCAAACTGTACGATTGGCTTAGTCTTGTCTTAGTATCCTATTAAGTACTGCTTTGTGTATGTTGTTAGTAAATTAATTACTTGAACACAGTGTTCACACTTGACTAAATTTGAAAAATTAGGAAAGGATTCAGAACAGAGCTAGGAGAAAGATTTGAAGATCTAAAAACATGCCTTATTGCGAGAAAGTCAAGACACTCCAATCTTGTTCTTCCCAAAGAAGGTCAAGATCTGCACTGATCACAAGTATCTACAAAGGAAGATAATTCAGACAGTAAACAGCTCTGCAGCCTTTTTTTACAAGGAAAGGCATAGCTAGATCTATTTGTTGGAAAATTACATTGGATAAGTTCAGGTTAGCAATGAATGCAAAGCTTAACAGATTTTATGTAACTATACTAAGAAAGGGCATGTCGAGCTCCCTATTGTTCAAAACCTTTAAACCAAGTTTACATCTAGTTTTAAAGAGAAAACTATAGCTAAAAAGGAAGCGTGGAATCAATGTACAGAAATTCCAAACACAAGTATCCTAGCATGAAGAATCTAAGACGATTATAATGGCCTTTTCTGGCCCTAAAAAAACCAAACCTGTAAAATATGTGCACCACAGATGTGCAGTAAAAATAACTGTGTGCTAGATTATGAGGCATTTAATAGTATGATAACAGGAAGCTCATTAGTAACTAAGAGTCAGGAATAAGTGTATTAATGTGTTTTATAACACTTGCAAGAAGTGATTTTCAGGAAGCCCACGTAAAACTGAATTAAAAAAAAAAAAAAAATCAACATTAAAATAACCTCATGTCCGCCAAGTCTAGCATGATAGGGACCCTGATGTTTTCATGCTAGGCTATCTAGAAACCCGATCGGCTTCTGCGGCCGCCGGTGCGGGGTCCGGCAGATGGACAGCTCCCCGAGTCCTGAACCGCCGCTCTCCCTGTGCTGGCGCGGCCGCCTGGAATCCTTCCTCTAGTCCCAACATCCTTCTCCCAGCACAAGGGAGCACGTACAGAGGTTTACCATGAAGAGAACCTAAAAAGCCTCCTCTAACTGCTCTGCAAGCAGTGTGAACAGACTTTAAAAGGAGCTCTGATAGTCTGCTCTCCAAAAAGTATTTCTGATGTGGAGATAGGCTTTGAGGCATGGGAAGAAAGCGCAAAAGCTTTTCTCCTTTTCCAAAATTAAAGCTGGGTTTAAGTTTAAAAACAAGCATCTATTGCCTCCCCTCATTTGAAAATACATAACTGAACAAAAGAGGTGGAGTATGACTGCAATTCAATACAGGCGTTTGTGGATGCCCTGATGTGTATTTTCAGTACTAACATGAAACAAAGCAGTTTAAATACAGCTTCTCAACAGCTGATCTTAAAATTTAAACAGGAACACAGACAAGCACATTACAGTTGTGAAAGTGTTTTCAGATTCTTTTATAATGAATTTGTAACAGCTGATTACGATTTTGAAAATAAAGCTTACAAGTAACCACAGGGATGTTCCATAGCTACTGATTTTGCTAATGTGTAGGCACAAATGGGCACATCTAAATCAATATAGAAAATTCTAAGATCCAGATAAGCAATTACATAATGTAAAACCTTTCCTCTCCAGATCATTACACTATTTTGTCTAAATTTTGCACAGGTGAGCAGTTATTTTAACACTGGTTGCACGACTACCTCAAAAACCTATGTAATTAAACTACATCACCAGCACTAAAAATGGTGTGACAGAGGAAACTCATGGAGAAGAAGGGAAAAACACGAGTCTTTATTACAGATTGAGTCATTAACCCTCTGATAGATCATTCATCTACACAAGCACGGCACAAGTTGTTTCAGCAGAGGAAGCATCTCAAACAATTGGCCACTAAAAGGGTAGCTTATTCAAGAAAGCTTAAAAGGTAAAAAGCACACATCAGAGGAAAAAGTGGCTTTGGGTAGCTTTTAAGGTCCCTCAAAACTTTGGGCTTGTTGAAAAGGTAAATAAATAAACAAACAAACAATAACTTTTCACTTCAAGCATGAATCAGTATTTTCCTCATGCTATGAGCCCACTAATAAACTGACATTTGTGTATTTCCAAATCCCAATTTAACTACTGGATGGAAGTCTGTTTTTCAGCCATGTGAACCCTTTTACAGGACTTGTGCAATACCAAAGCCCTCTTTTTGAAACACCGCATTCTCATGATGGACAATACTCTGATACCATGGTAACATACAATTTTAAAGGTATGCAGCACAAACAATCCCAAAATTATTAGTTGTGAGTGCTATTTAGCAGCCATGAAACTGATCTTGAGCCTCCTCCCAAATGCTGTAATGTCATATAGTTCTGCTGATTTTTTGCCTCAAATGTCCAGAGCCCAGTGGTGCTAGGCTTACGACCCCTTGGCACTGGAAAAAAAGCGGCAAGAGGTGTGCCACATCCCTCCTCCAGCTACCCAGGAAAGCGCCAGAGCAGAGCAACCAGCTATGCAGGGACAGGGTGCCTGTGAACCACAGCATAAGGCTGGGCTGGGGGTAAAGACAATGATTTCTGCACGAAGTGCCACCCTTATGCTGCAGCCTCCATCCATGGGATAAAAGGCCATGCAAAAAGATCCTTGTCCCACTTCCCTTCTTCTGCCTGTCCTAAAACACAAGCCCTTAGAAACGGTACCAGAGATGTCTACCAATATATGGTATTTGGCAATATACTGCTGTTTTCAGTATTTGTACTGCAAAAGGTTAACACTTGACAGCCATCACTACTACAGTCTGGCTTCTTTCTCTGATTCACCTGCCACTTGTTGGTGTTTGCCTACATATAACACAGAAACACCGCACTCCGCAGTAGCTCAGTGGTTTACTCCTGGCGGTGGCCCCGTGACGATGACCATTTAGTTAGCTAAGCATGCTTTTGCTTCTACCAAAAATGGCATCTCACTCTCACTTTTACAGAGCCGATTACAGGCGTCCTCCTCATTCAGACTCACTTGTGCAAAAGAACGCACCGAGACGCAGAGCTCTGCCTCTACAGGGACTAGGACAGTGCTCTAGTCACATTTGCACGTGTTGTCTGTTTTATCAAAGTCTCGCCTCAGCTTTACTGCGTGTACTTTATAACCGAGTAATCCACAAATAAGATTGCTATTACTAGTAGCAAGAGACAGGGCAGCATTACGTACACTTCAATACAATCAACTGTTTTCCTCTTCTGAGACAAATAGCCATCTGACTTGCAGCAGTTAAACTGCCCACCATTTACCTCCACTGCAAAATTACCAGGAGATAAGAGGGGGGAAAAAAATGCATTGACTAAAATTAGTCACTCATCAGGCACCAACCCAACAATCTGCAGAAACAAATTCTGTCTCCAAAATATAAATCCAATTATTAGTATTGGAAGTGCTTCTACAATTGGGACCTTTACTATTCTGCAATTTTTCAGCTAGAGGATTTGCCACAGAATTGTTCTTTCTTCACAGCACTTTGCTCCATGCCAGGTTACTGTGTCCCTCTCCCCTGGCAGCACTAGTAAGAAAAGGCCTCAACTACAAGAAATGCATGTAAACTTACACACTGCCATCTTCTTTGTTTTTTAGGTTGTCAGTGTGAACTCTCTTACCCGTTTCAAAAGGACAGAATGTCAGCTTTAGAGAAGAATAGAACACTAGTAACTTTAGCAGATAAAATAAGCACATATTATGAGAGACAACTATGTGCACTACTTTCATCTCCCTCCTGGGTTAAGGAATATTCACTGCCCAGCTGCATTACAGAACTTGCCAGAGGGCAAGTAGGTGCTATCAGAATACTCTGGGACAAATTCTGCTTAATCAGATTTCCAATTTGAAAGTGAAACTGCATAGTTCGTACTACACAGCGACAAGAAAACTGAAATTTTGCAAAGTATGCTGTGTTTACTTATAATTTTACTTCTGTGAAAACTCAGTTATGGTCTACTACTTTACTATAAACTATGCTGGAGAAAATTCACGGGGATGATACATATATCTGAAAGTCTATTAGTCATGAACTACTCTAACTTTTTTAGGAACTTATTTTTACACCACTATGGAAGATTCCAAAAACAGTTTTGCAATGCTTACTGTTATTATGCCTTACAAATTAAGTTGCGGGCTGAAAGCTGCATGAAGTCAGCGTTAAATCAGTCAGGACTAAGTTTACACCTTCATTTTAAGTATAGGACTGGAAATGAAAGAACTATGCGTGGGGACAGTTACAGTGCAATTTGAAAACATCCCGTTCACCAAAATTAGAAAGAATAGGAACGGAAGCACAAGACAAACACTCTTTGAAACTTTCACATTCCTAGCAGCTCACCAACACTACAGAAAACACAAAACTCCTTATTTGATGGAAATACAAAACATCCCCTACTTGCACCAAACCTAGGTAAATACAATCCTTAGGGGCAAGGTCAGCACAGCAGAAGCCTATTACCTTCACAAATACACGCGCTGTGTGTCTGCTTCACCTGCCAAGCAGATACCATAACAATGACACTGCTGGCAAGGGTCTGCGGTATAACACAATCCTAAGCGAAACTGAGTCACACGCTCTATTCCAGTATCTGTTACAGGTGAAGCAACAGACCTGTCAAATCTTCCCGATGCCGCTGCAGGCGATAGAAAGGTAGCAGAGATGAAAAATTTATTTTTCATACTTTACGTTAACTTCTTGAAACACACAGTACTGTCCCTGGAAGATGGGTAAGGCAAAACGAGGGATAGTAATTTAAACACCGTGCATTCTAGTGAATAGGGAAAGTTGATTCAATAAGCAATAAAATGCTGCTAGTTATTAATTACGGTTGTCTCAGTTGGTCCATGACTTGTATTAATCAGATTGTAATGCGGTACAGCGTACATGACTGAGCTGTACCAAATTGAGAGCGTCAGTTCTATCCTTAATTTACAATGATCCTTCATAAATCTGTTTGGTTAACACAACGGCACTGGCCACGTAGGCATATTAACCTATTTTTCTCCTGACAGTTGTTGGAGTTGTAACAAAGACCCACACAGAGTAGTCAGAAGCAAGATTTCGACTCTGCCTCACCTCTCTCTGAGAGTCTTGTGATACAGAAATAGCTGGCATGTTCATGAACTCGCATGGTGATGCGCATAACAGCGTCACCAAAAACGTAAGTCTACCCTGTTGTGTGCACATTTATCAAAACTACGAAATGCCCTAGTTTTAGCTTGGGATGTATTTACAGTTTGTAAGAAGACATCTCAAGATAGCGTGTAGACACATTTTACATTGAATAATTTCCTCTTCTGTAACACTCAGGTACCTTGTGTGTGAATCCATATACACAGCAACACCTGTATCTTTTTCATCTATACCTAAGTTTTTATTTAATCCTTGTGTGCACTGAAAATGACATCCACACAAACCCTACATAGATGCGTAGGTCTGTATGCATGCAAGCATATATTTTCATACTGTCTTCCTATACAACTAGCTTTCATCTACTGACACACAATACAGGGTCTTTGAGCTCTTCCCTCTGCATTTATCAGTGCCCCCTAGATGCAATGTGCATGCCCTAACCCCCCCAGTCCTTCAGAGGTGCTCGCACTGTACGCAGCACATGCTGCCAACACACACGCCCTCCTTCCCCCCTAGGACGACAGAAGGGACGGGAGCACTGGGCTACTCACCCCTTCCCCGGGCCAGGGGGCTCCTTCCCCCGCACTGCCCTCACCCCCGCAGGCAGGGCAGGCTGTCAGGCGTGCCCCGCACACTCACGCCCTCCCCTCCCCGCCCGGCTCCCGGTTCCCGCGCCCCCGCCCCGCACCCCGCCCGCCCGGCAGGTGACGCCCGGCCGGCCCCGCCGCCTCACCCGGGCGGGGCGGGGGGCCCAGCCCCGGCACCCCCGAGGGCAACGGGGGTCGCACCCTCGGGAGGGCGCTCCTCGCCCGCCGCCCTCCCCGCGCCACCGGCTGGGCCGGGGCCTCGGCCGAGGGGGGCGGCGGCGGCGGGGCGACGGCGGGGCGGGGGGGTGGGGGGGGCCGGGCCGGCCCGGTTGCCAGGGAGGAGGCTCGGGCTCCGGCCCCGCACAGCGCCCGCGACGGGAGGGAGGGAGGCGGGCCGGCGGCGGCGCGCGGCGCGGGTGTCCCGCCGGGGGAAGGGAGGCGGGGGCGAGGGGGCGGCGGTGCCGGGAGGGCGGCGGCGGCGGGGGCACGGGTCGCTACTCACTCTCGTCAGGCAGCTGATCGAGCTCCGCCATCTTGAACGAGCCGCGCCGCTTTTTCAAAGGCTGCCTGGCGCGGTGCATTCTGGGGGAGGAGACGGGGCCTTGCGCGAGGCGGCGCTGCCGCGCGGGGACGGGGGCGCGTGCGCGGAGGGGGGCGGGTAACGGGCGTTCGCCGCCCTGAGGAGCCGGCGGCGGCGGCGGCGGCCGGGCGGCTCACTTCGGGCTGCCGGGGCGTCTGCGGGGAGGAGAGGGGCTTCGCCCCGATCCGCTTCGGTGCGAGGGAGGAGGGGGACGGCACCTGTGACGGAGACCGTACGCTACCCCCGCGGGCCTCCGGGACGCTGGCTGGATGAGGGGGACTGGCGGTTGCGGGTGGTAGACTGTCGCTTGGTCCAAAGGGTCACCCCAACGTAGCCGTGCTAGTTTACTGCCTTTAAACAATCCCTCTATTATATCCATCTTCCTTTATTAAATAATTTTTTTGCTAAACTGTACTTCTTTTCCTTGTCTCTGCTTTTCCCTGTTAGCTGTCCCATGATTGCAAAGGTTGAGGCTTCAGGAGGAGTAAGCGATAAGAATAAACACCCAGCATGATCAGCCCTGGCCCTGTAGCGTGGCCTACGGCACTCCTCCTGAAAGGCTCACCCAGTCCAAGGCTTGAAGGTCAAGGTCTCGCTTGTCCTTGCCCAGCGGGAGGGAGAGAGCCGCCAGGCCACTGGCAGCACCGGGCTGTTGCCTAACTCACTCCTTGTCTTGGTCCCCAGCCATCCCAGCTGAAAGCTTTCTGCCAGCTGCAGAGAGTGTTTCTTTGTGTAGTCCCCCCTTAGGTCCCTGCACCACAGTGAATTTTAAAGCTGCTGCATCAAAAACCTATAAGCATGGAGGGATTATCGTAAACCACAAGCAGCTTAAATGCTTATGGACCTGACTCTTTACCTGTGCTGGGCTTTGACAACAGTACCTACTGCTACTTATACCAACCAAAATTCCTTATTTTTAATATATGAAAATGCAAAATTGATGTTCCAAATAAATTAACAATATATCTTAGTCAAGACTAAGTCAGTGTCACATCTTAAACATCTTGCCAACAGCACCATGGTGTAATGCAAAATGGAGGCCATGCCTGTTTGTTTGCACCTCTTTAAAAGCATCTAGGTGAAACAAAGGATTCTGCAAAACACAAGAAATGTGTATCGTGGGACATGGAATGGGAGTTTTTAATTTGTGTTCTTAATTTGCTAATGAACTCTGATGACTAGGCACTCTAGCAGGTTGAGAGGGGTGGGATATAGGTCATGTTATTAAACAATTTTAAAAAAATAATAAGAATCAATACTGCCCTTGTGCTTAAGAGTTTCTAAAAGAAGCAGCAAACTGAGTAAAATCCTTTAGAAATGCCCCCAGGGCTTTCAATGTACATTGTAGCAGAGTCTTTCAAAAAAAAAAAAAAAAAAAAAAAGACGAAAAGCCAAAGCCTAGCATGCATTTCCACCCCCTCTTCCAGGTCATTTTGAACGGCTGCTAGAACAGCCTGCCTTCCCCTTAGCCCCCAAAGGGCCCAAGGCGCTTCAGCAAGAGCTCTCCCTACTGCACAGCACAAAACAAAGCAACTACAGCAGGCAGATGCAAAGCAGCGTAGGCATAACACTAAATAAACTAACAACAAAAAGCAACAAACAGTCATCTGTGCTATTTCAAAAGGCAAAAACTACACAACGTTAAACCCTGCACAATTTTCCCTGTTAACAAAACACCTCCCGCACCCAAAAGGCCTGACATGGACCAGACCACCCAGGCTCAGGTAAACAATAACATGTTAATGACACTAATACTTCTTCTGTCTTTCAGCTAGGCTCCCCCTGTTCCGAGGGTTGAATGTTAATGCTCAACTAAGAGTGGCGACATAGACTTCCGCAGCTGACAGAAGACGCTGATCACCAGCGCGATTTTTTACTGCTGCCTTTTGTGAACCTTGTCATCGGGTCTCACTGTGGTGAGAGCGGCGGTTGCCCAGCGCCACCCTGATGCTCGAGCTTCCACAAAGGCAAGGGGTTTTCAGGGGAGGGAAGAAAAAAGTTTTCACAACACAATCACATTTTGCAACAGTCCCCAGAGCCTGAATTTCTAGAAGGGAAATGAAAGAGGAAAAAAGAAACGAAAAACCCCCAAAGCCTTTCAGGGCTTCTTTGTACATTGTGATAAAACTAGAAAACAGATGAAAAAGCTAAGAGAGATTTCTCCCCACCCCTAACACCTCCTGCTGATCATCTTAAAAATGACCAGGTCAGAAGGCAGAATCCAGGTCCCAACAGCACGATGGTGCGTACTCCCTCATTTAATTCCAACAGCTGCATTTGGAAAATATTTAGCAGAAGCTATTACCATGCACTGTGCTGAAAGGGTAACAATCACCACTGTATTACGAGGACTCCTGCTATAAAAGACCTTTTACATCTTGGCCTTTTATGAATGCTGCAGTATCTCTATATTCTGGGTTTTCATTTCTCCTGTGCATGCTGTTTCCACGTCACACAAACACAACCCTGTCTGACAAAGCCATAGCCAGCACCATTTGACAGCATGCAGACAAATACACAATGTTTTCGGTGCGTCCTTTTAACCATTCTGGCAAATTTGCGGTTTGCACTTGGGTGACATGGAAATGACACAAGTATTCCGACAGACAGGCACGGTGACCGGGAACACCTGCGCTCCTTGCTAACAGCCTGCCGTTAGGTACTGCTGACTCACCTGCCTTGCACAGGTGGGGGGAGATCTTTAAGCTGGCTGCACTCATGCCATTCGCTTTCCCAGAGGGTCACGTTAGGCAACTGCTCCTAACGGTGCGCACCAAAATGCTGCAGAAAGCACTTCCGCGCTCCCGTTTCTCCTTAATTACTGCAGATGATACTAAGACATGGGTTACACCACCTACTACTCAACGCCTACAGAGTCTTGTCCGCACAGTGCAGGTAGCGCTACATCCCGGGGACAGGAGGCGGCGAGGGGGTCGTTGTCTCGCCTCCCCCAGGCAGGCACTGGTAGTAGGAAGAAAAGCACAGAGGGCTGGCAGAGGAGCATGCTCTCCAGTCACTGAAGCGTGTTCTTGTGAAGTCTGAGTCCTGCTGCATTAATCACGTTATGAAATTAGGATTTGTAATGAGGGGGCGGGGGAAGCAGTAGTTCCCCCTTCAGCTGTTGGGAAGCCATTCCTTCTTCTCGCCTTCAGACTGCACTTGCTTATCTCACTGTCTGTGAAAGTGACCCGTAATGCCCACTGGCTCACGTTGCTACCTTCACACTGGAACAAGTGAAAACCAGCAAGTCATCTTGACTGGGATCTACATTTGCATTTCTTCTCATAGGTGCCACTGCATCTCCAAAATGATCACTTCTGGAGAAGCAGCCTGGCATTTATTTGAAAGTAAAAGGACACACAAGCTCTTGGTCAGATGCCTGTACCCATAACAGTGGAAACTTTTTTTTTATGGGCATAACAGGAGTAAGAGTAAAATGGACTAAGTTAGGGGCCTCACCGCATATATAAAAGCAATTCAAGCAAAATACTAAGTGGGATATAAACTGGCCACAAAAAACACTTTAGCAGAAAATTATGTCCCCACAACTCGTAGAGGGAGGTCTGGAACAGACTTCCAGAAAGCAAGCTTAAGCAAAGACCTCAGTAGTTATAAACACTGCAGGACTCATTTAAAAACATGAGTACAACTCTTTATGGTATTGAGAAAGTTTGATGTGCCCAGAGGTCTTTTTCACACATAAATTGTTTGTTCCCCCCCCCCCCCCTTCCCTCTGATTAGAAACAGAAGGGGGGGGGGGGGGGGGGATTTCCTTAAAGGCCGCACCAACTGATTTAGATTGTTTTATGGCTAAAGTATGGGGTTGGGTGATCCGTGCTGTACTTTTTTCTCAGCCACTTCTTTCCTGCATGAACTTGGGCAAGTCACAAACAATTTACACCGATCGCCAATCAGTAAGCCTAGGCTGGCTTCCTTCAGTTTACCCAATTCATATAAACTGCATGGACTATCTTAACATTTGCAAGCCATTGTACAACAGAGCCTCCAGCCACGCTAAATAAAGATAAAATGGTTAAATATTTATACACTGCTGCTTTTTGTAGTTTAACATTTAGATCAGGAGTCATTCCTCAACATCCCCCCTCCAAAAAAAAGCAGAGGATGTCGTGGGACCTAATGTCTTGACAACTCGTTCCTTTCAAGTAGTTTTGACAGAAACTATTCATCCAGCTCTGCTTTGCGCACATACTCCACAAGTAACGCCTTCAGTGGTTGTCACTGTGCCGCTCTTCTCAGCCTGGCCCCAGGGAGAGGCTGGCTGCGCGCCGGGTCACAGCGGCACCAGCGCCCGCGTTCAGGAGAAGCGGGCCCGCTTTGCGGTCGGACAAGCTGGCAGCAGAAGCAGCACCCTGAATTCACGTTGGATTCCACTGCAGAAAGTCCTCTCCCACTGTATCTTTTACTGCTGTATTTGCGAGGTCAGAGACAGCTTGGGATATACTTGCTTGTGCTGCAATTATAACTCAGCACTACGTACACATTGTAAAACACTCCTTGCACTATATTGCACTTACAGCCGTACCTTCGGGCAGGACAAGAGGTCTTAGAGCAAAAGGGAAGTCCGAGCCACCTCTGGCACAGGTGACAGAGGGAACATCGAAAGGATTGACCTTTAATTCCTGGTCCCAAACCGAACTGTAAGCTGTTTTTTTTGGGTGGGGGTGGAATTCTACCTCACAAGTAAACCGAACCATTTCTCATGTTCTCTTTCAGAGACTGACAAGATTACACTTATGTCTTAAATGACTGACCCAAAGTTTCTGTTGGAAGTGAAACAATGATTAGCCACGAGCTAAGCTACTGAAGAACCAGAAGACCAAGGCCACTCTCTTCACTTCCTCTCAAATCCATGAGCACCAACCTCAACTGATTCTCTTGTGTTCAACTGTCATACGACTTACCCAGTCCTTCCACATTTCCTTCTCTCCCCAGCAGCAGCTGCTCTGTTTTCCATCTACCACTCTTCATCCTCCTCCATGGGTCCTGGAAACAGCTGCACCATAAGCAACCACTCTGGCTTGGAGCTCCTCTTTCAAAAGGCACCGGGGCATCACAACGATTTAGGAAACGGATCTGTTTTTTCCATGCAGGTTACCAAAGACTGAAGCTGCAACCGTCAGAATGAGCTCAAACTGTCCCTTCTTGGGAAGGGAACTGTCATAGTGGAAGAGATACTGAATGCACTGCCCATGCAGAGCTGTCCCTGGGGATCAGCCAACTTGCCCTAATAGCCAAGGGAAATCAGTAATTTTTGAAGAGAGAGAACTGATGTTGCACGATCGTAAAGTACTCCCATATTGCTCAATGACTTACTGAACGTGAGTTGGTTTAAGAGAAATAACAAACATCACTGAATATGGAAATTGTTAGTTTATATTGAGGTTTCAAGACAGGGAATTCAAGACTACCCACAGAGCGGCAATATATCTCACTCCAGGTCATAATGAGTGAAGCTTGAGCCCAAACTCAACTTACGGCTTTGTTCGGACTTGAGTCTACAACAACTGACTTACATCACATTGAAGTTAGATATTTAAAGGAGGTTTATTGGGGCTAATACTGAATTCAAACAGCCACAAGTTCATTTTCCATGTTTACCACACCAACTGTTGACAGATGAAGTCTCAGTGGAAAGTCCAAATTTTCATTTCACCGTGACTTTCTGAAACATGACTACAGATTTCAATATTTGGCATTTGATCTTCAGAGAAAGATATCATGTTTAAGAACATTCTACCAAATACATTTAAATCATGACTCAAAACCAAAACAATTTGGAAGTTTTGAAACATAAAGCTGTTAGTATGAAATTAGCTTTTATTTTTTACCTCAAAATAAATGCACATTTATCATTTATTCAAATGAAAACTGAAAAAGGGGTGTCTTAAGCAAGAGGGAACCTTAACAGAGCAAATATCACAAAACATCCTCAAGTTCTTTCTCCTGCTATTGCCCAGCTCTGTTTGGCTAAAAACACAAGCTTGATTTTTTTTTTTTGTCAGTTTGGTCAATTAAAAGAAACACTTGAAAAGCCCCAAAATTAGAAGTGGTATAAAAGAAAACCAGGTACTCGTTCTCATCAGAATTCAGGTCCATGTGTTGCCACACATTCATATAAAACTTTCACTACGTGTTGTACTAAATAGGATTTAGTAACCTGTTCTGCAGTTTAGCTCCTGATATTTTGGTAAGAGAAGTCAATGCATAAGCATGTCAGAAGTCAACGCTATAGTGTAACTACAGTATAACTCTAACAGGGCTTCTAAATACTATTCACCAGAGTGATGTCTTATAGTTGAATTTCAGTTTCAGCAGGTACTTCAGATTTACCTGAGCAACATCATACACAATATATCTGGGAAGAATGTTAAGGAATAATTACAGTTGTTGACATTAATAACACAGAAAAACCTCAAAACACAGTCAAACTTCACCTTTGAACTTAAGTCACCATACAGATGCCTGTGTGGTTAAGCAGTTCTAACAGCTCGAACAGCAAATCTTTAATTTGACTTTTCTTTGAATCTGAAAATGTTTTATACAATAGTTAAAAACAAGAAACTAACAGTCATATGGAGAATTAATGGTGGTGCAGCAGAAATCCTGAGCGACAGGCAGGTGAACTGACTTGGATAGGGGGCTGTAAGTCTTGAAGATTATTTTTGGTCAGCCAGAGCCATAACACACAACATCTCTCTCACTGTCTAAACAGTGCAGCAACATAGCCTAGATGAGATCTGCAGTTACAGACCTGGCATCTACAATTATAATTATAGCTCTATTTCTACCTTCCCGCAGAAAGTCATTAGTGTCGTCTTAATTTCCCACTAAAAAACCCAAACTGAATCACAGAAAAGAGCTCTACAATGGTTAGCAGTGCTTACACATTCTATGACCACACCATTTTATTTTTTCAGAAGACAGTTGCAGCTCACCTCTTTGCTTCTCAATGCTTTAGGCCTCAAACTTACTTCTAATCCCAATTTTAGATGAAAAGCATCCCCATTAAACACAGTGTAAAACAAAATGAATGTACATCAGGTTACCTCAATTAGTTATTAACTGTATTATATTTTATCATCTGACCAAGACAGATGTTATATTTAAGAAAAATCAAGATAAAAACAGTGTTGCCATGAGTTCTGTTGCCAAGACTGCTTGTAAGAGGAAAACAGCTTACCGAGAGAAAAGACCATTTCTACACAAGCCAGAGGTTGTATTAATGGGTTACTCGCTTCACTGGCAGCGAAGAGATTCATCTGGGACCTTAGACATCACTTATTCTTATGATCTCCTGTGAATGTTGAGCACACATTCATTTGGGGGCACTTCTGCCTAGAAAGAGGCTTAATGGCTCCACCTGAGGTTTAACCTCAATACTTGCAAAGGGTCTGGGGAACACAAGAGAAGCTGTGTGAGGAGAGACTCCATCGAGCCACACAGAGCTGGCTCCCCCACCTCCTCCTGGCCAAGCTGGCCAGCCACAGCACCACGAGGAAGAAACCAGACTGGAGCGATGCAAAACAACCAAAGGTTGCATTCCCCTTCCCTTGTCCTGGCACATCTCTGGGCAAGGCATTACTGGGCAGTGTTGCCTGGCCACTCCAATGCCTTCAGGTATTGAGTCCTGTTGGGGCAACAGCTATTTGCTACGTGTATCGTTTCCTTTTTTGCAGAATGACAATTTAAGAGCGACAACTGTAAAATCAGCTCCCTTGGAGAAGAGACTCTAAATTGCCTGCGAGTACTCCAAAGCAGATCCAAAAGAAACAAAACACAGTGCGCCAAAACTCCTGACTGACATTAGCGAGGTCCTGCTAAACTCAGTAACACTCAAACACAGTGTGCAGCCATCATAATAGCAAAGGATACTCATTATACAGAAGACAGGTATCATTAATTCCTGTTGAGATCCCATTCCCTAAGGGAACCTCTACACCACCAAGGGTGGTAGTGGCTGTGGGATCAGGTGCAGTTTTGCCCAAGCCTAGAAAGGGAAAAAAACATTAGTTACAAATCTAGAAGGCAAATACAGACTTTGCACATAAAGAAAATGACCGAGCCAGCCAAATATTACTTCACGTATATTTTCAAATGCTGACCAAGTGCAAAAGTATCTTAAGAAGAACACAAAGGGTATAGACTGTTTATTCAATTCAGCATTACCATACTAATGGTAGTCATACTCTGCTACATTACAAGTGAGAACTGTAGACTTTTGGCTGTTAATTGTCTAATCAAAGCTAAAACAGACCAGACTTATAGCTCTCATATCCTAGGTCCATTAACGAAAACATGCACATTGCAGCATTTTCAGAAAAGTGTTAACAAACCGATTCTTATTCTCTTTAAACTCTTCAATACAAATCCGATTTGACATCCATAATAGTGTGAGTAGTATGTATTGAAAAAGATGCTAAAATCACATTTTATTTTATTTTAGGTGACTAATTTCTTAAGCCTCTCAAATTGTTTAAGAAAAGCCACTCAATTAGTGAATGCTACTGTTCTCCGCTCTCCCATCTCAGTACAGAAGATAGCTCTCTAATTCAAGCAAAAGAAATGGTAATCATGGCTAAGTCTTTTCTCTCATCTCCTTTTTCAGTGCAATATACTGATACTTTCTGCAGATAGAAATGTGATGAGAACAGCTGTTCCATCTGAACTTTTATTCTTAGCTTTTCCCTTCTCTCCAAGCTTCTAAAGCACTTTGAAGACTAAACAATTATTCTTCTGATCTATCAAACCTCTCATCTTTCTTCTAAAATACATAGCATTGTTATGATGAAAGAGAGTAAGAAGTTGGAAAACGCACCTTACATTTTCTCTTGTGTAATATCAAATGAAAGTTTCCCCCTGAACTTCAGGCAACACATTAACTGCAGTCTTAAGCTTCCAAGCGCACTAACTCCCATTTCAAAACACCACATACACATATACAGATGCAACTATAAGGCAACATCATGCAAACTCTTAAAGGAAGTACAGCTATGAAATAACTATAGATCTCTACGCTAAGCGGAGCGCCACAACATGAGTTTGCCATCAATAACAGATCACCAATGACAACTACTAATGCTTACCTTTCACACTGTGTTTTCCCTTGGGCAATTTTGTTATGTGGGAAGCATTCTTTAGCTCATACCTGGACAGCACAAAGAATACACAATACCATTTTACATTCATCTTAAACTATCTTGGTGAAAAATCACTTTTTCTTCAGGCTCCACTCTATGGTGAGTTAATACAAAGTTCATTTGGAATCTACTCTTCTGGAACTCAACAGCCTTCCCTCTTTGTCTCAGTTACTAGTTTCAATGATATTGGCATTTAGTACAAGATTCTAGAACTGCAACACTGATTTTTTTTGCCCCACCAAATAGCTCTCATTTTAAGAAAAAAGAAAATTTTTTTCTAAAGAAATACAAAGTGCTCTTTCTTCACACTGAAGAAAAGGCTTGCAATTTTAGCATCACCTTCTACTATGATATATTAAGCACGTTCGGCAAATACTCTTCCCAAGTTACTTACATATTTCCAAGGGCAACTTCTCCCAGTAGTATTAAGCCTATGGGATCAGCTTGAGATGTGTGACAGTAGTTGGCACTCTTGGATACCATGTCTGCAAAATAGATGCCCTTCCCAAACATGTAGCCGGTCTGCAAGCAGCAAAAGAAAAAAAAAAAAAAAGAAAGAAAAAAAAAAAGAAAAAAGAAAAAAGATTGGGACAATAATACAAAGGCAGCATTGAATCCACCTGGTGGGGCTCCCAGGCGAGCAAAGCTGCAACTCAAGCTCTTGTGGACACCAGTCAGCAACCGACCCTGGACACACAATGTTCTCTGCATGCTGAGAGACAACAGCGAGCCCTCCCCACACAGACATTCTCCTATTTAGGTTGTCTCCGACTGCGGCCATCTCTGGACACAGGGATGGAGGCAGCCAGAGAAGCTATCTGTTCAACGTACCACAGGAGCTTCAGGGGGAGCTATCCGGAGACCCTGCGAGAGGATACCAGCGAAGTTGGTGGTGCGGGAACCGTGCCACAGCAGCTGGCGATTATGAAGCTGCTTAAATGGCTTGTAACGCTGACTCTCTCCTTCACGCTCAATCCTGAAGATCTTCAATGCAATAAAGGATAGGAGAAAAAGAACAACCAAGCAAATAAACCATTACCTTCATGCAACTAATCAGATGAAAAAAAAGTCATCCAGTCTGGAATATACACTAATCTGCCAGGAAAATTGATCTGATGGTTTTTAGTATTTGCAGTTTGCTATGTCATGCGAGCAAAAAAGAGGCAGCATTGATCACACAGTACTTGTTATTGATTACTTCTCCACCTTCCCTTCTGCGTTTTCATGAGACCATAGTTTTCTGAAAAATCATTCAATGAACTAAGACTCAATTTTAGAAGATGATTACTCCTCCACCTCCTTTATGAGGCCAATTAAATTAAAATAAAAACACCCCCCCAAAGACACCTCAGTAAGCTTAGACTCATCTCTGCTTACACTTTTGCTATTCTATTAAATAGTAGTTGGTCTATCAAACCATCCTTTCAACAAAGGAAAGTAGATAAGCTATGCAAAAATAAAAGGAAACTGCAAACAAGTTAACTTGGAGTCCATCTTCACAAACTTAAACCCCAGTATTGCCCAGCTTACATCCACGACTTTGAGATCATATGCGTTGTGAGTAGCAGCGTGAGTATTTTTCACATATTGTTTAATAATCTTGGCTTCTTCTGAATCTTTGTCAACAACCTGCAAAGAGGCAAACAAGAGAAGGTTCTTTAGCATACAAATTAGCAGGCTTCTTATAACATGATGACATCCACCCCAGGCTTGCAACTCCCCAGTTTAAGCCTCTTTTATCATTTAAGTGGAAATTTATTCCCAGCTAGAGAAGATGTACAGGTATACAGACTGCACTCAGTCACAGAATGTCTGAGATGGAAATTGAGATTACTTCCACCTCCCTTGCTCGAATAAGGGTCAGCTGGAGGAGTTTACCAAGGGCTGAGTCCAGTCAGGCTTTCAACACCTCCAAGAATGGAGCCTCCACAGCCTCTCTGGGCAACCTTTTCCAGTGTTTGACCGCCCTCACAGTAGAGAGACAAACAAAACCCCCAAATCAAACATCATCAGTAACAAAAGCTTTTTCTTTTGTTTAAATATAGTGTCCTGTATTTCAATTTGTACCCATTGCCTCTTGTCACTGGGTACCACTGAAAACAGTCTGCCTGTGTCTTCTTTACTCCCTTCCCCCTCAGGTATTTATAGACATTGATAAGATATCCCCTGAGCCTTCCTATCTGTCCATTAAAAAGCCCCAGCTCTCTCAGCATCTCCTCAAACCACACATGTTCCAGTCCCTTAACCATCTCAAGTGGCCCTTGATTGAAGTCATCTTTTTTAACGGTCACAGCTATCCACTTACAGTTTAGGCGATTTGTTATACTCCAAACTAACAGGACATCAGCTTGTACTCACATTCACTCATTTCCTTTACCTTAATATCAGTTCGAAGTTTTTCATAGTTGATGTCAATTGGGTCTTTATCTCCATCTTCATTTCCACCTCTGAGAAGGCTGTAAGCAACCTCAATATCAAGCAAGTTGTCCAACATCTGCACTTTAGCCTGAAGGATATACAGAGGTTATTTTACCTGTGCCTTTGACATGTTCAGAGTAACTCTGGAATATCCCAAATTATAAAAGTGTACATGAATTACTGGCCACACACTGCCATCTAAAAACAACAACACTGCCTTTTTTTTTTTTAAATATATATACTTAAATATACTAAAATATACACACACATATAGAGACCATAATATATAACATATATATCTTCTAATACCTTATATATATAAATTATTTGGGTATGTATACATACATATATGCAACATAAACAAACAAAAAGATACTCTGAAGAAAAACAAGCTTAACCTCATGAAAGCATGAGCTTAAAGTAAGGCTTAAAACCTCATTAATTCTCTGTGTTAGATGTCTGATATCAAATGTGTTGCCTGCAAACAACATACTGTTTCCAGGCAATACCTGAATGTATTCCAAGTTATTTAGGAGAGGTGGTTTCTTCATCCCGAAGTCATGAGGAATCAGAGTATAGAAGCGGTTGGAAAGGTCCAAGATCTGGGATTCTGAACCACTGTCAGAAACTGCCTAGACAAGACAACAAGCACCAAAGAAAATTACTGAGTAAGATTAAGTCTCCATAGCAATAGACACACACAAGATACTTGAGGACTAACACAAAGAAGCAGCAATACAAATGGTTTTAATGCTGACACTCTCACAGGACTAAAAAGGGCAATTCTGTTTAATTGTTTTGCATGTAGCAAGTCACAATACTTGCACAGAAATACAGAATTTCTGGTACGAGAAAAATCTAATGGGGATTATGTTTCTGGAAGGCAAAATAAAGGCTTCTGGATACGGAAGGGGTACATGTCCTTGGCAAGGTTCTTGTCCACTGTAACAACTGAAGTAAAACTTCCCATATCTATGCTTTGCCAGGGAGCCTGTGACAAAAAATGGGGTATACTGGTACACTTTTGCAAGCTGTTCAGGCAATACTATGTAGTGATTCTTGGAATGGTCCAGATCATGATGTGTAAATGCAGTAATGTCATCAAGCCAGACCCTTTCCTGTGTCAACTTAACCTTTATTCTCATGCTCAAACAGACTTCTCTGGGGTGGAAACACCAGCTCGCTACTAGATCAAGACACCCGCTTCATTTGCTCAACTGCCATTTACATCTGGCTCAGCCTGAAGTTTGTGCTACAAAAGCATGAAAGATACAAGTACTGCCCAAACTGGTGCAACAGCAAGAACTAGTTACCCGTGGAAGGCATATCCCTCTTCTCCAGTGAGAAAGCACAGATCTTTATACACACAGCTCAGCATTCACCCCAGCCCAAGCCCAGAACAATTTCTGAATTCCCGTCTTGCTCTAACATCTCTTTCATGCTCACCTGCTGAACCTCATTAAGGATGGAGTATGCACTCTGGATCTGTCGCTTGCTCAGTTTTCCCAATGGCATCTTCTGCAGGTCAATCTGATGAAGATTTAAACGATTAAAACAGGATTTCATTACACTGAAACCATTGCACCACTCCCTCTCTGGTTTCTAGGGAACAAATCTCTCCATCCTGGTAGGACCGACCACACGAAGAATGGAAACATTTCAGACTTGGTATTAATCTCTGTGGCTTGAGGAACGATGTCAGAAGGACAGCGCAAGCTACTGAGAAGACATCCTATAAACAATGGAATACTGCGATAGGAAACTAAGCATGCATGCTAGGGCAACATGAAAATAGGGTACTAAGTGTCTGGCTGGAAGTTTAATATTGACCTGGTGTAAGATGGATTCCTCAGTCACTTCAGTAACCATACATTTCAGGCTGGCAAAGAAGCAAACTGAATGAAATAATTCTTGTTCATAAAATCATTTGTGTCTCTAGGTACAACCTAGACACCTTCTTCCAACTTTACCCTACAATTATCAAGGATCAAATGCAAAGAGGTTATAAGATGCTTTGTATTCATTAATGAAAAACAAACCTCCCCAAAAAAGCAACTGAGTTAAAAGTGATGTCTTGGTTGCCTGCATTTATCCACTGATTTAATTTATATGTTGCTTTTGTTTGTGTATTGATGGATCTTGGGAGAGTTTTGGATTTGCATTAAATCCTTGCATTGTTAAGGACCATCTGAATGCAAAAACGTTTGACAAAAATCAAGGCTAATGGAGTCTTTTACAAAGATCATAGAATCACTAAGGCTGGAAAAGACCTCCAAGATCATCAAGTCCAACCGTTAACCTAACTGCCAGGTCCACTTCTAAACTATGTCCCTAAGCATCACATCCACACATTTTCTGAATACTTCCAGGGACTGCGATTGCACCACTTCCCCGGGCAGTCTGTTCCAGTGCCTAACCACTCTCTCCGTGAAGAAGTTTCTTCCTAATATCTAATCTAAACCTTCCCTGGCACAACTTGAGGCCATTTCTTCTCGTCCTGTAGCTTGCTGCCTGCGAAGAGACCAACCCCCACCTCGCTACAGCCTCCTTTCAGGCAGTTGTAGAGAGCAATAAGGTCTCCCCTCAGCCTCCTCTTCTCCAGGCTAAACAACCCCAGCTCCCTCAGCCGCTCCTCCCCAGACTTGGGCTCCAGACCCTTCACCAGCTTCGTTGCCCTTCTCTGGCCACGCTCCAGCACCTCGATGTCCTTCTTGTAGTGAGGGGCCCAAAACTGAACCCAGTACTCGAGGTGCGGCCTCACCAGTGCTGAGTACAGGGGCACTATCACCTCCCTGGTCCTGCTGGCCACACTATTCCTGATACAAGCCAGGATGCCATTGGCCCTCCTGGCCACCTGAGCACACTGCTGGCTCATGTTCAGCCAGCTGTCAACCAGCACCCCCAGGTCCTTTTCTGCCAAGGAGCTCTCCAGCCACTAAGATGATACATACACCCTCTGGACCCTTGACAGTACTCACTGCACACCCTGCAGGTGAAAGTAGCTTTTACTTAACCTGATGGGTTTATGATTCAGCTCAAGGACAGAAGACCCTATGAAACCAAGTATATCACGTACCATCTGGATAAGTTCCACATTATTTAGTCGTTATGGAACTAGGAAACCCAGCTTTATGCAAACCTTCTCTGCAAGCTGAACTCAGAGGCTCTTCCAAGCTACAGACGAGTGTGAAAGCCCTGAAGTGATTTTGTACGGAGATTTCCACCCTGTACTGGGCCTTAGGAGAATTTTCAGCTTTAGCTGCAGCTAAGCATACATAAAGCCAGATAATAAGAAAAGCAAAGATAGACTACAAGAGAGAAGACAGGCTTCAAAACTGATCATGTCCTGGCGACACGAGAGTCACAAAGCCAAGATTAATAACCTAATGAAAAACAACTTGCAAGAGATTTGTAGCTCCCAAACTTTCGGGGCCAATACTTTCTTGCTGAGTACCATCCATCTGTATTACCTAATTATTAGCGAAAAATCATGAAGGACATGTAAAACGGGCCATTTAACTTTGATGTGCAGCATAGCTGCAGATACCTGTACTAACTCTAAGTTACATAAACCTATAAACTAACACACATAAGCACTAACACCTATAAACTAACACATCCCCCAACAATGTGATTAAGTAATGTATCTCTTACAGAGCCCACATACAGCCAAAGGGCTGGAGTTTGTCTCTCCTATGAGTCATGGGAGGTGAAGAGAGCCCTGCAGAGCTAATATAAAGCTAAACTGCATCCAAAGCTTTATCATTAGATGCATCAAAAGAGCACAGCAGCCAAGGGGCTGGGTCTAAAACAACAGCACTGCAATTACTGCCAGATGCACTGAGGGCAACATGAAGAATTAGCTCCACATCACAGATGTGTGCACCAAGATTGTCATGAGAGGCAAGGGAGATGTTTGCCTTCCACCCAGGCAAGAGAGGACAGCAGCAGAGTAGACTCAGCCCTCTAACTAGCCTTTTCATGTAAGGCAATGACAGCGAACTGTAATAAACCCCTGTATGCTTGGTGAGGTAAAACTCTTGAAAGCTAAATTAGAAGCAGGAAGAGAAATACATCAGCTAAATCTATTGTCATGTAATAGAAAGAATAAGAATTTGCTACAGTTTTGGCAGAGCAAGAGTGCCTGGATAGAATTAAATACTTGAGATCAGGCTGATTAAAGGAACCAAGCAGCCGTTTTCAGAGGATGCACAGAAACCTCTAACTAGGAAAAACATTATTTCCTCCAATGGAAAACAGCTGTTCGGCAGCAACAGTACAGGAAGATAGATCTAATAGGAAGACAGGCCCATCTGGACTCCCAGGTCTCCTACAGATCTGCAGCTGGTGCGAGTTAACGTAGTTTCAACAGAGTTCTACAAAACCAGAAAACATCAGATGATGATCAGTTCAGTCTTCAGCCAGTTCCAGTTACAAAGAATTATTAATATTTTAGAAGCCTTTGATGTAAAGAACCACTCAAGATACAGGAGAACACAATTAACCCAAGGTACTGCAAAATATTGGGCAAGGCATCTGAAAGCTTTCAGATAAGCTGTACGAAATGGTGCAAAGCCTGTTCTGAAAAGCAGATACATGGAATACTGATACAGAGAGCAAACAACAGCTGCTTAAATATGAAGTCTTAGAGTAGGATAACTAGGCTGGCTGAAAAAACCTAAAATGTGTTATTTAGACTTAACCCAGTTTGAATGGCTGCCTTAAAACAAACTGCAGGATCGCTGAACACCAGTAAAACCATTTCCATGCAAGGAGAGACAGATGATACTACCAGACCACTCTCCAAAAGCTTGTTAGAAGCATGGATCAAGAAGTATGGAAGAAAGAAGAATAGATGCAAATAGGGTTATCATTAGAACAAATGAGAAATAAAACAAAAAAATCTAGAGTTTGGCCCTGTTCTGAAGAGGATCTGGACTCTGTCAAGGCACTTCATCAGTGCATGTATCAACTGGCAGCATTTCTTGAGTCTGAGCTGCATGCTCATGTGCCACCTAAATTAGCGGTACTGCTGCCCCCCCCCCAATGTGCTTCACCACTCACAAAACAGAAGTCCTTCCTGCCTCACATCACCAGCAAATTGCCTATTTGTGTTAATATCTTAAGAGCATTCAGCGAACAGTGGTCATGATGCACATGTCACTGGAAAAAATAGAGAATGATTACTGATTCCAGGACCTGCAGATGAGTTTCTCATAGGCTTGTTAAGTTGAAGACGCTGATACAGACATTCCCCACTGAAGAACAAAGAATGCACCCATGTTTTAAAAACTGCACGCATCATAACTTAAGTTACTACTTCCAGTGCTTGGCAAATTCTGGTCAGACTCTTGCCCTTATTTTAACGCTAAGCTAAAACTCATGCTGACTTCTGGGAAGTATGACGTACCCTGAATTGCAAAGAACTTGCTTCTGGCTGTATAAGTATGATGTAAAGAGAGAAAGGAGGGTTAGAAGCAAGAAACATGAACTTGTATGGTCACCTCAAATTCCACCATTGCTTTCTTCATGCTCTCCACATCAAAGATCATCTTAATAAGGTCTTGGATTGGCTTAGCAAGTTTTGACTTAGTCCCGGCACCCACTGTCAGTTTCCTGACAGCTTCTTCATCCTGGGAGGTAAAAATAGTATCAGAATTAGCAAAATCACAAAGGATAAAAGTAACAGGCTGGCTGCCATGGTAACAACTCAAAACTAATTTAGTTTATGCATACTATGACTAGCCTGAAGTTCATGGGGAGCGTGGGACATTGCTCTGACATTTTGGAACAAAGAAGGTTTAAAAACCCACCTATTCAGTAATTTGGCAGACATTATTTTAAGAGGCAGCACTGTAAAATATAAGTAGAATTAAGGGAATATGAACTCTGTGTGCATCCCTGCTTCACCTCAAGCAACAGTATTAATTACTTTTTCTGCAAGCTTTCTGCTGCATAGAGACCTTGATATGAAAAAATGACTGTTTACTTTGTTGCCTTTATGACAAAATAGAGATGCAATAACTAGTTTCACTAAGCTTTTGTAATAAAAACTGTCATAGATGAGCAGAGGAATCATCCATTAGCCATAATACCATGTAGATGCTCTCATGGATAGAGCGTTACAGCAATAAAGCATCTGCCAGATGCCTCAGAATATCACTGTACGTTGCAGTGTAACAGACACGTTGCTGCTGCAATATTCAAATTTCCAGAAGTAAAGCTAAGCATTGAGTACTTCGCACTGAAAGATGACATCCAGTAATTTTACCACAGAAAAATGCAATGGCTTGAAAATATGTTCTCTGGTATCTTTATAGCTATTAACAGCATTCAACTATTTAATCTGAAAATAGTTGAAGTTATGGGTATGCCTTTAAATAAACACACAAACCCCCACTGGGCAGAAGGAAGAGAATTCTTCTTTAGCATAGCTGTCTAAATAGCCAAATCTTACTGGCAATGAATAATTTCTCTTTCTCAGCCTGCTCAATACGTGCACTAAGCAGAATACTGCAACGGAGCTACTTTGCCATTTGGGAGGATTTTGGATGCAGAAGACAGATGAGAAGTATCTATTTTAAATAAAAGAAAACAGTGTTTTCAGACAGGAAGTATGTGAAATGACTGTGGAATTAAGTTCAAATTAACATCCTTGGAATTACAGAGTAGACAGGAACGAGCACTAAAGGGACTTAAGACTTGACAATGCAAAACTACTTAGTTTCCCAAAGCATCTATTTTAATGCATGACACTCATTGATCTACAGCTCTCTTTCTGTAGCACAGAGAAGATGCAATAGTTGCACCTGCACTTCATTCCTCAGGTTTGTTAAGTGTAAGTGGCCCAGCAGTGAGCGCAGAACAGAACAGGTAGAGGAAAGCAGCTGAGCTCCTCCACCTGGTACAGGGACATTGCAGAGTTACCTGCCCATAATCTATTTCCAGCGGGTAGAATTTTTTGGGGTATTTAGTGAAGTTCTTTGAATGCCAAGAATTGCCAGTTTTCTCTTCATACAAATTCAGGAAGTGTTCAACGGCATCTTCTTTTGAGGGCATCTGCTCCAGCTTGTTACTCCCGATTACAGTGCCCACGCGACCCCAAGATCTGAACACCCAGTATCTAGAGAAGTAAAAGGTGAGAAAAGGACAGACATAAGATACTCTGGCTCTAGATCTCAGTGCAAATGAAACCGATCCTGCAACAACCGTGCAACGGCATGCGAATCAGCCATTTGCATGCCATTAATTTTATGGAAGACATTCTCTGTCAGCAACTGCAGGAGAGGAACAGAAAAGCCACCACAGAGCATATGTCCAAGAAGTGGTGTAAAAAACTGCCCAGTGTTAACACACCGGACCTACAGCCCTGAGGATAAATGCGTGCACAGCAGGAACAGAGAGGCTAGTGTCTCTTCAGTGTTAACCTTGGCAAATACAAATCTTCAGGTTATTGGGATCGCATATTTGAAAAACAAACACCGTGCATCTTTAAGCCTCAAGTCCTAGAGTTCAGATTTTTAGAGAAACCAGAAGTAACTCAAGTATTCATTTTTATTACTGACATCACCTTGGGTGAGCATCCACATTATTTATAGGGATACGATCAATCAACCTTTCCAATTTGTCAGGCATGAAACACAGGCACGGAGATCCCTCCATGTACTGAATCACAGATCCAGTAACAAAACCCCACATACAAGAGCCGGTAACAAAAGCTTATTACGAACGTGGTAAAATGCAATAAACCCAGAGCTGAACCAGGGTTATTGCTGACAGCCACTAGCTCTTCTAGACTTCTGTGCATCCCATACGTGCTTGGGGGAGCAGTTTCATTTTAAAGAAGCCTCTCCATTTCTTTATCTGCGTTCAGTAACGCAACCACTGGACAGCTCTGCCATGCGTCTGATGAGACTGGAAAGCTAAACACACGTGATCATCCCCTGACCATTTCAGTGCATTTTATTCAGGACTACGTTGTGGTAGAATAGCCAGAATCTGTTTTTGTTTCCCAAGGTTACAGCTCCGCAATTAGAAGACAAGAGTAAGTGGGAGAATATAGGAAAGATTCCCAACATCGCTGACTTTACATGTAGGGTCTTGATGTTAGAACAGAGGAACCTCCACCAAATTCTGCTTTGGTACTTTCAAGGGCTACCACCAGTCATAGAGCACTGCGGCCTTCCTGTTAGCCAATTAACCCAGTCCTAAAGACACCAGTTGTACCTGCCTCACTCATCCTAGGATGCAGGAATCAACACTACCACATTCAATTCCGCAAAATCACTCACCTCCCAACTTAGCTTTTGTCAACACCAAAAAGAAATGATCCCACACTGAGCATAGATCTCCCCAGCGTGGCTTTTTGTTTGGTTGTTTTGTAGGTTTTGGGTTTTTTTGTGGTTTTGGTGGTGTTTTGGGGGTTTTGTTCGTTCGTTTGGTTTTAGTTGTTTGGTTTTTTTTAAACAAACATATCTATCTGTATCTCCTCACAAAGACATTTTACTCATACTTTGCTTTTGTAGATGCCAAAAATCCAGTATTTATTGGAAAAAAGCGAACAAAAGTATTTCTAGGGAAAACTAAACTCACCTGTTCTCTCTGTCATCCTCTAGCAGCTGCAGTTTATAATAGGAATTTGTTCCTTTCACAATATCTACTAGGCCCAGGGTTGCGCTGAAAATCTTTCCACCTTTTTCAAAGACGTGAGCAGAATCCTCCAAACCTACAGAGAAGAAACATTAGAACACAGAGGAGGTTACCATTTTAGGTTTCCTTCCTACATTTGCGCTCACCCAAACGTTTCACGAAGCAGCACGAATCTTAACAAAAATACCACAAAAACAGTGACCATGTGCTCATTCAAAACCACTTGAAGCACGTTTTCTTTTTAATAAATTGTGAGAGCACGCACCCTTAGATACGCTGGAGTGAACCTCAATCCTAACTAGAGAAAAAAAAAATTGTAACTTTTGAAAAAGGACCATCTAAAATCTAGTATTTAACACTGCATGACTGGGTGGAGTAATTCTCAAGAGACACAGCTCTGCAGGTGTCACGTTAGCAAACAGACTGAAAAACCAAAGGCTGGCCTTGGATGCAGTACGAATTCTCAAAACAATGTCTGTGCACCATAGGTTTGGAGAGTAGCATTAGCTGCTCCCCTAACAGCCTGGGGGCAGATGCTCATGCCAGACCTGTGGTCTCTGCTGGCTGGGCCTTTATTCACCCCACTGACAGATGCTCCTGAAGCTGAACAAGGTGCACTCCTTAGTTGAAGTGGTCCTTCTGAAAGTTACACTAGAAAAATCCTGGAATATCCAGCTTTGGATGTCAATCAATATCCTTCCTTTGACAGCAAGAAAAATGTGGTTTAAAAATTCACATTCCTTTTATGGAACCCTTATCCCTTCACAGAAAAACATTTTGCAAACCATCACACATCCTGAAGACTGTGTGTGGGGCAGGCGCAGCCATTGTTATCACTCACCAGAATCAGGATCTACTGCTGCTCCACCTTTAACCGTTAGCTTCATTTTCTTTTCAGACTTGCTAGGTCCTGCAGCAAAAGAGAGTTAATTTTTTTTTCTAGGCAGGCAACATAGTCTGACTTGAATCAACACTTAAATTCTGAATTTGTGTAATTATCACCCTAAGGAGACTTCAAATCAGACTCCCGGTAAATGAACATGATTACTTCAATGGCTTTTTTTTTAACCTGGCTTTAGCAGCCAATTCACAGCCTGCACTCAAATGAAAAATAAGATCTCCCCAGATTCTGTCTCCTTCCTTCTGGCCCCAAGGGGTGGGCCATATCATTTTTTCACCTGCACAGCAGATAAAAGTCACATTTGTGGTTGTGTTTAAGTGGGATTTAAAAACTTCAGAGGGCGCGGAGGGTGGTCAGGTCTCCTGGAGATCCTGCTGCTGTGAGATAGTCTGGCAATAACATACCCAATTGTACAACAGAAACCTACACTTGGAGGACATGCGGAAGAACAAGTTCTGAAGATAGGCGAGCAGATGCGATGGTTTTGTTCAATGTCCACCATTAATAATGCAAGTTCTCTGTGGCAGTGGATGTTTTTCCTCCTCCATTAAAAAAATGTTATGTTCTAAACTAAGTAGAATAAAGACCCATTGCTCCGGACCCCAGTATTTTCTCACTTGCTAACATCCCTTGGGGGTCACGACAGCATCTGTCACATCTTGGTGCCCTAGCACCTCCTTGGAGCTGCAACATGGACCCAAACTGGGAGAGAAGCTGAGGTGTTATGAGGAAGAGTCTGGACTGATGTCAGGAAACCTGGGCATGTACAGCACAGAAGACCTCTGAAGCAAGACTGAACTAGGGGAAACAAGAGCCAGCTCAGGGCTCAGCTTCATATTTACTTAAAGCTAGTCTTGCCCTGAGGTCTCATTATTTAAAACTTATTACAAGAAAAAGGGTAGAGAACTCAAGGAAGGGGCAAGGATAGACTACACCCAGGTTTGCTTTGTGCATGCACAGCATTGAACAGGCCTGCAGAGAAACAACCATTTTGTTCTTCACCTTGCTCTTCTTTGACCTTCCCAGCACTCTTCGTACTTGGGGGCTTGCTGCACTTCCCATCCACGGCCATTTCCTCATGCTCCATTTTCACCTCTGCGCCCCAAGGCGAAAGGGCATGGAGAGACACAAGCTCCTGAAAGTCCTTGCTGGAGGATTTCACATCCTGAAGAAACTCCTCAGAGACCACACGGACTTTGGCCTCCTTCACTTCTTCCATCTTCTTGCTCATTTTCTCCACATCCTCTGTAGAGTCAGGGTGGGAAACAGACAGAAAAAGCATCAGTGAGGCTTCAGACTTCAGCCCCTCCCTCTGGCCATGATTCAGGGCTCAGTAACACTTTGTGGAAACACAGTTCCACCGCATTTCAGATTCGCCATGTTCTGTGGAGAGCAAAATCCCCATCAGCTCAAAGCTGCAGCTTGAGCTAGAGCAGGAACACTCATGTTTCATCTGGCTGGTCCAGCTCTCCCCTTCCCAGAGCTGGGCTGGGGCTGTACAGTCCCTCTTGGACCTCCTGACAGGTGGGAGCAGTTCTCCTACCTCAGCAGCCAGTTTGCACCTTGACTCCAACAGGGAGAAAAAGCAGTCCCTAAGTTGCCAGCGGAGAAAACAACTGCCTTCAGCAACCCACAGTCAGCTCTGCAGCTTCTCCAAGGCAAGCACGGACACAGCCGCCGGCACCTTTCATCCCAAAAAGGGTGGCTTCCACACCGCCATGGTCTGCATACAGACCCGAGCTCCAGCTGCTGCAGACCCGACAGAGCCTTACGGCACAACCCGCAGGATTAACATGCTAGGTAAGTAAAACTCAAACAGCATACATCTGTCTTTACTTTTCCAAGCACACTGAGGCCACGTGCGCACACAAAACACTCCCCCTAATCCAAACACTGATCCCCAGAGAGCTCCAAGGATGCATGCCCTCTGTAATCTGCTCAGCTGTTACCAGTGCTACCAGTAACCAAGGCACGGCTGCTCACTCTGTGTGCTGATGCACAGGGTGGCCTTGTTAGCTGTTGTTGTCATCTTTCCTCCCAGCTCCTCCACAATGCTCTTCACCTCCTCCTTGTTCTTTGATAGCTTTCCAAGAACCAGGATCTTCATGTTGGTCAGTGGTTTGTCTAGGGGTTTGGAAATAACACCGCATGTTAGCAACGGGCACAGAGCCCCCCAGGCAAATAATGAGCACAAAGGAACAGCATCCCCCATGCTCAGGACAATCAGCCCAGCTGGCAGGGAGACAAGGGTCCAAAAGCGGGTCTGACCACGCTAAGCAAGTGGGAGGAAGCTCCCCTTCACCTAGGAAAGGCAGCAAAGCTCAGCAACCGCCAACAAACAGAAGGGATGGAAGATGGGGAAGATGGATATGTACACACATTATTTGCCTGCCTTTGGTTTGTTTGTTTTTTTTGTTTGTTTGTTTTGTTTTTTTGGTTGTGGGTTTTTTTATTTGTTTGTTTGTTTTTTTTGTTTTTTGTTTTTTAATGTTGCTACTAGGGACCCTGCTCTGCTTCCCTCTTCCTTTGATGCCTGGACAGCATGGGAGAAACTCACTGTAACATGAAAGCTCCTGCCTCTTCAAAAGGAAATCTGTTTTGGAGGTGCTGGAGAACAAGGATCGTCTCTCAAACAACAGTGTTCCCACACATTACAGTACATTTGGGTCTCAATCTTACAGACAGTACAAAGTTGTATCATGCAAATCCCATAACAAGTCAGGAGCAAACTGGTAACCGTCTGAGGCTCCACCACATCATCGTGTTAACACCTTGAAATGCAGGTGGGTCCAGGATGTGGCAAGTGTCTAAAAGCATCTGCACTGCTAAACGCTATTAACTCTGGTTGACCAACTGAAGGGTTTGTTTCCTCCTCTCCCCCTACTAAGATTAGTTAAGTTGCTAGCAAACAAAGTAACTTGGCTTTAATTCTGGTCAACACCTTGAGTTTACTTTCAAGGCACTGGAATCAGCTTGCCAATCAGAACCAAGACCTAGGTTACTTTGTCTTCATTGCTAAAATAACATGATCTGGCTAAAATTAGCTCTGCAGAATTACTCCCACCCTTTTCACCAAGTAACAATAATCCCCTGCACCCAAAACTATGGCCAGGGTTTAAAAGGCTAAATAAGAAAGAAGTCAGCACAGTTCTTAGTGGACAGGCTATATCACCAAAGCATGCAACTGATTCCAACAGCCTATGGCAAATTTCTGGAGTCCAACATTTTCTCAGTTTGTGGGCTGGAGACAGCATATCTATTTTGCATAAGGGGAGTTAGTGACTGGTAAAGCCGAATCTCAATGGAGGATTTTAAAAAACAAAACAAAACAAAAACCAAACAAACAACTCTTGCCCTTAAAACCTAATGCTGGATGTGGAATATCTGGCATTATGGAGGTCCCTGGATGTTTCCCAAGAAACCACGCAAGAAGGCATTTCGTAGCAGGTCTCCCTTGGGACATGTTTTACAACATTGGCCTTTAAGTTTCTGATTCATTGCAAACACATAATTTCCTCACCATCAACAAATACTCAAAACGATTTGTTAGATAATAACTGGGATCCTGAGCCCATGTCCCCAGGCAACCCACCACATCAGGGTCAACCTGTGCTAGGAAGATGAAGCACATGAGAGACTGCTATGCTGTTTTTTACCAGGAGAGCTCTGTCTGCTTGGGGGCAGGAGAACAGCATGCCTGTTCAGGCCAGCATGTTTATCTGGCTGGGAATGGCATTACACACCATCCTGAGCTCCACTGACCCGTGCCGAGCCAGCCACTTACCTCTGGGTGCAGACACGGTCTCTGTCAAAGGAGCAGATGCGGAGGGAGGAGGCACGGAGTTTGCAGTCGCAGCATCTGGAGGGAATACCCTGTCCTGCTTTTTACACTTAAATTTCTTCAGGTAAGGAATTTCCCGAAACTCCTGTCAGATGGAAGCATAAGTAGAGTTTAAAAACAACAAACAGTATTATAAGATTTAAAGGCTAAATTGAGCACTGGCCAGGTTGTTGGCATTTACTGCAGGTCTTGAAAGGGTTTCTGAGAGATTCATACTAAGGTAGGCAAATACCTACTTTACTGACCGGGAAAACAAAGCTAGAAGAGGGTAAATGATGGGTTTCAAATCAGCAACATCTCTTTCAATTTAGTGTTACTGGAAAAAAATATGATTTAGTTACGCATTAGCTGCCTACCCCTGGAGGGATGTAGCTGCGACAGGACTTCCCCACTGTCACAGCTGCTTCGCACTGCAGCACATTCTGCTCTCCAGCATCCAACACTGATTGCTGCTTATTCAATCTCCTTATAAGAGGTAACATCAGTTAAGAAACGTGCTTCAAATCATCAAACTTGCAGTAAACACCCACCTTTGGGATCACCCAGTCCTTCCTGTTGGGAGTCTGCGTTTTAGCAACACACTTAGTCCAGGCAGTAATATCCCCTGAACAGTAATATGCGTCACTCTTGAACACAAACTGCCCCTTACACTCCTCGCAGGGAAGCAGAGCTCCAAATGCCATCCCATCTGCTACTCGGTCCAAAATCTAAAGCAACAAAGAATAGAAAACAGGTCATGGCAGAAGGAGGCTGTAAGCCCACGCACTACATTACACTGGGCTGCACAAGGAAATAACTGTCAGGCTGCTGGCACACAAAAGTAGATGTTTCCAGCACTTGTCATGCATACACTGCACATAAACCAAGACTCTTACCAGCACTGATTGATTTACGACGCCTTAAAGACATGACACGAAGTTTTCCCGGTCACATCATATCTGCTCACACCCATGGCTCGCAGCGTCTCCTATTCGGATGCGGCATTCAGGAGAGCATACCTACCACACAGCACCTGACCAGGCAGCCGTGCCGAACAGCCAAGGAGGAGACGAGCTACTGCATCTGAGCACATGAGTAGGTAGGTGGGAATGTAGGCTCAGAGAAGTCCCGGTTTTCCTGCCTAGAGAGTATTTCTTGACCATTTTGAGTCTAGACACTTCCCACATCCCAGCCCACACTCCTTACAAAGAGTCTTAATAAATACGAATACTTGAAATGATGTGCAGCTCCGAAAGAGAGAAGACTTTCACAAGTTACACAGACTGAAAAGTGACTGCTGTCAGAAAAGATACCAGGAAAGAATTTGTGCAGTTTTGGCTTCTTTTTGCATAATTTAACAGTTGAGGGAGGCAACGTGAAGTGCCGTAACTAGCCTGGCTCTTGAAGAGCCAGCATCAAAAAAAAAAACAAAAAAACCCATAGACCAGTTTGGGCATAGCAGAATAAAGGCACGTCACTGAGACTAAGGCACCGAATTCAGCATCACCACATGGCCCTTCACAAGCAAGTGTAACAGCAATATCATCAGAGTCCTGGCACAAAAAGACTGGCTTTTGCACTGAATTTCTTTCTGAAGTGTTACGTTAGGAACGTGCTTCAGACTTGCGGACCTTGTAGGAATATCGGTTCGGGTCGGCTTCTCCGATTCACAGACCCAGCACACGTGCAAAGCAACTACAGACCAACTCACGGCATTCTCCCCGGACGGCACTTCCTGCTTGTTGGCGATCAGCAGCTCTTTCAGATCGTTAGTGGAGCAGACCTTCCTCAGCTCGTCCTTGATGCCCCAGATCAGCTCTGTCTGCTCCTGTTGACAAAACCCAGCAGCTTAGCTACTCGCAGTCAATTGCTTTCTAAGAACACTCCTGAAACCGCAGCCTGTGGACAAGGTTTTAGCAAGCCCGTGGTATCTTAAATACAGACTGTGAGATGAAGAGCACCAAGAACCAGTAGCTTTACCGAAAGGGAAAGTCACACATTTTACCCAAACACCTAGAACAGGTCTGTAAAGCCACATGCTTCAGATTTCAGTATGAATACATGAGCACACTGCAGTTTCAGCAAATACTCTCTCTTCTCAAGATGACATGCGGAAGGACATCCCTATGGGATTCTATACAAACCAAGGTTTCTCCATCATGAACATGTGAAGCAGGTTACATGGAGTAACCTTTACAACGCTATCCCATACAAAAAGGTACAAGCGACACTAACGAGACAGCCACCTTTTAGGTAGAGCGGAACCCACGTTTTTATCACACTTCTACCTTTAGCAAGTTCTCAACAGCCTTTGCAAAAATCACCTAACTAGTTCACGCTGCCAACAGCGGGGATATGGCTGCATTCGAGCCTTGTATTAAAACAAAAATCAGAAATGCTGATCAGCACTGTTCTTCTTTTAAGCCACCCAAGCATATGAGGAATTTCTACCAGATCAGTCACCTGCAGCGGTGCAGAGGAGCCTGCAAATTCTTTTGAGCCTTTCTACAAAAGGTGAAAGGGTTGGACAGCACAGAAGCATCCTAAAATATCTCAGATACTTTCTGAATGTTATTCACTGGCTACACTCAAAAACACAATCTACCCTGGGAGAACCGGTTGACTGTGTTAAATGGTTTAATTTTCAGTGTCAATGGTCATGCTTGATGAAATGCTGTTAAAAAAAAAAAAATTAGTGAATTCAAAGTTAACGCTGATCCACAAATTGCCTTGACCTGTCCTAAACATCTGCACTGCAGCAGCAAAACCTTGACAATGTCTCAGCTAAGTTTTGTTGAAAATTAAGGTATTAACAACAAAGAAGAAAACTTCTGTTCACAGGCGGACATACCATTTTTCTACAGCTCCATTAAGACTTCAATTGCAGCAAAAGCAGCTTGTTAGTTTTTTTCTTTGAAAGTACCTATGCCAAACTTTCAATGAAAACACAATTCCTGATGCCCTACTGGGAATTCTTCCCACGTATTCTAGAAACTGACAGGTAGAAAGCTGTGATCTATCCCACCCAAGAACTGACCACAGCTCCCCAGAGGGTGAAAAAAATATGACTTCTCATTAATCTAGTTCCACACTTTACCTCTGTTTAGTTTTTGCAATGAGCTATTTATTGGTTTCCAAGCTCTTCTGCAACAGTGCTCGGGCCCAGAGCTTTGGCCAGCACAGGACCGCAGAACCAGCCTCCCTGAGAGAGAAGGCATTTAACCTAATCTATTTAAATCCAATAAGCACAAGTCCTAGAGAAGTTTTCCTTCCTGTCTTTCAGGAGAAAGCAGCAGGGTGAATTGCCGTCAGCAAAGCCTTAGTGACAGGGCACCTCCTGTGCCAGGACAGGAGGACCGGCTGTGCTGCAAGTCTGCTTTGCCTGGGCAGCAGGTACAACCCCTCTCTAGGTGCCACAGCTCCTCAGTTAGCGCCTGACACTGCACTCTTCTAATGAAGCAGTTCTTAGGATGTGATCAGCTAAAACTCACCTTCAGCTGTTTTTCCTGCTTTGATTCTTTCTCTTTTTCTTTTTTCTGTTTCTTTTTCGCAGTCACATTTCCATCTACCTCTTCTCCTTTTCTCTTTCTAATAGAGAAAAACAAAACACACACACACACATACACGAAAGGAAGTTATTTAAATGCCTGTCCAGCAGTTACCAGAGCTCAGTTTACTGACTGCTGATATCTGCAGAGACTTGAATATCCTCACTTTTGGCAGGCAAACCCATTTTTCAAATTCCTCAGTGCTAGATTGTAGACATGTACTTGGCTCTGCAACGCAAGCCGCCTCAATCAGGTCAGGTACACTCAGAGCTTTTCCACAGGGTAACTGTATGATCCGGCAGAAGAGCACATGAAATACCACAACATTTTCAGGCACATTCATCTATACCTGTATTAGTTACACCAAAGGCATGCCTAAGAATCACTGAATACAAGCACACCTCTCCAAATCCGAGGAGGTGTAGCAATGCAGGTTAAAAGACAATAGTGTCTTTGAGCTGAATCAACAGCTTGATTTTTCAGTTTAGACAGCCCATATTGAAATCAAGGACAGCAAACATGATAACTGTAATAAGCTAACACACTGGGAAACTAGGTATTTCCCAGCTAGTTTCTCTTCAGACTGGAATTAAGTCAGGTCTCTGCAATCAGACAGGGGGAAGTTTCTACTTGCAAAGTGCTCCCAGGCCGATAGCGGTTTCACGGTGTACTACTGCGCAGTTGCGTGCGAGGAAATTTACTGTTATTAGCTGGCACCTTAGAGCTGTGCAGGGAGAAGTTACAGAAAACGCTGCTCGAGGAAGACTGGAAAGAAGACGCCGAATGAAAACTGGGGGATTTTGGCAGACTTCAGAATGACAAGAGACCTCAGAGAAAGATCATTTATGTTTCTAGAGTCATGTCATCCCCATGGTCTGCCTGGCTTCAAAATACACCAATATCAATAAATCAAATCAGTGTGTGCTCTCCTCATGGGGAAATAAAGGGAAATTTTGCCCCACTTGAGGCAGGAGGGGTCTGGAACTTGAGGCAGAGCATGAACACAGCTTGGATCTCGCACTTCGTTTTGACAGAGCTGCAATCATTTTGAAACACCAGCCAGCTTTCTTTTTAAGAAAGCATCTGTCTTAACTTTATAAGCTGTGGCTGATGGTTAAGCCATAAAGCTGACATTCTCGATTGCTCTCCTACTTACAATTTTAAACACTTCACTTTTAGTACTTTGCTACTGTTAAGACTAACCCTGTATGACAGCTTATTAGCTATAAAGCTGCAGGAGGATGTTGAAAGGTACTCTTTTCCCAGAGACTCACACACGAGAGACCTGTAAGTTCTAGTAACTGTCCTGGCCCTAAAATTGGGCCAAGTTCTCATTTTATTTGCAGTGGCCACTGCTAGCCCGTCACTAGCACCGCTGACCAAACCATGATTCAGAGCACTTTGCAAGCCTTTAAGGGGCTGGTTTTGCAGAAGAGCTCATCTTTCAGCTGTCCCCCTGCATGGTCCCATCAGCCCGAGCCGGGGCTATGCTTCAAGGCGCACTGCCTAAGGGGGAACAGCAGCCGCGGGGCACTACCAGCGTTTGCTTGCATTTCTTGAGAAAAGCTCCATCTCGTTTTGTAGATCAGGCAAGCAGGAACCAGTACGGCAGGACTGGATACAGCACACACACAGCCGTGCCTCCAAAAGCCCGCAGGCCAAGCAAGTCCCCTCTCCTCCCTGGCTGCAGCCCCTGCAAGGGGCAAGACCAGAGCACCCACTGAGCCCCGCCACGAGGATCATGACTCTGTTAAAACTTACAGAAGTCATGCGTACACAACATAACCTGGGAAAAACATATCAGCTTGAGCGCAAAGCACTCTGCTGCACCTTCCCAAGCCGGAGGGCTTAATAATGTAAGTATTCAGGATAGGTGCCCGAACGCTGTGTATCTGCAGTGCCTCTCCCTCGGCAGGCTGACAGTCAGGCTGCCTCCAGCCAGCCAGCGCTCGCTCCTATGCTGTAACTTGTCTCCCCGTCTCCAAAAGGAGGAAAGCCAGCACGCCAACCGCTGGAAGGCGATCACCCTGCCAAGAGGCCCCGGGACGCAGGGAAAGCATCCAAATTCCAGCACGGACTCACACTTTTGGCAGCCTCTCCTCAGAGTCAAGGGGACAACAGGTTGCCCTCCCGGACAGAGCGATTACTGTACCTGTTCCAGCCATTTGAACAAACTGCAGAGCAGGAGGGATCATCCCAATTGCAGAGAGGCATAAAGCTGTCAGTCACCACCTCTCTTTCGTCCCTGGCTATGCCCAGGGCTTAAAACAAACACTAGTCATCATTTTATACAGCCTGGAGAAGGGAATGGCAAAGCTGAATACATCTTACATCTTCCCAAAACAGCAAGTTTTAGAACAATCGACAAAATACACATTTGCACATACACATTAACTCTATCTGCCATCCTTGGGACCAAACACTGTGTGCTGCGAACAGCAGCTGGGTGCTGCTGTGTACACGCTTTCTCCTGCTGGGGAAGGGACAGTCTTCCCACATTGAACAGGTATGGCCCAACAGCTCGCTTCAAAGGACTGGTACTTACCAGCCAAGACAAACCACTTCTCACCTCCGTGGAGGATACGCAAGTGCAAGATTTATTACAACTTTCAAGAAGACGAAGAGGGAGGTGAACTGTCCCACTCTAGCCTGGCCCTTCCTTACCATCTACTCTGTTTTTCATGTCCTCCCTCCAATGAAAGTGAAGGGTAGAAAGGACAGTCACGGCTACCCTGGATAAAGCAAGCAGCCAGGAAGGAACATCTCCCCTTTTCTCCTCCTCCCTGTAAAGCACTGCCAGATTGTTGCTGACCCAAGTACTTACCCTCTGCCTCAGGCAACCTCTGCAGTTAATCCGGTGTTGCCTGACATCTCCAGAATGACACTTTGCTCCCGTCCTAGGCAGCAATTCTAGCCAAACAAGTGAGGCAGAAAATGCAGGTAAGTATTACAGCTCAGAGCAGGAGGGCGAAACCCATGCTACCGAAGAAGCATAGTCAAAGGGAGCTCACAAGCTGCTACTGCATTTCCTACATCAGTACATGAGCACTCTTTCCACAGAGAAGCTGCTGGCAAGGACACAAGATCCTCCTTCCCCAGGCCTGCAAAGTGCTGGCACTCGGGCACGACAGCCCGTAGCCCAGGGGGCACTCGGCATGTCTCACCCAGAGCTGACCGAGGAAAGGAGCCAGGACCCTTGCAAGAAACCTTCCCGTTTCTGCCCTTCAGAGGGAAGGGATTTTCCAACCTACTCTCGGTAGCCCTGCTCGGCGCCTCACTTCTCTCACCTGCAATAGGCAGGTCACGCTGCCGTCCTTATGGAAAGGGCTGACAGGGCAGTCCCAAGGCCTGAGCTTCTCCTCGGAGTATGGGCTGGACATGCAGAAGCAGCACATGAATTTGGATGTGTCACATCTGAATTGCGGAGACATCCGAGTCAAGATATAATTTGGACGCAGCACAATTAGAAATATCTTTAAAGATCATTTTGAGAGCCTCACCTACAGCAGATGCTGTTACAGCATCTTACAGAAATGATGTTATTTCTGTCATTAATTTATGTTATCTGATTGAATGCGCAAGGTGAATTATCAGAGGTAACCGCATCTCATTCAAGTATCTGGGGTGTTTTTCTTTTGGCTCCTCCAGAACTTCTGTGCTTTCTTGGCAGAAAATCACCAGGTAGGAAGCACACCACACCTCTCCACTCATTCTGTTTATTTACACTCTCACTTATTCAGTTTGTTTGACAGACCACTATTTTTCCAATTGACCCTTAATACCCTTGGCTCAAGTACACAGCCCAAACAGCAGAAGAAAGGTAGTGGAGCATAAGAGCCAGCCAGCACCTTCACGGTTCAGGGGCTTGTTCATGCAGTGCTTCGAAAGCAGGAAAGATAGGATGTCCTGCTGCTTTTCTGGCATGAGGTCCTGGTTCACATTACCCTACAGCACCAGTCTAAGCTTTTTTCCACTGCAATTCTAGGCTTTTATTTACACAGTGACTTGGCAAACTACTCTGTGGCCTATCTTTACAAAGCCTTCATATTTTGCATAGCATCCCAGAAGTGGCCCAGAAAAGCAGAGTCAGGGCAGACAAGAGAAACACTTACACAGTCAAATCTCCAGAGCTTTGCTGAAGACATGGGAGAAATAACCCTATTAAACTCACGCACCGCTCTAGGACAAAGCGGAACACACACCTCGACACAAAAAGCAAAGGACTACTTGAAAAGCTTGCCAGTGCATTAAAACGCTGTACTTCTGCTTATATCCTGCAACACACACAGAGGTAAAATGCCTGCGTGAAAAGACGGCAGGCTGCTGGGCAGATGCAGACACCTCATCTCAGCCTCCAGTGGTTCAGCTGAGTGAGGTGAACAGGGCAGAAACTGACTGGGCTGCGGCAAGAGCACCCGCTCCCGCGGCACTGCAGGACCCTCCCCACAGCACTGGCAACGCTGCTCGCCAACCAACAATAAAGCATGGAAGTTGCAGCCTCTTAACAACATATAGATCAGTTTATGTACGCTCTGCTCTGTTACCTATGGCTGAGGATGACACTCACGTACTCACAGGGCTCTGAACAGTACGCAACACCCATCAGCCACATATGTGGAGGACCAATACTGAACAAAGACTGCACAGATTTGACATGGCTTTAGCTTCTCAGAACCCGATAGCAGTCTCACTGGACAGTTTCATGGTGAATTCTTGCAAAAGTAAAGCTGAATTTAGTCTACAAGGTACATGGAGAAGCCCAATGTTTTACAACCACAAGATCTTTCCTATTCATAGGATCCAGAAACACATTATGTTCCTTCCTCCATGGGGACGATGCAAGACTGGCTTGTGCTATGAAGCATGACTCTAGGCGAAGTCACTTCAAAAACAAATAACAAAAGCCTTCATTAACAGAGAAAGATTGAACAACACTAACAAGTCACCTAGAAGCGCTTCTCTGTCAGTAGAAATTCTGTCAAGAGCCTCCACTAAAAATTTCAATGCAAGGCAATGAAATTTCAGTCGTACCATAAGAGACTTAGCAAACAAAAGCATCCAAGTGTAGGCACTATGCAGCCAATAAACACCATTATCAGATTCAGTGCCTGTCACAGATCAGCAGCTCATAGATAAGACATGTCAAATCAATTCTCTAACAAGCAGCTAGAGCAGAGAAACCATCACTGATAACAGCATCACACAAGGAGGCGCAGAGCCCAGTATCCATTTGTATTAAGCATGCATTATTTTATGGTTGAAAGCCCTACATCAGTCCTCCCAGTCACAGCTGCTGGTCTCTGCATTTTCTCAAGGCAGTCACAGGGGGCAAGCGGACTGCATGCTCCCAGGGATGGGGAATTTGTCTGTTGTCATCTGCCTAAGGTCACAGGAAGGACCAAATCCTGCTACAACCAATCTTCTTTTAAGAGAGACAACGATGTCACAAAACATTTATCATGGATGTATTTGAAGGCAAGCAACGGCTCCTCTAAACAACACGATTTGTTGCATTCCCAACATACCCTTCGCCCTTGGTAGCCGGGAGCTGCTTCTTCAGAGTTTCTTTATCCTCAGCTTTCAGGATGCTGAAGCCCAGGAGCTGGGCGGCCCCGTACGCTGGGAGGAAGCCCAGCTCCGCTCGGCGGCTCACAAAGCAGTCCGGGTGGTACCAGTTATCTATCATTCCCAGCTGCGGCTTTTCAGGATGCACCATCTTCTTGGAAATCCGGATCTGGCCCTGAGGCAGATTAAAGCAACACAAGAGCAATTGTTAGGCCGTCCTGGAAAGAGCAAGATGTTAATGAGTTACCAACATGATGCTTCCTAAACACCTGTAAAATAGCAACAGTTCCTCTGTCAAAGCCTGCAAGTTTTCTTCAAGCCCTTTCACTACAGTTCCTCTGCCTTCTTCAGCACTCTTCCTAGGCTGAAAACCCCCAGCCTTTTAGGTGGTTTTCCGTTCAAAAAACACTCAAAATGGGTAATCCTGTAGTCTTTACTCCAACTCCCCCACTCCCAGTAAGCCTGAACAAGCAAAACTCACATGACCAAACCCCAGGCAGACAAATCTAAAAATTAACTTTATGTCCCTACCACCCAAGCATCAGTGCTAATATGATCTCACCCTGTCTTACCGCAAATTGCTTTTCAGATGCCCAACAAGTAGTTGTTTTAGGTGCTTCTAGACTGGAATACTTCATGCTCCAACAAGGAAACGTCTACACAACAGTCACCAATACAAGCATACCAGCACTCGTGTTTGGCCCTTGCCAAGTTTACTCAACTGGCAGGTCTATTCACATCTATCAGAGGCCGATAGCTTCATTTTGCCAACTCTCTTTAAAAGCAGAGCACCAAGACATGTTCAGCTACAGGGCTGCATCGTTAATTAGCTGCATCGCTGTTTTTGTCTGCTTTCACGGAGTTAATATGGATACGCTGCACACAGAGCTGGTCTTGCTGAGGAGGAAGAGGCCAACACCTTTGCAGTGCTGCAACAAGCAGGAAAAGCCGCAGTTAACGGTGGCTCTCTTGACACAGAAATGCTGGTGAGTGGCATTCCAGCCTGCTCCAAGACCCAAGTAAAAGGAAGCATCAGCAGGTTTGAAGCCCAGGCTACAATGCCTGAGGGATGCCTTTACTGTCAGCTGTCCAGGATGCAGCTGCTCCTCAGACACAGAAATGCAGCTCTGCAAGTGCTTTCCATATGCGGGGCAGACAGGAAGCAATTACAAAAGCCAGTGTTTGAACTGGAACTGGTGGGAGAAAAGACAAGAGATGGAGAACTAAGGAAAGCTTTTTACCTTTTCGATTTTCTGTTCACAGCCTTTGCAAGTACTTCTGTTAGACTTGGCATATTCTGCAGCAAAGTCATTTAGGCTCTTCTCAGCCTTGCCACCTCCTTCCTGTTCCCCTCCTTTTCCTGGAGAACAAAGCAAATACAGAGTTCGGCTTTAAAAGGCATTCCCTTATTTTCTTATTCTCTGTCCCAGATTGTTAGCAGTCTGGATTAATAAACCTCTGTGTTGCAGCAACTCATCTGTCAAGAATTTGACTACAGAGCAAGATAAGCAGCCCATGCTCAAAAGCACTTTTAAAATAGAAAGAGTTCTTTAAACAGCCAAGTAGCAATTGTACAGGATTGCTTATTTAACGATTTTAAAAAGACTTTCAAAGGTGCACAGAGCTGACCCTTTTTACTTCTTTCCTGAAAGCAGTGTAAAAGGAGATCTTACTGAAGAATTGACTGTAACAGGAGCCACAAATAGCTCTGTTTCAAAGCAGAACTCCTCTTACCGACTGCCAGTTTCCTCTTATTTTTTGTATTACTACATTTCAACAAGCAGACATCAATCTAAAACTGCCCAGCATCCTTGGTTTACACAGAGACGCGGTGAGTTTAGTCTGGTCTGCACTTAGACCCTTCTCACTTGCTCCCCTGACTCACTTGTTCATGGTGTAACAATTTCAAAGAGCCACCATAACTATACGCTGCAGTGAAGGTACCATTAAAACAACATACTACAACAGCATTTGTTTGTTAATATTAAAACAAAATACACCAACCAGGATAACAAGAAATATTTGGCAATACATCTGCCAACTGACTTGGCTTTTTCCCTCGTTGATTTAACATGCTGGATCATACTGCCAGCGTCCTAGCCCTGGAGTGCGGAGACGCTGCAACAATTCTTCCAACATCACTTGCTGAAGGGACATGGCAATCAAAAAACCACAAGAACAGCTCGAGAAGAGGGAGCATGGTTCCAGCTGAACCTCCAAACACCAGGAGACCTCTGCTTACCTCCTCCAGGGCCTCCAGTTTCAATGGCTTTCTTGATTTTCTCCTGATCTTCCCACCGGAGCTCAGTGAAGCCATCAATGTCTGCATGGGACACGATTCGAGCCCGCTTCCAGAAGCAGCTGTAGTGGTGCCAGTGAGGGACTTTGCCATCAAACATGGGCGACTAGGAAGAAAGCACATTAGGCCAAGATGAAGCAACTCAGATAGAATCAAGGGGGAAGGGGAAAAAAAAAAAAAAAAAAAAGAAAAAAGATAAAAAGGAGTATCTGGGTAAACATAAGTGAATCCTTTTTTTTCGGTTTTTAAATTAAGAGATGAATACTATTTAGGACAAAGTCTAAGAAGAAAATCTAATATGACAGACAAGCTGCTGGAGAGAGGTCCCAAAGAGGATAGAAGTGGAAGGAGCATTTACCTGGCTTAACCAGTTCATCGCCCTGCTGCTTAGCCCATCTGTTTTACTCAAAACAGAAAGGTCATAGCCTCAGCGTGGCTATACCAACCCTGAGCAGACAAGGAGAGGTTTCTTCCCTATGAGAATCAGACCATCCACAGGCATGAGCAAAGCGAAACAGAGGTTGTGGAAAAACTAACACGAGTAACAGCACATGGCTCATCTGCTACAACCTCCTTCGAGACTGCTGCAGCACAAGAGGCCGCTGGCCTCGCTCTGCAGGACCTCTGAGCACAACACACAGTCCCTTTGAGAGCCGCTTCTCAAGCAAACTGTCCATGCCCTGGAGAGCCCATCGCCAGGCACAAGACACGAGGAGCAGCTCCAAGGACTGCGGCCTGAAGAAATTCCGGGGGGGGCTACAGGAGGAAGAGGCAAAATTCAAGGGTAACAGCAGAGCTCAAAGTCCTGCATCAGGACAGAAGCATCACCCAAGTCCTGCCCGAACTGCAGCTCCAGCGTGCCCTGCCTGGCACCAGCCTCACTGTGCAAGTGCTCCGCTTGCTCATGACTCAAGACACATTAAGTACCAACCTGGCATCGTTCCGGTTACCCATCAGACAAAATAACCGGATAGTGGTTTGGCTCCAAGTAATGCACGCAAACAACTGCTGTACTAATAATACTCAGCATTGTATAATTATTATTACTGATGATACAGAATTACCAACCTAGGAAAGCATTCCATATATCACTCACCAACAGGAGGGAGATCGCCAAGCTGAAAACAACAGCAGAGAGTTTCGTGCATGAGCAGGAACGAGGAGGAAAGGGCTTCGAAGACGACAGCCTGGGACTAAGAGAGGTGGGAGCCCCAATTACAGCTAACCATCAACCAAAACTGTAAGAGGACATTTATATCTCCAACTGGACTCTTCCCACAAGCCAGATTCGGATTACTCCGTCCCCCTTGCAGCACGGCAGCCACACAGCAGCCACCCTAGGCTTGCTCTTGACCTGTCTGGAAGTCACATGCAATTCTGGCACTGAAAGTTGGTCGCTCCCAAGCTCTGGGCTCATTTTTTGAGTTTTCCTGGAGGATCTCTCATGGCTCTGTCGCTAAGACAAAGGCTTTGGGAGCACAAGGCACTGGGGTGCGTGGAAGGGAGCAGAGCTGGTTCAACCTTAAGACAACCATGCAAGCAGTGAGTAGATCTCCTCCACTACATGCAGCCGTGCACCTGGAGTACAACTTATCTCTGTGTGAGAAATGAAACCTCCAGGCGAGCCAGACCTTGTTTACAGAACTCCTCTCAGCTCACCTATCTCTAGACCATAGTTTCCTAAACAAACTATGGAAAAAGGAGAGACCGATTCGCTTTCACATCACACAAGCAGGTAACAGAAACTGCTCAGTTCGAGCTGGAAGTAAAAGTGGAAGCCGTGCTGGTCCTGCAGGGCCTGGGTGCCCACCCTGTGCCAAACACCAAGCATCCCACTGTCACTCAGAGTCTTCATTTGAAAAACCAAAACAAAAGGGCAGTTACAGTAGAAATGGCACCCAGCTAACAACTTGGTCTGGGCCCTCCTTTAATTTCTTCTGCACAATTTGCAAAGACCTTGGTGCACTGAAGGCGGCTCAGAGGCTGCTCTGCAGGGGATTTCCCCAAGAGGAAACAAGGGGGAGGATGCTGAGCAGCAGGGCGTGAAAAGTGCTCTGCTGGCACAAAAACTGGCAGTGGGGAGAGGGAGCCCTTTGCAGAAGAGATCAAGCAAATTCAAGAGGTTGGGGGGGGGGGGGGGAAGAAAAAATTACAAGCGGTTGGTGTAAGACCAGCAGTTTTGGGGAGATGGTTGGCTAAAAGGCAGTGGCTCTGCGAGGGATGCCACAGTCCCAGCCGTCCCCCTCCATCTGCCTCTAGGAGATGGCTCAGTAAACCTAACCCTGCAAAACCAAATACATCCATTCTGCTCGGCTCCCTGAGCTAAGGCACGCTGCAGAACCACAGGCCCCCGTGCTGGGGAAGGCCAACCCGCCTCGCATCGGCTTAAACCGCTGGGGAAACGCATGACAGGAAGGGGTAAGGAACGTGAGGGAACTGGAGAAGCAGCCGGAGCCAAGGAGGAGGAGCGGCGGGGAGCAGACACCTCCAGCGAGCAAGCGAGGGCAGCAGGAGAAACAAAAGAAAAAGGCAGCAGGAACACGTGCAAGCAAACGCTGCAGCTCAGCACCGCACGGTTCAGCATCTTTCCCAAGCAGAAGGAGGCTTCTGGGGAACAAAAGCAGAGGCAGGTATTTCCCCTCTGGGGAACCAGCTCCTGCCTGCAAGCAGGGCAGCCCTGCCCTGGCAGCCCGGGCAAGGGGCGACCGGGCCCTTCCTTGCCCGTCTCCAAGCACAGCCTCTCCCAGGGGCACAAGCGACTCCGGGCCACACAGACCGTGGTACGATCTCCAGAAACTGCTCCTCAAGCGGCTGGGGGCCACGGCGCCCATCTGCAGGGCTCCGCTCAAGCGTTCGTGCCCGACATCCTCGCTAGCCTTCTATAAATACACACGTCTGCATTTGCTTATCTTTCGCAGGACAAGCACCAGATTCGGCCCGCTGTCCATCTGCGCCACCTGAACACCACCAGTGCCTTTTCATCTTCCTTGCTAGACACAGGCCAAGGCCCGCAGCCCGGGAAGGCAGCTCTTCGCCCTGCCCCAGCAAACCCTCGCCTCCCGGGAGAGCGGCCTTTGCCTCTCCTGCAGAAAGGCCGATTCCCTCCCCATCCTCCCGCACCAGGCTGCGATTTCAGGCCGGCCAAAACGGCAGCGCCGCTTTCTGCACAATTCCCAGCCCTCCAACAGCCAGGGCCCTTCCCTTCATTTTGCAAAGAAGCCGAGCAAGTCTCTACCAAAAGGCAAATAATTTGAGGGCAGCTGACAGCAAAACACGCCTTCCTATTCAGTTTGCTAATTGCGGTGCAGCTCTCTGTTTCGTATCTGCAATGTGCCAGCCAGCGCTGTAAAAACACCTCTCTCCTGCCGGCAGCACCGGCCTGACCGCCAGCCCTGCAGCTCCCCGGGCTCTACGGGGAAACGGAGGGGGAAACACCGGACCCTTCCCGACCTCCAACACGTTTCGGGGCCCGGCTTGCCCGTTTCATATGCAAAGCACGCAGCAAGCGGAGACTTCCCTCAGCCCACGCAAAACACCCGGGTGACAGACGCTTCCCAGGGCACGGAAAAGCCGAGCCCCCGCGCTCGCTTCCCTCCCACCCCCTCCCCGCCCGCCGGCGGACCGCAAACAAGCGGGGCCGGGCGGCCCCGAGCCCACCCCTCCGCCTCTGCAATCCTCCGCCGCGGCGCTCAGCGGGGAACTTTGCACCGCTTCACCTCCGCACGGCTTCCCAGCCCCGGCTACCGGCAGCTCCCACCCGCGCTGCCCCGGGCGGGCTGCGGGCAGGGCCGCTCCGGGGACCGGCGCTGCTGCGGAGGCCGCGGGGAGCGGCGGGCGGCGGCGCCGCTGCTAAAAATAGGCTGCGCTCGCCCCCGCGGCGGAGAGAGGCCCGGCCCAGCGGCTCCCGGCCGAGCGGCTCCGGGCGGGCGCAGGGAAGGGGAGCCCCGGCCTGGCCCCGCCGCGGGCGGTGCGGAGCCGAGCGGTCGCAGCCCGCCCCCCCCGTCCCGCGCCCCGCCACGCGGTACCTGCACCATGAGGGCCAGGCGCAGCGAGTCCTTGGCGATGCTCTCGCCGCATTTCTTGCAGGAGGCGCGGCCGCTCTTGGCGTACTCCGCCCGGTACAGCTTCTCCGCCGGCTCCGCCATCGCCGCCGCCGCCGCCGCGGAGCCGCCCCGCGCCGCGCCGCGCACCCGCCGCGCCGCGCTCCCCCCGCGCTCCTCCCGCCCAGCGGGAGCGCTAGCCGAGCGCCGAGCGCCCACCCCCACCCCAGCGGCCGGCCGGATCTGCCGCTCGGGCATCGATTCGGCGCGCCTGGCGGCGCCTGGAACGTTCCCGTTCGCTACGGTGTATCAATGGGGGGTAGGGGGGCGCTGGCGGGTCACGTGGCGGCCCGGCGCCGCGGGGTCCCTGTGCCCCCCCGCCGCCCTGGCGGAGATGCCAGCGCCCGCCCCGGGCGGCGGAGGCAGGCGGCGGCCGCTGCCTCAAGCGGGAAAACCGGTGCCCCCAGCCGTCCCTCGGCCGACTGCGGGCCGGTGAGTCCGCTCCCGGGCAGGAGCGTCCTCCGGTCCCGGCGATAACGGGACAGGCCCTGAGGAAACAAAAACAGAGCTCTTCCATTAGTTGAACCTTGGCTTTTCCTCTCCAGCAGGAGGTGATATCCGCTGGTGTCAGCAGAGGGCATTGGTGCTGTAGCTCACGCAGAAGAGGAGCGCACGGAAGTTATTCCAAACCCTCGCTAAGTGTTTTTCATTACTTTTATCGCGATTGTGGGATTAGGGCTCGAGCGGGCGGGCCGGAGCCAGCCCGCAGGTACGGCGCGGGGTCGCGCCCCGGCATCCCCGCAGACCCGGGCGGCCCGGGAGGTCGGGGCAGCGGGGTGGAAGGGTGCCCGCATCGCCCCAGGCCTGGGGAAGGAGGGAGAAATCCCCGTACAGCACTAGGTGGTGCTGCAGGCACGCGGTCAGACGCAGCTGCCCGCGGCGGCGGCCTTGGCTGTGTGTTACTGCTGCTGGCAGAAGCTCCCGACGCGGGGAGCAGCGGGCCAGAGGCAGGGCAGCGCACGCAGAGGAAAGCGAAGACCCGGGAGAGCTCCCCTGGATGCCCTGGCCAGGGGCTGGCTGCCGGGGGCTTGGCCCCGGAGGAAGGTGGCCGGCAGCGAAGTGTGGAGCTGCCCGCCCCCATTTCAACAGACCCGCTGCCACCCTGCTCCACCAGGTTTTCCAAGAGAAAAGCAAATTACACGCAAATAAGGGCTGACTCGCAAGGGTTGTCCTGAGTCAAGTCAATGGAGGGTTTAACTTGTGTCCTGCCTCTGCCGGTGACCGTCCGCCAGGAGCTGACACAAGAAAGGCCAAACAAGCAGTACTTGCTCTCCCAAATATTTCCCAGCCTCCTGAGATTTGCGGCTCAGGGATTTCCTGCATGCCATCATCCTGGGGGAAATTTTTCTTCCAAGAATTTATCCAGTTCCTCTGAAAATACTCTTTTGTTTATATGGTATTTATTTATAGGGTTTGAGCAAAAGAAAAATGGCTTCTTGTTAGTGTTTTCTCCAGCTGGGGCCATTTTAACTTCTAAAGAAAGGCAGCCCTGTCTACATACCAAAGTGATCCTCTACAACCTGCAGCCTAGAGACCAGCCGGGGATCTGTAAGATATCACAAAGTAGCCTACAGAACCATGCACGGATATTCACAGGCACGCAAGCATGAAAACAAGCAAAGAAAGTGACAGTAACAAATGGCTGTTTAAAGTTTAGTTTGATTTTTTTTTTTTTGGTTGTGAAAGCAAACTATTAAATTAATACTGTACAAAATGGGGTTTAGTGGATTTTCTTCTTTAAAGGGGTAGGTGGTTCTTGTGTATGAATGAGCTCAAACACACTGCTTGAAAGGATCGAACTCAAAGCTCTGGGTGCTCTACCTTTTCAACTTCATTTTGAGAACACGTACAGGAGTTTGTATGGTGATAGCCAGTGCAAGTCTTGCTTTGAAACAGGAATGTCTACACAAAAAGCATTACATTGTTATGATTCTTGTTATTGCAATGTAATTTCCTCTGTAGGCAAACTGTCATCCTGACTTGTGGTGTTAGAGTTGCCAAATCATGTTAATCCCTTTCATAAATCTGTTGATCTCAACGGACCTGCCTCGCTCTGCGTCTTTGTTTCCCAAGTGTGACATGGGGACCACAACACATGCCTTCCCCTCTCCCGGGGCAGCGGGGGACCAGTGAGTTAGTGCTCACGCAGGGCCCTCAGTAACACAAACAGCGCCGAGGATGCGAAGTTTTGGTACAAAACAGAGAATGCTCTGGCGGCAGCCGTGAGAAGTGACATCTGCAAGGCCAGTTCCCTGGGGGACCACTCTTTTAAGTAAATCCAGTATTTCAAGAGCCCTGGTATTTGGCTGCTGGGTTTTACCAGAGGCTGCAGCAGAGGCAGAGGCAGTTAAAGAGGGAAAGATTTTTATGACCTCATGCAGGCTGTCTGCATCCCTTTCTAACAATATTCCCATCTCAGTGGACTGCTGACTTTTGGGATCCCATTGGATGACAAGTGCTGCATGGACATGTGAGACCAATGGTTTGTTTTTCCTCTCTGTTACCAGAGCAGAAATTGTGGGTTACAGCACCAAAATCCTTAGAGATAAGTTTCGTTTATCTTCAAATACTGACGCTGAGATGCCAAACTGGCTGCTGGTGCTTAAAATGAAGTGCTTCCCAGGAGAAACCCGTACCACACATGCAACCATGGGCTTCTGTAGCTCACTGTGGTGTGGACAGGAGCGTAGGTGAGGAAGGGGATCTAATCAAAGGGTCTGAGATTTGCAGGCTTCATCATAAATGTCAGGTTATTTAGTATTTTTCTTAAAGCCTGTGTTTCTGGAGTCATGTGATTATATAGCAATCTCACCTTTAGGATGCCCCCAGAAACTTCTGACCTCCAGAGGCAAAACCCAAAAAAAACAGCAAAGAAGAAAAGAGCAACCCAAGAAACCCCAGCTCCGACAGTTTTGAGTATCTCATAATGTGAAACTCAATGCCAAGCATTCAGGTGCCTGGCTTGTGACTTCAGGGCACCGCAGAGAATTGTCTTTTCCTTTCTGGGCCATTTTGCATTAGATTCCTCCAAAAGCCAGAGGGAAGTGGGTCAAACGCCCGGTACCAGGAAGCCAGAAGATATCTCTCCAATGTCACAGGACCAAATGCTTCCCCTCACACTGTGCTGACAGTACCCTGAGGACTAAATCTTCCAGACTGTGGTGCTTTGGGCTTAATTTCTGACACAGGCTGGAGATGCCTTCCTACAAGATTTCCACCCGGCTAAGCATCTCATAAAGGGTGAGAAAATGTTGGACATATATAGGGAACATTATTGCTTATAGCCTGTAGGGGAGTCAGAACTGTTCTTATTCAAGTCTGGATTTGTTGCTGGGGGAGACTTTATATTATCTGGCCTTTGATATTGGACAGCTTGAGAGTTTTGTAACAAAAACCTGTTCAGTGGTAGGTTATCCTGTCTGTATTGATGATCCACTTCTTTCATGCCGCTGCACATAATCAGTATGGCTGGCATGACCCTATTTGCATTTAGGCAATAAGCTACAGGCAGCAAGTGCCTTCCTCGCTCATGCAAGTGATCATCCCATTGACATCAGTGAGACTACGCCAATGGGAAAGGGATGCAAGATCATGCAGCCCACATCTAACTGAGCATCACATTGTCTTTTCTTTCCACTGAATAAATCAGAGGGCTTATCTTCCTGTCTGGGGGTTCTAAAAAATGTTTTGAATAGCTTAATAACCTCCCATGGCTCCTCTCTCCTGGATGATAATTAACATATGCAATCTCTTAAGCTGCATTGAGAGTGTTCCCGCAGGGCAGAGGTGAAGTTTTGGTGCCCAGAGCTGACTTCCTTCCCAGCCCTCCTGAGCAATTTTGCATTACAGACCAGCACAGAGCTCTCTGGGAAGCAGCTCTGATGGTTCCTCCATTCTTTAGAAAGCTTCCTTAAATAAACCTGTTTTTTCATCTTTCCAGATGCCTGGGAAAATAGATGTGGGAAGAGGCAAGGAAGGAGGGGGTGATAGAGGAGAAGGAGCATTTCAGACTGACTGGGAGCTTAACTGAGCAGCCTTCTCTCAGCAAATTCAGTGGTAACATAACAGTGGTGTGACTTACGCATCCTGAGCCTGGGGAAGATCGTAGTCTGAAGTCAGTGGCAGAGAGCTGAGTGCAGCCACAGTACTTGCCATAGTACCTGGGTGCCTGCTAGGCTCTGAGGTTATTCACTCTGACATTATCCCCATATAGGAAGGACTGTGCCATTATCCCTGTTTTACAGTCCCCATGTGGTGACTGAGACACAAATGACTATTTGATGAAATTAGAGAGGGGGAAATTAAAAAAAGGGTAAAAGGAAATTTGTTCTTATGGCAGGTTAATTAAACCACAGAGTCTACAGCCAAAGGCAGATGTTGTGGCAAAGTAATGCTGAAAGAAATTATTTAGAGTTCTCCTAACTGCAAATGTTAAAAGGGACATAAAACATTCAGCTTTGGAGATTAAGCCCATACCTAATTAATGATGGTCATGAGGAGACAGAACACGGGGAAGAGATGATCCTCAGTCTCACTGTGGGGCCTTCCTTTGAAACGCTCAGTCCAGTGAGCTGGAGACGGATGAGCACTTGCTGAGTGGGGAGCTGTGGTCCATTCCTGATTTCTGCTACCTGCCAACAAGAACAAGAAATCACATCCGAGGACAAAGCAGATCGCAGGTCTCCAAATCCTGGGCTAATCCCACAGCCTTGGGCACAGCTCATGAAAAATTATGACAAACTCCTTGGGCTACCATGCTACTTTTTTGTGTGGGTGCTGCCCAGAAGCTTGTTCCCCCACCTGAGTTCCCAAGCACCATCCTTCCCCCATGTGGTGCAGTGTGGCTGTTAAGCATCCTGCCTGCACGGATGCCACTCACCACCTTTGCTGCCAAAGGAATGAAGCACCAGCTGCAACACTGGAAACATCCAAGAGCAGGAACCAGGAGAGAGAGTTGGAAAGTTAATGCTCCGAGATCTGTATGTGCCAGTCCCAAGCTACAGCATTATGGAGAAGGAGTTTAGTTAAGGTAAGGCTGTCAGTTTCCCCGTCTGAAGCTCTAATCTCAAATGCATCTTGTCTCCATGTAGGCTTGAAACCAAGCTGTGACTCCTGACTGGAGCACCACGCTACTCTGGCCCCATGGCAGATGACCACAACCCTGGGGTGGCAGATACCTGCCCTACCTGTGTCAGCAGTCTGGGTATCCTCTGGCTCAGCACAGCTGCCAAAATACATATTGGGCAGCATGAGATACCAACTAGAGAGTCTGGATATGGCTCCCAGTTTGGGTTCTTGAAAATGAATAAAGAAAAGGAAAAAGAAGAGCCAGAGGGCTAAAAGAGACAGAGTAGCCAATGACACTCTTGGTAGCATTGCGCTAATGGGCCACAGAAAAAAATGACATTTCCACTGTCTTGTGCATGCTTTGTGGTAGATTCAGGCCGCACAGATCTATAGGTCCCTTCCACAGATACCACCTGCCTCTGAAACAAATCCATCTTTGAAATGGTGATTTCTTACAGCATCCTGCATTCTGTTAAAAAACAGTGAAACTGCACATGGAATTGAAACATGTCAAGTTACTGACCCAGCTAGTCCCCATAATTTATCAAAAATCTAAATCCCATCTGATTTTGATGGACACAAACAGTTGAGACCTTGCTTTCCCAGCCCGGCTGAAGACAAACTTTGCTTTGCTTGTACCCACACTGGCTCTTTTTGTCAGGCAAAGGCCAGACATGCATTTGTTCAGATGCTCTGCAGTTCTGCCCAGGTGAGCAGCAGGATGTTTTTTCAGGTCTTTGAGCACCCATTATGTAATTAATTCCAGTAATTCATTAAGTGCAACAAATGAATGGTGACAGTGGGGGCTACACTACCCCATAATTCATCTCCCTTGCCTCTTGATGAGGAGGTGTCCTGTTACCCTGGGCAGACCTGTCCTCATCCCTCTCCTTACAGGCTCGCTCTCATTCTCAGTTGCCTTCAGACACAAACATGTCCGGTCCCAGAAACTCTGCATGCTCTTTTTCCTCAGTTGCCAAAAATCTGCTAGATGCTTCCAGTCTGTAGGACTCCGGGTTTAGCTAAGAGCTCAGCATTGCTTACACTCGTTTAGAAGAGCGAAATATTTCTGCCTGGGTCATAACTTGGTAAAAAAAGACTCTAGCTCCTCTGTAATCAGCTGGTTGCAGAAAACTGTGAACTGCTTGTTTAAAATGCCACAGCAAGGAGCACTGACCATTTATCTAATCAAGTTTCCTTTCTGAAGTATTTCTCAGCTCTGACTATTACAATCACACAAGTTCATGTCAGTAAATATCTCCAAGTATGGATTTTATCTTGACAGTCATCTTTTAAATTGTATATTCCTGACAGGGAATCTTAGTGTTCCTTTGTGACTAATAACTGTTAGGGGGTTGCTTAAAGGATAATTGGTTTCTTTGTCCTAATAAAAATGAACTTGTTTAAGGGCATCTGATGTATTCACAGATCTGAAAAGTATTCAGCCACTAATTTAGGTGCCTGGCATTTATTCAGGGTTCTAATTCTAGAGATCCCATTTACACAATTTACTCTGTAGTGATCGCACAGAGAGGGAAGGCTGGAAGCAGAACCTAGGAGTCCTGATGCCTGCTCTCCTGATATTGGAGAAGAATGTCAACACTGAGCACCCATGCTTCAGTGTTGCTCTAATTAGGGCAAACCAGGTACAGTCAGATTAACTTTGTTTGCACTGTGTTCGTAGACAAGCTATACATAAAGCACACCAGAGCGCTAAAGCATACAGGACAGTGATAATATATGGCATAAATTAAAGAAAGCAATGATGAAAGTGACTGCTTGATAAATACATCAGTCCAGCCAAAGGCAACACATTCCAGAGGAAGATGTTAGTTTTCAGTAAAGCTGCAGCAATCTCTCTGGCTACTAAGTGAACTTTACAGAGGATTAGCAGCCCTGGAAAATGAAGTCCTCTCTTCACCCAGATAAAAACTGCACGAGGGCAGTACAAGGCCAGCTTTGCCACCAATACATGTTATTTCTGGGCACACTGACGTCTTGGTAAGGGTAGGAGGGGAACAAATCCACCTCTTTGCTGAGGTCGTGGGAAGCCAGAGCCGGCTGTGCCATCGGTGCTGAGAAGCGGACACGTCCCTTCTGCAAGCAAGCTGAGACCAGGTGCCCACTTCATGAGGCTTAGCACATGTTCAGCTGCTGGTGACTGATTTTGGATACAATCAACTTTCAGTTACCTGTGGGGAGCTTACATGGCCCCGACTTCCCGCAACATCGCTTGCTACGGTCCAGTGCTGTGGAGGGTGATGCAGAGGGCAAGCAGCTCTTGCCTGCCTGCACGCACTGGCAGTGGCTGCTGCTGCTGCTGCAGAGAAACCGGCTTTGGCATTTCTCAAAGTGGAAGGCTCCAGCAGGTCTTGTTTACAGGTAATTCGCCTTATACCTGCTTTTGCTCTGTCTGAATAAGGGAGTTATTCCCGCCTGCCCCAGAGTCAGCTTTGGCAGAGGCCTTGTTGCTATTCTCAGCCTCCTCAGGTCATGTCCCCTCTGCTGTGTCAGCCTGATCCCATGGTCTACAGTTACATTTCACAGACTGCTTTTGGAAAGCGTGGTCCTCCTTTACAGCGTCTCTTTAAAAGAAGCAGCTAGTTGCAGGGACCAGTGCCAGTAATCCTCTGTTTCATTAAAGGACCGACAAATCAATGACCTCTAGGAGAGATCCTGGAGTCCTATGGTCTTCCTCTTTCCAGGGTTGCACGTGTAGTTGCTAATTTGTTGTCATGTGCATGTTTATCTCAGTGGCTGCTCATTAAGTGAGACCCATTATCATTACTGCTGATGGGAAGAAAATGCCCAGACCGCCCACTGAACCGAGAGTCTGTAGGAGTGAATGGGATATAACAACTTTCATTATCTCCTTCTCTAACATCAAGAATTCAGTGACCAAAACCAGCAGGGAACATGTAGCAAGGAACTTGCATTTCCTAGCCAAGGGAAAGCATATGGAATTCAATTATCTAGGGCATGAAACGCTCATGGTTCTCCCAAAGGAAAATACTGTTTAGTTTAATCATTCTGCAACTAGTCTTAATTAGTTATCATGCGTCATATTTCTATTCACATCCCCAGGAATCAAAATAGGCCAGTATATGACAGTGTATGCTTCTCAGGACATAGTTGAAAAAAAAAAGTATAGCAGCACTTTGGTTTACACCAGCTTTCATATGGTGTAGCTTCCATACTGCATCTCTATTTTGGCCGCCTGACACCTCGGAGGTCAGAGCATCCTGGCCAGGGAGGATCCTGGTGCGAAGCAGCCCTGCACAGCCGCTCCTACCTGCGCAACCCGGCTAAGCAAACCGAGCCCGGAGCCGCTCTGAGGAAGTCTGGCGTCAGCTGCGCTGGTCACAGCCAGTCGGCAGCGCCTGGCACACGGGGGCAGAGCAGTCAGGCGAGGGTGGGCGGTGGCGATGCCATGGTGAAGCAGGCAAAGCCATTTCTATGTATCAGCAGTCCTCCTGGCCACACTGATGCTGCTGTGGTATCATTACTGAAACCGGATGATGAACTGTAGCCCCACTGCTGAAACAGGCACTGAATTTTTCTCCAGTGCCTGTGTGGTTAGTGGCATGTACTTTTTTAGCTGCTATAAGGAAAATGAAGACCTTTAGACTGATGTATCCTCTAGTTCTCAAATGCCACCGATTTTAAAAAAAGAGGAGCTAGCAAAGCTTTCTACCCTCTATAGTCCTGATTCAGCAATGTTTCTGAACTCGCTCATGCGCATGGGTCTTTTATGCCTGTCTAGAGTTCAACATACACTTAACATGTCTTCTTGGATTCTTAAGCCTGATGCCCAACACATATTTTCTTCAGAACCTGGTATTACAGAGTTATCTATCGAGGTGACACCAGCACCCAAAAGCATGAGCTTCAACAGGAGAAGAGGCTTAGTGTAGCTCTTCAGATACTTGAGAGCAACAGTTCCCAAGAGACCTCTTTCTTACAGTTCTTTAAGCTTTCCTGTTTCACAGATATTACTCTTATGATCCCACATTGCTGCCACTGCCATCGGGTGACCAGTGCAGTGAGCCAAATTCAGAGCTCACCCTGAAGTCTGAACACGTTGACAGAATTGCAGCCTTTTACTCTGTCTTTGGCCTTGACTCGTTACACCAACCAGTTTTAAGGGGATCTGCATTCCTGAGGGGATCAGTGCTTAACATCACATATCAAATCCACCTGGAAGGACAAAGGGCCATCTCAGATGTGACCACCGCGAAGTGTTGGGGCACTCACAGGCTTTTTCAGAAGAAAATTGGACAATCTATTTAGAAACTTGTTTGGAGAGGAGTTTCCCTTTGGCTCTTCTTAGTGACAGATCTGGTCTGAATTCCTTGATCTATGCAAGGCTCTGAGCGATGTTTGACTCTCAGATCAAACATGATTTTTGCACATTTTTGTTCCTCCCTTAAAGGTCATCTGAACCAGTAGCTCAGACTAATTCCCCTGGAGTTGTAACATCTGAAGTCTCAGTCTGGACACACATTCTGCAACTCTGCCCATCTTTTTTTCTTATGTGACCCAAATTCTCTTAATTGGGAGTGTTCAGAGAAGACGGAGCCAGACCCTTCGGAGAGGTGTACAGCAGAAGGATGAAAGGCAATAGAGACAATTTGAAACATAAGAGATTATGACTTTGATAGCAGGAAAAAAGGATTATCATGAGTGTGATGAAGCACTGGAAAAGGTGCCCAGGGAGGCTGTGGGATCTCCATCCTTGGAGATATTCAAAACTCAGCTAGATGAGGCCCTGGGCAACCTGCTCTTGCTGGACTTGATTTGAGCAGAGGCCAGCAGTGGTCCCTTTCCACTCACCCCGACCTGTGACTCTGTTATGAAGCCTGTTAGCAGCACATGGAAAAAGTAGTAATTTCCACATTTTCTTTAAAGGAGAAGGAATTCTTGTGTTCCTGGTGAAAAATCAATGGGGTAATATGGCATTTGACATGTCACCAACGAGAAAGAGTCATAAACTACATACAAGCATAGGGACCAAATCCTGCCAGTAACTGAGCACACGCATTGAGCTTAATGTAATTTGAGGCTGTTCATCATTTTGTAAGATCAGCTTTTAAGAAAGGGAACCAGTATGAGATCCTTTTCACACTAAAGTACATGGCAAAATGTCCAGCAAGTTCAGTGAATGGAAGCACGGATGCCTCACTTTTCAAGCTCAGAATATGCATTGTAGTGGAGTCTGAGTAAAGATTTGAGCAAAGTGCTTCATCCCATCCTTTATTATAGCTAAAACCAGAAAGCACACCCAGAAAGGTGACATCGTGGCTGCTTTCTGAAGGGAGGCTGAAATGACAACCATTTCCCTTCAGTTCCCTCCCTGGTGGCCTCAGCTGTTCTGGATGGCTTTCTGACATCCACTGACTTTCTCAGCAAAACCTGTTTTCACACCAGGTTTCAAATCCACTCAAGCTTTTCTTCTTCACAGAGGAAAAGACACAAACACCAGCTTGTCTCTTTTCAGTCAAGGAACATGCAGTGCCAGAGGATGAAGCATCAGATTCTTTACTCTTAATTGAGGCTAATTAGTGTTTCCTCTAAAGAAGATTAGGAAAAAAATCCACTGGGTATTCAAAACAGAAATTGCCTGAACTCATAGCCAAAGCAGTGTTGCCTGAAGGAACTGGACTGCCTGATACAACTCCAGAGGCTTCCAAATGCTTGTTTGGACATCTCCTTCATGGGTGAGGAGGAAAGCCATTGAATGCAGCTTCTTTAGCTTGCTTTACAAGCAGCAGAAGTCTCTGCTTTTAAGAAGCTACAAAAAAATCCCCACACTTGAAGAAAGTATGTTTCTGCCCTTTTGAGCTCCTCTGACCTTCACAGTAGGAAAACCAACCATAGGAGGCTCAGGAATTCCTGCTGCAGCCTGCAGCTGTGGCCATAGTCAGGGATTTAACCCCACTTTCTGAGCAGATGAGGCTCCAGGACTGCAGCCTGGTGATGGCTCCAAGAGGCCTTGAGTCAGAAGGCAGTGGGGGCTGAAGTCCTTCCCTTCCCTGAGGGCTGTGTTGCCCCAGTCCTTAACCCCAGGCACTACAGCGCTCTGGCTGCTCACATGCTTACTGAGCAGCACAGGCACACTCCTGCTCTACAAACTCATGAGTTGGGGGCTGTCGCTTATCAGGCAACCTCAAAAACCACGGGGTCACCCCACTCTGCTTGCAGTTTGCAGCACAGAGAAGTGGTCCTGAGCCCTTGCCTGTCTCCTGCCTTTTCTGGGCTTGGATTTCTGCATTTGCTCTGCAAGGAGAAAAACCATGGTGCTCCTCACGGGGAGCCAGTGCATCCTGCTGGCTGGATCAAGGTCGTGAGGTAGACTCTGCACTGAAAGTATTTTGTAATACAGCCTTACCGCACAGGACACTGAGGGTCTGTGTGACACGCATTGAGATGAGCACAGCAGCCAAAGGAATAAACCTTTTGGTGTTTGCTTGTTCAAAGCACCTATCGGCACAGACATATCAGCCTCCCCTGCCCCGGCATTCAGAGTGTGGGCAGGGATTTTGAAGCACCAGACATGCTGTAAGGCTCTGCAGCCGGCTGGCCCCCAGGCCCTGCACAAGCGCAGCAGGTGCATTGCCAAGGAAAGACCCTGGCAGGGCATTTCTCTCTGGCTCCTCACAGCGGACCAGTCTCGCTTTTCTGCTGGGTGTGGATGAATGACACTCTGTCGTTTCTGCCTCCTGGGTAGGTATGCTAGAGCTTGGATCTTCGTTGTCGTGCTTTCCCACCAAAAGTTTGGCTTCACCAATACCCCCGCTTCAAGTCACAGTGGCCGGTGCACAGTTACAAGACTTTACCCTCTCTGCATTTCAGCATACCATGACCGTAAAGTCTGCTTCCTCTTTACATATGCAAAGTGAAGAAGATATACACACGAGTTTCATAACAAGTGACAGCCCTGGGAGAAGCTGCTGTTTTGCACACGCTGCTGCACTAAATCAACCAAACAATTTTTCAAGGCCTGATTTGCTGGGCGGCAGCAGAGGTCTGACTGGAAAAGACAAGTGCCAATACCATGCCTGTGACTGAAAAAGAGGTGGCTGCCAGGCTTGAAGGGGTTAAGGATGCTGGTGATTAGCCCTCCACCCCCAGGTCCCTGCCTGCTGTCTGGGAGACGGGAGGACAGCTGGTGCCTGAGGTCTTTCCCCATCAACAGGGCATCGGCTCTCACTGCAAACATTTCTTTGCATCCAAGTGGAGTGTGGAGCCCACTTCGCTCAAGAAGTAGCTTCACTTTGTGAACCTGACCCCCGTCCATGAGGCACTACCTATGGATGCTGTGCTCTGCGCTTCATCTATTTGCACGTAACAAGTGTAATCAAAACATCACTGCTGGCACCCAAACAAGAGATTGTACTTCTCCATCTAGTGAATCTAGTCCAGAAGCCTCAGTTATAATACAGCATTCCTCCCTATGTTAGATGCAATGCTTTTTGGAGTAAGAAGTTGTCACCTCTGACTTTTAGAAACAGGTGGTTTAGTGTTGGGAATATGAAATAGTGAAAGAATAAATGCTACAGAGAAAAATATTAGCAGATAAGTAAGAGAACTAGGAGGGGGATAAAAAGGAACAGAATAGGAACATAGAGAAAAGAGAAAGAGAAGGATGAAGGACAACCTAAGATCCAGAACTGGGCTGCAGAGTGGCACTTTCCCCACATCTTAGACAAATTTGAGTTTGGGGCTCAGGTTCTAGTACCTTCTCAAGCTCAGAGATCTATACTTCTGTTGGTGACTAGCTTTACAGCAGGCCAAAACAAACTCTACGTCTCAATGTAGCTTGACTGTGGGGAAATGTGCCTGTGATCCCAGATAGAAAGCTTGTGGCCCGGACACAACTCTTCTCATGTACTCCAAGAGATTTATTTTTTTTTTTTTGTGGGGTAAACCTAAATTCCGTTGCTTAATGGTAAAGATCACATGGATTTGGGCTGAACAGACGGGAGAGGTATTGCATAAGGACTGGTTCCCGTGTTCTTTGATTTTTGCCTATTAGCCTTTATCTCAGACTCTTGGAAACACCAGCTTTCTACCAAAAGGAAATGTCACTGCTTTAGCTAACACACTTTTTTCTTTCCTTTGCAAGAGGCTCTAATTGACTTTTTTTCAGTTGAGTACAGCTTTAAAAAGGAATATTTAATGTCAGGCATTAAAGTTTCCATATTGGCTTGCAGAGGAAATCTCGACTCACAGAGATGCTTGTCAAGAGAAAGAAAAGGCAGACCATGCTTCCCTTCCCTGCCATACATAGGAAAGGATTTGTCTTGCTGTAGCTCTGCTACCCAATTGCACAGGCAATTTTCATGTCTGAAAGGAGCTTTTTCCACCCAGTCCTTCCTGAAGAGCTCTGAGTGATGGGAGAGCTGCCTCCAGCACCCGCTACCTCCAGCACCCGCTGCCTCCATTCAAAGAAACACTGGATCTGGCAGGCCTGTGGCTCGCTCCTATCCAGAAGTCGGGGAAACCTGGCAATTGCATGCAATCAATGTTTTGAATTTTTCCCCAGCTGAATAATTCCCCAGTTTTACAGATCCAGCAAGAGGCATTAAAATTGCTTTGAAATACTGAATGCCAGGCCCTCTGAAGCAAACGGAGGACTTACAATTATAACAAATCTGTTAAACACTTGTTTAATTTCATGTCTCTGCTTAAACTCCTTGACTGCAGACTTAAAGCGTAAGCATATGCTTTGCGCAATAGCGATTCAAATATTTGCAGAATCAGGGCCATCTGAGGCACTGTTCGCATTACATGACAGTCTATGTAATAGCTAGCTCACAGCCATCTCCTGCCACCCCATGGCAGCCTGATGGCTGATGCCAGACCTGTTTAAGAAAACAGTGTTAATTTTAGTGAAGCGCCACGTATAATATGACACACTGAGCTCTGAAGGATGACCATGTGTTCAGAAACTGCCTGCCAGCCACCCTGGCCCTGCTGTCTGCCACCTCCCTCACAGCAGTAGACGCTCTCCCAGACCCCAAAGCACACACTGACTAACCCACGGCACAGGCTCTGCTGCAGACAGACAGACAAGCACTTGCACCTTCTGGAAAGGCCAATGAAATACTAGCCTGACCTGCAAAATGCCCGTTACTTATGTCAGCCCCTTCCTCTGGCTTTTGCTCCTGGGAACAGGGGAAAGCTTTGACTACTGCAAGTAGAAAGCTGGCTCTGGCTGCCACTGCAGCACCGAGCCTTATGTCAAAGTTTGCTGTGTTAATCTGAGACTAGAGCCAGTACTGCAGCCCTGTGCCTCCCTGGGAACTCCCCTCAAGTGTATTTTTGTGAATCCTGGCATATTAATTGGTTATTATTAATATAGTTTATGGGAAGGCACAGACTGCCACATGCCAGGAAGCTCAAATGGATTTTATCGAGGAATATGCTCAACAGTAAGAGTTTGCCAGATGGGAACAGATCACACTCACCTACTGAGCATCTTGTCCACCTCCATGATGTTTCAGGGGAAGGTCTGAGATTGTGAGCTGAAAGAAGCTATAGTAATGCAAAGTGCTATCATGAACTAGGCAAGACAGATGAATAGTCAAGTTCTTCTCAGAATGGGGGCAAACAAATGTTAACAGGATGCCTCAAGGTCATGTAGCTTCCCAGCCCTGCCTCAGGGTCAGTTTGCATGGTGAGGTGTGAAGATTTCCATCTGTGTTAAAAATGGTAAACACTGCTTTTATCCAGGGGAATATCTGATCCCTTCTGGTAATCTACTAAGCCATTTGCTGCCTGTGCAAATCATGAAAGGAACATTTGAATACAGCTAATTGCTAAAAATAGTCCCATTTTCAGCAGCAGAAGTGCTGGCAGTTCTTTCAAGTCATGTTAAAAATACTGCTTTAGTATGACTTCAGCAGAGAGCTGCCACCTATGCGTGCTGCGAGAGTGAGTGGGACTGCCTTGTCCCTGGACGGGATTTCCTCCAACATGTGACACGACTCGTGGGTCCCACAGCTCAGAAGTAGGTAAGCTGCAAGGTCTAAAAACGTGACTGCAGTAGCAACCCAGTACCTTGTGCCTGCGCTTTCTTCTTTGCAGCTCTGCATATTTTGAGTCCAATTTAAAGACGTATCTCTGACTATTAGGTCAAAGTGAACAAAATGTTACTTCTTATTAGGTAGGAACCTTCTGGTTCCTTTGGTGTGCGAGCCTGGTGGCCTGAAGCCACAAAGATGACATGATGATTGCTGTTGAAATCTGCTAATGAAGAAGAGCAGCAAGTCATGTATGCCAGAGAAGTCCAGCCAGCCAGTGACCTCTCTGGGCTGGGTGTTCTCCACTGGTAAGGGAAAATGACTGTGACATACCAATGACTGTCATCTTAGTGTGTGACGGCTTGGGACATTTTGGTTATAATACAGTTTAATAAATATGTGGAAGGTCTTTGGATTGTAGAGGGTAGCCTGCTACCAATACAATTTTCTAAACAATGTCTCTATTTCTAATGTAAAATCAAAAGATCGCTGTGTTTTTGGGCAGAAACATTTGAAGTGTTAGGAGGACATGATTTTCACTCAGCATTAGCAGGAAGCTTTTGAAAACAGCTGGTTTCTGCTACTCAGGCTGATGGAGCTCATGCAAAAAGTGCAAGTGCTGTGCTTTTAAATCCAAACCCATGATGTAGCTGTGTTTCAGCACTGAATCCTGTTTCTGAAGTTACTCTTAAGTCAAACATTTCATGTTAGCCCAGCTATACTTTCAATTTATGGATCTGGAAAGTGGCGGAAGAATGCATAGCTCACAGAATATTTAAAACAGTTCAGCTGGAATAAGACTGGAGACATAAGAGGTATGAATGTGTCCACACAATGCACCCACTGCATGAGAGTGTAGATACACTGATAGCCCTGAAGGAACAACATTACAATCACTTTGTGCGTGACAGTCAAATAGCCTTTTGCTAACCTACAACTATATCTCAGTATTTTTTTATTTCTCTTCAAATCAGCAAATGCTGGGATGGAAAGACAAGCTTTTGCTCTGCTCTGAAGAGCAGCAAATTGGGCCCAGCATCAGAGGTGACCCAGGTGCCAGCACTGTCCCTGGAGAGTGGGTCCTGCAAGCCCGACCCAAGAAGCTGTCAGGGGAAGCATGTCTGTTAACTGTGGCTGCTCGGATGTGCCAGCCAAAGAGACACGCTAATCAAACTGTACCAGACCCAGAGGCTATACTCTGTCCTGTTTAATTAGACCTAATTTTGTTTTGCTGCCTTTCAGAAGCACAGGATAGTGGCAAGCAAGGCAGCAAGGTGTAACCAACTCTGGATTCTCCCTGTGAAGCAAGGGCTGGAAGCTGTTTCCTCCAGCTTGTGCTCATTCCCAAAGCTACATGGAAAGTGCTTAGTGGGACCTAGCAAAGAGCAAAAGTCCCAGTCAGACCAATACAACTCAATGGCCCAAAGGAATGGTGTGGTCTTCACAATTGAACTATCCGTCTTTCCTTTTTTTTTTTCTTTTTGTTTTTTCATTCTACATTTTTCCTTTTATCCCCTAATCTGATGTTTTCTTGCCTTCACTGCTTCTGCCAGGTGCATCTGTAAATTGGCTATCATCACAATCCAACATCTAAGTAGACAGTAAAGCTTTAGGGGAAAAGAAAGAAAGAATTTACAAAACATGTATGCTACATTAACCAAGAAAGAAATTCCTCATGTTCTACCCAGTGCAAGTTCCAGCTGAGCACTCATATTTTATGGGACAAAAAAAAGGCAATTTGAAGAGATGCTGTCTTATAAGTGAAGACCAGATCCAAGGTTCATCCCTCTTCCACACCATGAAGAGAAGCCTGGCCTAGTAGCAGCATCTGCTCATTTTAAGGGTTCCTGAAATATTTCCATTCCTTGTGTTGATCCCAGCAAATGCAGTACACTCTTATCTGGTAAACTTTCTCACGTTAGTTGAAATGACATATTGATCACCAGTTAAACCTAACAGTACTTGTTGCTGCTAGCTGAATACAGCAGCCACCCAACCTGGGCACTGCAGGAACACAAACAACCCCTGCTCCTGCCTCAAGAACTGCTTCTCCAGATTTAATATACAGAAATACAAAGAGCTAAATATTAAAGCTCAAGAGATTAATTCAGTGGTGTTACACTGAAACTGTACAGCAGCCAAAAATTAATTCTCTCTTCCCAGTCCTGACTTGCTGCACAGCAACTGCACACAGTTTCCCCCTCCCCTACTGCCCCTTGCCCGCTCCAACAGAGTAACAGCCTCTCCTCATCTGGTCATATCCCAGCCGTGTGGCACTGGTGCCAGTAATTTAACACTCCCATTGCTGCTACATAGATGCAAAACCTTTTATAAACGTGTTTGGGCTGATCAGCTCCCTTAGCCCCTTTGAGCCAAGATTACAGGAACATCTATGGTGTTTTGGGGCTGAATAAAACTCTCCCCAGTTCAGTTTGGGGCTGTGGTCCCCTGTGCTTCACAAGGCTGCTGACAGAGCCCAAGAGCAGTGTCCCAGCATTCTCATGTGTTTTAGGGGACAGACGGATCAGCTTTCTCGACCACCTAAAATAACAGACATGCATCATGCACCTACACGTTAAGCATCACTCAGTGTTTCCCCTCAGCTGGGACCTGTTTTGTCCATATCGCCTAATTCCTTTTCCTTAAAAATACCCACCTTTTACAAGCCCATCCCACGTGCTGAAGGCTACCAGGCCCCAGCGCAGCCTGGCAACGTGCAGCACCAGCAGAGCTCTGGTCCTGCCACCCTTTAAGACCCCAGCACTGCCTCTCTCTGCGCACCTAGGGGAGCTGCCTGAGGGTCAGGGGGTTTAGTTTGCTTGCTGAACAGCATACTGCACCCTCGCAAGGGAGGTTCATTAGTTAATTGAAAGAAATTTGATGATTATAGAAAATTCCATTAATCAATTCATATGTTCCATCAAGGGATCTCAACACATTTCTGACAACATAAACTTCATTTCACATCAGCTGAGTGGGCAAGGCAAAAATCAGTAGGATCTCTTTTGCAGAGAGGCAAACCGAAGCCAAGAGCCCACTGCGTGCCAGCGGCAGAAGTCACGACCCCCTGACTCCGAGTCCCTTGCTCCAACTTCTGGCTGAGCTTCCTTCTGGTGACAAATCAATTGCATATGTGCTATATGAGATGACAACGTTATATAAGTACGAAGTAGTAGGATTATGGGTGTGGGGGAGAAAGATCTCCTGGGGAGAGGGGACATTTTGCATCAATCACTCCCTCCCCCACAGCCACCCACCGACTGCAGGGATTTTTCAAAGCACTAAAGATGATATAGTTTGGTACATTTTAATCAGTTTCTTACCCCATAGAATTATGGCAGAAACATTGCTTAAAAAAAAGTAGACACACAGCAATTAGGGGCTGTGTAACCTGCAAAGGAGCTACACGTATGTGACAGCATGTGCACTTCAGACACCATGGAACAGACTGTAGCTACCGCCTGATCCCTCGTTTCACCCCACTGGACAATAACTGTGTCAAGTACTAGGACTGCAATTAAAAAGTGACAGCAATTTGGGTGCAAAGTAGAGCAGAGAAGCCTGGGAAAGGGCTGTGACAATGGGAGATGAGATACTGAGATAGACATTTTGCCAGTGAAGTGAGGAAAACCAAATTCTGTTCAAGAAGGAAGAACGTGTGTTAGAAATGGGCTAGAGGAATGATGCTCCGATCCTAGTTTGGCACTCTAGAAAAATCCTCGGTGCTAGAAGTCAAAGTTGTGAGCCAGATCTTCCTCAAAAGTACAGCGAAGATCTCTGTCCCTGTCCTCATTTTTCTCTCAAACTTTCAAATATTTGTTTTCCTGTCCTGGCCCCCAGACATAGAGAGAAGGGAAGGTGCTGAGGCAGCTCTCTGGGCCAGAGCATCAGAGGAGGAAGGGAACAGCACCCTTGGGACTACTGTCATCACGGCTATGGCCAAGTCTGCACAAAGTGGTAGCCTTTGGACTACTGCTCATCTCTGCTCATGTTAGGGTTGTGCCTGAAGGCCTCATCCCTAGAGGGGAGAACACCAATAGTGTAGAAGAGGGCAAACATGCCAAAATGAGAGAGGGAAGTCTGGTCTGCTGCATGCTGTAGTAATCCCTTCTGGGCCATAAATCTATCATCTCTAATTTTAACAAAAAGCCTGAATCTGACAGTCATGAAATATACTATCATCTAGACTAGCTGTTGAACCACAAAAATGCGTTTTATTTCTCTTCTTCATTGAACAACCATAAGAATAAAAGAAATACCCTAATGGGCATCCAGATCCTCCATCTTGTCTCAGATCACCTGAGCCTGGCCACTTTCTGCAGTCTACTCCCTGCTTAGTCCATCAGGATGCACAGCTGTTGCTTAGGGATGCTACAGGTTATAAATCTGCAGAAGCTCACTCCCCGCTGTCTAGAGGTACACATTATTTCTCTATGAAACCCATCCCCTACAAGCTTCATCAAGTGCACCTTAGCTCTAGTACTGTGTGATTTGGTGAATAACAGCTTTGTGTTCATTTTACCCCTGCCCTCACGCTGTCCTACCAGGAATGCCAGTACTGTGCCCAGGGAGGGCTTGTACAAGCTGGAGGACATGCTCCCTTAACGACAGCCAGAGTCAATGCTGCAGGGCTGGATAAGTGCTGTGAACAGGGATGGCTGTAGGCAGGGCGAGCCAAGCGCTTGCAGGGTGGTCCAGGACCCACTGCTGGGGAAAGATGCTTTGGAGGACACATGCTTGGTGTAAGGTCCTCTGTGTGGATTCATTCCATCTAAGACATTCAACTGAGGTATTTACAGTGAAGACTAATATCACTAGGCTCCTCATCTTGTCAGTAGAAAGGCTCAGCCTACCCTTGAGAGCAATTTTGTCCATGTGAGATCACCTCAGGGTGCCTCACAATTCTGCTCGCTCACCTGAGCTGCCGTAGCATGCTGGTTTATGCCTATATCCTCTGTGGGCAGTGGTGTGGGTGAGAAAGGAGGGATCTCACCCTAACAAATTAATTTTTCTGCTAGTTTTTCCCTCAGCCTTCCCTGGTTAAGAAACAAGTAGCCAGAGAAGGCTTAAATAGGTGCACTGTTAAATCCTTTGATTTACTCCTGCTCTATGCTAGCATGAGTCAAGCAAGGCAGAAAGTTTGTCTCATGGAAGCTAATCTTGAATACCAATTTCTGTTACTTCATAAATTTTAAAGGTTTGGTTTTTTTCAGGGGCAGTGCTTATTCTTGTGAAAAATCATTATCTGCCATACGTGTTCTGCACTGACAGCACTGTGCAGCTGTAAGGAAGCAAATACAAAAGCAAGGGAAGACCATTCACAGGCTGCAGGTGAGAGAAAAGCATGGGATAAATGTGGATTCAGCGCCATTCCTCCAGTGACACTGACTGGGACACCCTGGCATCCTGTGATATAGCTGCTCCTGCACAGCTTCTCACCCCCCTCCCTCCATTTGGGCACAGCAGCCTCAGCTCATGAGGGACACGCAAAGCCTTCATTACTGCTGACCAGCAAGACAAGCACACGGGCAGCACACAACGTACCCCAGGCCCTGCCCACGTCCCCAGGAGCCAGAATCAGATTTGTCTAACTCTGCCCGCTCTCACACTGCGGCTCAGTGTGAGCCATGGGGCTGAGCCCACCCGGCAAACTCGGCTGCGGATCTGCAGCAAGCACCAACTCTTTGCTGGGGGCCGTCCCCAACAGAAGCCCAGCAAGAGACCGAGCTGCCAGCACTCCATCCCCTGCACCAAATATGCTGCGAGGGGAGGAAACAGACTCAGCGACAGGCTTAGCCCATCTGCTCCTAGCACTTCGGTGCTGCAAAATTAGGAAAACATCCTCTCAGCCCCTGCCAACAGCACACAGCAAAGGGGGGATAGTGAGGGATCAAATGCAGGCACGTAGGCTCCAGCCCCGCTAACAGCAGAGGGGAGGCTTCCTGGCCCACTGGAAAAGAAAAGGAGTCAGCCAAGGAGGGTCTGGAGTGGCATCCAGAGTGTACACGTGCACTCTGGCATCAAAAAGTCTTCCCAGGTTCCCCTGCCAACACAAACACCAGTACAAGAGCGAAGCACAGACTCCAGGACTCTGTGTGGCAGGGCTCCTGGCATGAGAGCGGCTGGCGAGCACTGGGCCAGAGCAGCCGGCTGATGGGAGGGGGTGCTGCAAGCCAGCGGGCTGGCCCCAGCACATGCCTGTTGTGCAGAGACATGGGGATACAGGGGAGCTTCTTTCCGTGCCGTTCCCAGACATATCCCTGTGCTGTTAATGGGCCAGGAAACCTCTCCCAAGGACCACTCAGCAGCTCTCCCAAGCAGCAACACACTGCTGGCTCCTGGCACAGATAACCAGTGACCCCTCAGCCGGGCACATGCTGGAGGTGGTGAGAGAAGCAAAGGTCCAAGTGCCCCGTTTCTCTCAGAAGCAGAAAAGCGAACATGAAAATGATGCAGACAAGCCTCTCAGCCCATGCTAAGCTGGAGCAAGAGACCAGGGCAGTGAGGAGGCAGCAATCCTGGGCAAGAGAGCGGCCCCTGGCGCAGCTCCCTGCTCTTATCCCTGGGGTTTGACACAGGTCACAGGCCCTGATCCCACAGTCGAGGCACCCACAGGCTGCCACGGGCACAGAAATGCATACAACAAAACACTGTCCCTCTCCGGCAGCTGCTTTGTGCCACATACTGGTGCTGTGGTCTTGCCAGTCTGGAAACTGGACTCCTCTGCCCTCTCTCAGCCATCACAGTGCAGCAAAGCTCAGCACTTCTGCCTTTATCCCCTCATCTCGTCTGCTCCCCCCCCCCGCCCCCCACAAGTGATTGGGCTGCTATTAATGGACATTGAAAATCCACCAAGAAAATCCCCTGGCCCAGATTCTGCCTGCCCTTTTGCTGAATAACTCCAAAAAGTCTTCTGAGAAACCTGCAGCTGTTGGAATGCATATCCTGCACAGCAAGATGAAATCTGGATTTTTTTTGAGTAATTGCTTGCTTTTAGTAAATGGAAGAGTAATCTAGAAAATGCTTGACTACTAGGCACACCCTTCCTTAGCATATCGGTTTACACTGCACAGAAAGCTGGTTTGATGATTCAGTTAATATCAAGTCCATGACATCTTGCAGCCTCTGTATAGCTGCCAGCAAATGGGCTAAAGCAAGTCTAATTTATCCATCTGTTGTAGGTAGCATGAAGGGGAAAGTCGCCTTCACTCTAAGGCTGCAAGTGAGACAGCTAGAAAATAACTTGATGCTTCTGTCCAGGTTGCAAGACCTTTTGTGTTTGGGCTGGTAGTAAAATGCCCAAAGAAATACGTAACTTGGAAAAGGACACTTAAAGGTTGGACAAAACTTGAGAGATACCAGGAATCGCCTAAAAAAATCTTGCACCTTAAATCAGATTCTGATTAGAACTGGCTGAAAGGTGACACGAAGCCTAACGTGTGGGGGCTCTCAGATGCCCATGGCTCACCACCACTCCTACAGTAATCAATCTTTTCTTGATAAGAGGCCAAGGATAGGCCACGGGGTATTACCTCTTCTGTTCCAAGCCATCCACTGGATCAGAAGTAAGCCCTGGAGTACTTTCAATTGCATTGCTTGCCATCTGTGCTCAGTTCTATCAGCAGGCCTTGCTTCCCTGCCTTGTCTGCACTTGCCTTTTATTTTCTTTCCCCTCCCACACTAGTGGGAGCCTAGGCACAAACAAGCCTCCGGGGCCATAGAGTTTATAATACAGAGCTGTTCTGCTCCTGGCAAAAACCATGGAAAGCAGCTGTAGTATGGTCTGTTTTTAGGCTATATTGGTTAAGCTACAATCTCTGCAGGATGGGGAAAAGTTTGTTTGGTGAATACAGCTGAATTTGCATCTGAAGCCCTCCTGGCAGGCTCTAATGGGAGCAGGGTGCAAGCACTTCAGGGGAAAATTTGAACGCTATTACTCTTTGCCCTCTACAGAAGAGCAGCATCATTTCAGCTTGCTGCCCAGATAGCGAGTCCTCCCAGGCTGGGAAGCTGAGACCAAGGGTCTAAAACAGGGCTGTACTGCAGGAGGCAGTGGGAAAGAAGGACAGAAGACAGCAGACAACCTTCTTAATCCTAGTCCTCCTGCAATGAAGGTGCTCTTATGAGACGCGTTTTTGCATTAACTGCCTCTCTATGCCTCACTCGCTTTTTCCTCCAGCTTCCACCAGTCCTGACTGTTGTTCTACCCCAGGGATGTCTGCCTTTACCCCCACCTGAGAAGCAATTTAGTGCCTATTTCTTAAAATGGGACACCTCCACCTAGGGCTGTCTGCTCAGCCCCAGCCATCCCAGCCCCAGCCCCAGCCCCAGCCCCATCCCTCAGGGCCAGCAGCAGCTCCAATGCTTGCTACCTGGCAGTTGTGACTACCTCCTGGAAGCTGTCACAGCCACTTGCTTTGGTCCAAGTGCCTGTCCACTGCCTCAGATCCACTCAGGTGTCCATCTGAATCTCATAAGGAGGAGTCCATGTGACTCTTAACAGAGATTTTGTAATTAAAAAAGGCCATTAAAAAAAGCAAACAAACAAAAAAACCCCAAACCAACAAACAAAACAGTCAGTCTCCTTTCCTTTCTCTTTCCCCATCTGTTTTTTTTGTTTGTTGTTTTTTTTTTTTGTTTTTTGTTTTTTGGTTTTTGGGGTTTTTTTGTTTTTGTTTTTTTTTTTTTTTTAGGGTCCCTTATAGGCGCAGCCTCAGGCTGAAGCTTTGTCAATGTGGCTATTTCCCTTCATTAGCTGAAAAATGCCCCAAACTCCACTGCACCTGAAAAGGCCTGCCCTAGTAAATTATTTTCCACCACTTGTCAGCAAATAGTGACGAATCTTGGTTCCCTGCAGGGCTCCTCTCCACCCCTCATGGCTGCCAGCTGCTCTTTTTCCTGGGTGCACACCAAACTTGCCCACTCGGGCATCACTGGGAAAGAGAAAGGAAAGGAGACTGAGTGTTTTATTTGTTGGTTTGGAGTTTTTCTGATTGATTCTCATCAGGGCTGGAGCAGCCTCAGGGAACTCGGCTCCTGCCCTCGCCTCTTCCCTCCCTCTCACCCCTCCTGAGACCTGCTCTCTTTGGCGGTGGCGTGAAAAGCATAACATTTAACCTGAGCCCGAGGGGACCAGGTGAGCAAGAGGAAAATGGGGCCAGAACTGCCTTTGCTGGGGCCTGGGGCTCAAAGGTGGCATCACTGGAAAAGTTGGAGAACTGCTACTTGAAGGGCTGCTGGACACAGGGATTTTATACTAATGTTGTAATCAAGGTTAGCATACCCTGAACTATCAGGAGGGAAAGGAAAAGCCCTTTCCGAGGCTTTGATTTCTCTCCCCTCCACCCTTGCGCTCCCCAGGAGAATCAGTATTTGTAGTTTGTTGTAGCTTCTCCCACAGACCCTGACTTCCTTTGCAGTGAGCGTGGAAGGTATTCCTGGCTCCACACACGTGGAGATGGTCGTTTGCGCTGAGTGAAAAGATATTTGCCGTCTCTGATGGATTACTTCCTCAGAGACAGCAGTAATAGCACTTTTTCTTAATTGTTAAAGCAGCCATTGCAATACCAGCTGGCTTTCCCAGGCGCAAGTCAGCCACGCAGCTCTGCTCCCTACGCCCTCTGCAAATCACTGAGCAAAGAAAACAGTTTCATATGGTTGGTCCCCCGAGACCGACAAATCTGCACCTTCATGCCATCACACAGCAGGAGGGAGCTGGAAGTTATAAACATCTAGGCGGTTTCTAGGCATGAGCAAGAGAGAATGGGAAATGCCAATCTGCTCCTGGAGTGATTAATCCTGCAACTTAACCAGCGTTTGCTTCATCCGAAACAGGAATGAGTTTTCTTTAATTAACATTGATTTCCATTAAAGCTGCTCACCCAGATTAAATCTGAGAGCTCATTCTCTGACTCAGTTGCCTCTGTGGAAGGGACCAGGTGCCACTTCCGTGCTACTTTGAAGGACCGAAGAGGCCTCATGCTCTGCAAAGGGCTGATGCATTCCTCCTTGAGGAGGCTGGCACATGGGCTAAGGGCTGCACAAATAGTTTCTGCGCCGAATTTTAGGTGCTTAGCTGACCCGAGTCTTTCTGAGAACTTGACAGCAACTACTAAAATCTTCCCAGGCAGCTGAGCTTTGAGAATTACAAAACTGGCAGCCCTTGCGGTCTGGATTCAGTTTTGTGTTTTTAGTGCCCTCTCACGCCACCGATGCAGGTGTGACAAAATACAACTGCATCGGGTGAAGTGCTTTCATCTAGGCTTCTTTGGTCCCAAATCCTGTAACTGCTATTGGGTTATTGGGGCTATAACCAGGACTGGCCATAAAACAGATAAATCAATCAGAAGTGAACAGAGATGCAGAGAAATTGAGAGGATGGAAGGGTGTGCATGGGGAAAAAAAGGCAGGAAGAAATGCGATAGGTAAAGACTGACCCACATTCAGTTAGCAGGCACGCTCCTAGTGAAGTAAATGGGAATGACTCTGGGCCATTGCATATCTTGACCTATGATCTTGCAAAAGAGAGGAGAAGGAGAAGGAAGTTTGAATTGCAAAAAAATCCCAAACAATAAAACCCGTTAAAACAGCATTTGGTGACACTTTGACACTTGATGGAAACACTTTCTTTTGAATTATCAAAACAAGAGCACAGAGCAGCAAGAAATAATCACAAAATTAAATGAGACCGAAGATTAAACCAGTATGATTGAGAAACAATACTAACAGCTGGGCAAGTCAAATGGCAATAGTAACAGAGCTAACAGTAACAGAGCTTAGCCAAATGCTGCAAGCAGAAGACTTGTCAGTGCCGAATGTCTGGTTTTATTAGTAATAGGGTCTTTAGAAAGTATGAGAAAAAGAAAGCACAAGCTTTGCTTCTAACATTTTTTTTCTTTTCTCTTTGAAGTGCAACAGAAAAATTGCTTAATTTCCTCGTGCATTGCCAGAGACAATCAGTAACGCATGCAGAAGAAGAATCACAAAAAAAGTCTAGAAGGCACTGTGCATACAGTGTTTCATTACTGAGGAAATGCGCGCTGCTTATAATGATGTGTCCTGACTACTTCCCTTTTGTAAGGCGAGATGTTCGGTGGCCTCCAACTTGGAAAAATTTTCCATGGAGCAGATTTAAGATTTCCATGTCAAATGCCTACCTCTATGTCAACTTACGGTACAGACAATGAAGTAAGAAGGTATCTGAATAAAGGGGTTGGATTATGCTGTGGGCATAAGCTCCCCTAAATGAGATGCATAGAAAATAACTGACCATACAAAGAGGAGCCTGAGGAAGAAGAGGCCAGTCACGTGAGCCTTCATTCAGCTCCACATTTCTAATAGGCGAAAGAGCAGAGAGCATCACTTTGAATACAGCCACAACATTAATCACTGCTGCTGTTATATTGCTGTGTCTCTCTGATCTGCCTCTCTGTCTTAGCCACCTTAAAAGTCTCACCTCTCAGACTATCAGCTCTCTGCAGTGTGTTTGTGCAGCGCCTCAGACAATGGGGCTTGACCTGCTTGACTTTACAGCGCTATCACAAAATAAATGTTTAAAAATAATGGTAGCTATTATGCTGAGGGCTTTTTTCAGCTAACCCCCAAGCAGATAGAGGCGTGGTCCTACGGTTGTACTGTGCATGTGTGAAGCAGCTGCTTGACTGCGCATCTTTATTTACAGGGTCTGTAGTTCATCTTTTTGTTAGGGGGTCATCATTCACTTCCTGATGTTCTTAACATTTGAGTTGGAGTTTTAGATGTCTCATCGTCCAAAAGACTGGGGAGGCAGAAGTCCCTGCTGCACAGTGGCAGACTCCATCTTTGCTTTAGCGTGTGTATCAGCATCATGGTTCATGAGGATGAATATCTTTAGGGCAGTAAATTAACCCGAGATCTTTCTGGCCTTGGGTTTAGCTGAAGTATATCTAACAAACTAATATCTGAGTGGAGAAGCACAGAATTCGACATAGAATGAAATCAGCAGAAATAAATGCAAGAAAGCCTTTATATTTCTTGCAAAATAATGAAAACTCTAGCACCAAAAAAAAAAAAAAAAAAAAAAAAAAAATCAATCTTTCCTTCAGCAGCCTGTTGCTGTGGTAGCTTTTCTGTCACTTTCTACTGATAAACACCACAGATAATGTTCCAGTGTAATACAGAGAATGATAAAGGTCTTTCAAATGCTTTGTGTAATTAGGGAAGATGAGAGAAAGGGAAGCTATATTTTGATACCTGTCTCAGGCAATTGTCTGTCACCAATTAACTTAGCTTATGCACTCTTGTGACCTTTAATTCCCTTATCCTCACAACCTCTCTGTGAGGGCAGTGTTGCTATCCCCGTTCCAAGGGGCGCCAAGGAACCACGGCACAGGGAGACAAGGGGCTCTGCACTGCAGCAGAGGAGGTACCCGTGGTCCCTACCACCAGCCCTGCCACCGAGGCTGGCATTTGCAGAAGTGGGGCTGGAGAGGCAGGCTCACAACATACTGCCTTAAGAAGCTCCAGTTCCTGTGGCCAGAGCTGGTCTCTCCCACCCCAGTGCCCACCAGCATCTCGCTGACCCTAGCAGGCTCTGCCCATCACTCTTGAGGCTGCAGGAGACAACAGCCAAAGTATTTCTGTGGCTACGGAACTAAGCAGCCTGGCTCAGGGTAAGAACAGTAAATCAGTGGCAGAGCAGGGACTTGGACACTAGTCTTCCAAATGCGAGGCAAGTGCCCTTGTGAATGCCTGGTTAGCCCTCTTTGCATTTTGCTATCTGATCCCCACCCGGTTAAAGTCATGGCAAAGAAGTATTCAGAACTGGAAAAAAAAAAAAAAAAATCTGCTCATCACTGTAAAGAAATAAAACACTGTAAAGAAATAAAAGAAATAAAAAAGAAATAAAATAAAATCCATTCTGCGTTCTTCTGTAGTAGCTCAGTGCTCAACTCTGCTCCTCCTCAAGTCAGTAAGTCAAGGAATTTACATTGGCTTCCTTAATCAAGACAGGCCCGAGGTCAGGGTCAGATGTGAATCCAAATACAGAATTTCAGACCTGCTTCAGTTGATTTGAACAGGCTGATCTATTCCAGTGGTTTAGAATGAGTTGGTCCTCTTGGTGCCAGTAAGAAAGGAAACAGCTTCAGAACATTTCCTCCCTTTATGTAAATAAGCTGCCACAGCAGCAGCTGATGGAAGCAGCATGATTGCAACTCTATTTTATTTCAGTACATGTAATATATGTCCCTGTTGGTTATTCAGAGTATATATAGTGCTATATGCACTTGGCAGACTAAGAGGAGAATCTATGATTATTAGTCCCTAGATATATGCTTAGTTTAGTGTTAAGTCATTTGCTCAAATATATTACCTAGGTATTTGCTTGAACGAAGATGTGAATTAGTTTGGCTTCATTCATTCTCCGTTCACTTATTGGTGTTCTAGAAAATGAAATTCTTGGTATATGCTTGCACAGGCACAATACATTTTAAATTAACTCATCCAAGTGAATCCAGACCCAGGACAAATACCTAAATTCCATGATCAACCAAAATAGAACAGAATTACCCTTGGATCACCATGTCCCATCAACTCCACCACCTCCAAAGTTCAGACAGAGTTGAAAAACCACCTGGAGATCAAGAATCATACTAGAAGAACAGTCACCAAGAAAAAAAATTTTTCAAAAAAACCTCTTTACTCCCTCCATAATTTTCCTTGAGAGGACTAATTATTCAATTTGTGGAAGAGAAAGTAAGAATTGCCAGTTCAACTAGTCATTTTAAACTGAGCACTCAGCTTATTAATGACATAATTCATATCAGAACTGTTTTGCACAGTAGACAAGGAAGAAAATGGTAGGCTTACGTAGAAGGCAAGATTCGCCTTAATAAGAAGCTAACTGCATAACTACACCAAACTGCATACAGAAATCTTTCCTGATTTGTACAGCTTTCACTTATACTTTTCAGAAGTTAATAACTCTTTCTGGAAACATATGTTACAATTGCATTCAAGTGCAGTTTGTATTTTTTATGTTAGTTACATATCCGATTATAAAAAAAAAAAAAAAGGAAATTAATGCCTCATTTCAGTTGCCCACAGAGCACCTATGAGGTGGGTAAACATCTCCATACTTATATGCTGTGAGGGCTCCTGTTTCTTTTCCCAGCTTGTCATTATGCTGATTCAAGAGGCTCAGACTCACTTTATCAAAGCCACCCCATAGGTCTCAAACAATGAAGAGCTGTAGTGACTGCTGCTTCAAGATGGTGGTCTATTAGCAAGCTAACTCAAGTCCCATTCCCAGTCATGCATGGTAGTTATTTAATTAAGCTCTCCCCTCTCCCAAGAATTACCCAGCTCATCCAGAAAAGGCTATTTTGCTTGTGGTAACCACACACAAATAATCTCAATTTTCCCAGCACCATTTCTCCCCCACCCCCAGGAAAAGGTCAGGGTAGGAAATATAACAAGAAAACTATTCCCAGCATGTTCCAGCTGCTGGGTCACTGAGTTCCATAGCCCATGCTAACTGACTTCTGTGATAAATAATTGTTTAGAGATGTCACTGCAACAATGATCTACACTTAAAGCATAGCTTGCTGCAGAGATTATTTATTCTCTGAGAATCACTTTTTGTTATTACTGCAATTAAATTGTTCCTACCTTACAAGCACAGTGGTAGTTGAAGACTTTCTGCTAGCATTTCTGTAGGCAATCTCCGCATAACAAAAGGACATTAATTTAAGAGCTGTAAGTTTCCATCAAAGACTTTAATCTCCTGAAAATGGATTTCCAGAGCATATTTCCAGCACAGCTCTCTTTAACCAGAGGGTTGCTAGGGGAAGTAAAAGACCCTTGCAGGTAAGGCAGTAGTTATTCACAGGACCTGACCATCGCTACCATTACAGCAAACTGTTTGCCAATTTGAGTCAAATAAGGTATTTTTGATTAGAGAAAGGAATTAAGAAAAAAATTCCAAATGCAAAATAAATACTAAAAAAAAGTCCCAAGGGGACTTAGTACAGCTGGGACCTGAAATCACAGCCTATCTCGCAACTGGCCACAGCTCAGAGCTGGACCTGCTCCATTCCCTTCCCAGCCCTGCTCTACCACTTGCCTGTTGCCACTGCAAACCAGATCCCAAAGCTGAGCCAGTGAAAATCTGTTCCTCCTCTTCTGTGGAGCTAGGGTCTCTGCCAGCTTTGCTACCTGAATTTAATATCTCTGTGGCCAGATAAATGCCAGAGCTGGTATAAGGAAAGCAACAGGACCATATAGGGGTTGGGGGAAGAACAACACCCCCTTCCCCAGCTGGCAGCTGTTAAATTAATATCCGATGAGAAACTGCACCCTGAAGTGCCGTTCACACGTTCCCACCCTTTCCTCTCAGCCAGGGCCCTACTCAAATACCTTAGCCAGGAATTGGGCTCAGCTGACTCCAAGCACCTTCCCAGCTGAAAAAGCCAGCTGCTCGTACAGGCCTTTAACAATGTGCTTTTATGTCCATCTCCCTAAGTGCCTTATTTGCACAGCCCTAATCATGAAATTATGCCCTTGTACCTGATGACAACCTATTTTTTTTTTTTTTTGTAAGATTAAGAGGCTACTTGTGCATGGATATTCCCTAATATGATGACAGCCAGATTCTAGTGTCTGAAAGAAATAATGTGGCGGCTCCACAGCAAGCTCTTTGGCAGGAGCAGCCAACCCACCCCAGCTACCTGCCAGACTTCTCATCCAGCCAAGAGCCACCAGAGATACGTCACTTATTTCAGGGACATGTTCACAGGCAGGAAAAAAACCGCAGCCTACCAGGGGGTTACACTGCAAGATGACAGTGTAATGGGCGCATAGCTGGAGTCTGCGGCAATGTGCAAACAGGAGCCCAGAGCCACCTGGCTCCTTCTCTTGCTCAGGGAAGGGGAATTTCTCAGCAATGTCTGTGCATGCACAGTTTGTGGTGGTCATGGGATGTGGCTGGGGTGTGTAAGAGCCACACTACAACTGCTTGAGTGCAGCCTGAGCCTCGCTGCAGAGCTGCTCTGCTACGGGACTTTCCTATCTCTTTTCCCCACTTGGGAAATGTGAGTAACAAAGTAGTCCTAACCTTTTCCTGATGCACAAAGGTCACCAAGACTCCAGGGTCACAGCCGCTCCTCTGCTGCCTTCTAAATGTATGATCTCTTCCTTGGAAGTCTGATGTAGCTCTGTAAAACAGAGAAATAGATGCTACACTTCTATATCACAGGAATGCTGGTTATTGAGGTTAACTAATGTTTATGAGGTGCTTTGAGACTAGGTGTGATATATGTGCAAGTCTGATTATTTTAATAGTCTTTCACATAGTACTAACATTGCTATTTACTAACATTTTTTCTAGGCTATTTTCAGCAGCATTTTCAATATGTAACTTGGATTTATACTCCCTTTGCCTATTTAAATTGTACCCACTGAAAAGGCTGTGGGCTCAATAAGAAATTTTAATATTACCAATGTATTTTATCTGAGGTGGCAGATTTGGCATCTGTGAATTAGTGCGGTGCTTTGTATTACAGTCCACTAGCGAGGGCTGTGATCTTGTCAGATCTCATAAACTAAACAAGGTCAATCCTTGGATGGAAACCTTAGAAGAACACCTCATGTGCTATGTGAAGTAATATTTCACCTTCTGAATCATCCCTCTTACCCCTGAGTCATTTCTATAGCAGGAGTTCAGCTAGGTGTTTGGGGTTCTTTGCTGATAGTTATTATAGTTGCTACAGTTATTACCATTCAGAATATGTTCAGAGGGGGTCCTTGCCATCTGTAGTCATTAAAGAGCTCAGAATTATTACCCCATGAGAACAAAACTATGTATATAGGTATTTTGCACAGGTAGCAGGCTGTGCTTTATCTTAGGAAATCCTGCCAGCAATTTCATTTGGATTCAGCATTTTTGTCCTTTTGTCTGGCTGGAACAATGACAAACTGCTACAGGTTTTATTTCCCCCAGACATCTGTGAATAATCACTGTTACAAGAGAACCAAATGCTGACCATCCAGCAGACTCCTGCAGTTTTTAGAGAATGTGGAGGTGAGCTGCAGGTGCTTGACATACCTCTGAATTTGGCCCCAAAGGATTTTGAGTTTTGGACATAGCTGAGCACCGCTCAGATAACACTCTGAGCACCTTCTCCTCCCCCTGAATGCATTAAGATTAGGAGAACGCGCTCTCAGAAATACACACTTGCGTACCTAAACGGGTGCTGATGCATGCAGTGCTTGGGCACTCCGCACGCGCTCCTGGCATTGCCTGGGTTTGAAGGGCCGGTGCACTGTGAGAGTGGGCTGAGTCCTTGGGCCCCCTGCTATTATCACCGAGGTGGGCTTCAGCTGACAAAGTTCAATGTGTGCAATTTCGTGTCTGGATCTCAAACCCCCTCCACACAACACACGTTGGTACCTGGAATCTGGATTTAGGGATCATCTTTATTTTTCCATGTTACTAGTTTAGAGAGTCCTAGTTGCCTTTCTTGCTTTGCAAAGAGTAATGCATGATTTGGCCAGAAATATTACTCGTTATTGCTTTAGAAAGACAAATGGTAGCCTTCTCTTCTTAAGTGTCTCTATAAGCCATAAGAGACATGTTCTCCTCAGTCCATTCAATGCTTTGAGGGCAAGAATTACATTTTTCCTGTACAGAGCCATTCATAATTTATTTTTAATTTGTATGTATGGCACAGTTTTGCCTGGGGAGCCTGCTACTGCAGGTCTTGTAATTTAATATTTCAGGAAGATTAGGATAAAAAATGGTTTGGAGAAACTCTATGACAGCTTCATTACTTAGTTCTCTTTCTAACCGTGAAAGTTGACTCAGGCTTCTTGCTTTCCCCATAGATACAAGGGCTCTTTTGTTTGTTTGTTTCTGATTCTATCGGGGATCTTTCCCTCAGTGACTTGCTGCTTCCCTCAGTGACAGCTACTTGACCTATTTCAGGTGTGAGAGTGTATCAGCACAGATAGAAAATGTAAGACATTTCTGCAGAAAACTGGTGATCAAAACCATGCTTGCAATAGTGACTACTTATTTATCTTACTTTCCCTGAAGAGCCTCAAAGTGTTATCGGTGGAAAGCCTGAGAAAGCTGTGTTTTCAAAAACTTGTGAGACTGAGAAAACATAATTGCTTCGTTATATAAGAATGGTTTGCTGCAGCTTCTGTTACCTTGCTGTCTAAGAGACAATGCTTGTGGTTTTAGCTTCTCAGCTTTGGCACTATAAATTGTTCAGCAAGATTTTTTTATTGCCTTTTGTACTCATCTGACATGAATGGTATCAGATGAATGCTTGGTATCACACTAAAGCAGCTTAAAAGTTACCGTGCCTGAACCAGAGATCCCCACTGCACTGCAACAAGCATGCACACACGTACTCTGTTCCAACATGACGTAAGATGAGGACAAGTAAGTCGCTTTCAGCAGGTCACTGCAGAAATTAGAAGTCTATGATGAACGGTTATTGCTAGAAGAAGCTGGGAGCAGGGACAGTAACTTCCCATCCACCTGATCACACCCAAATAATGCCCCTTCCAGCAAAATGGGACACTGGGACTGGCACAAAGGAAGTCAGGATTGTTTAGGTGTAGCTCACAGGTTTATGCCAAAATTAGGTCCATACTTAAACTGTTTGGGACAAGGAATTCTTACTAGCCTCTGTCCTGTGTATGTACTTAGTACGAGGTGCCCCAATCTTAGTGGGTAGTGGGTCCCTAGAGATTAATAGAATAATAATAATGTTGTGACTTTTAAAGATCTGTTGGTCCCAAGCTGAGAAAAAGAAATTGCCAGCTCACAGCCCCTCTCCATGACTCTGGAATATGAAATAACAATGATGATGGCTCACCATCTGTTCAGCAACTGATAGGAAAAGGCTGGAGGATGTCAGTCCAGTCCTTAGCAGATGTCTATCCATAGCATTCATATCCAGCCTGGGTACACTCACTGGTGTGCAGTCAGCTGTGTGGAGAAGGCAAGATTCAACACGGGGACTGCCTCCACATTGCTTTTGCACATGTACATCCCCAAGTCCCTCCTTGGAGCGGCAACCTCATTTTCAAACTGCCTATATGCCAGTGTCCTGCTGACACAATGAAGAGCATTGTAGTAATTTGGATCAAGCATAAGCCACATAGCAGATTGTTCTAGGGCCCCCACTGATATGTATTACACCCCTTTAATTATGCCCATGGCAAGGCACTAACAGGGAAAGCTCTGTAATAAATTATTCCTGTTCTAATGACCTATTAACACTACAGCTGAGAATTTTTCTGCTGGATGCATTCTCCCACTCCAGTTATGTGTTCCTTCACTCTATCTGTAAGCTGTACCAACTTTTCAGTTTCACTTTAAAAGTCAAACAACATTGCACCTGCAAGTCTTAGTTCATTTAGGGGTCTGTATTCAGAGCTTCACTAGTCTGTTGACTGTACAGCAAATTGTTAAGTTGCCTCAGTGTTTCTATGGAAACAGAAAAATGGCTGTTAATTTTAAAAACCACAACAGGATATGCCTTCCAGATGAGTTACTTCGTATTTGATTGGGTGTTTGCTTTTCTCACCTGCACTACAAGGTTTTGATTGCCTCTAATCTTGCTGGATAGAAAGACCTGGATCAAGCTGGCTCAGACCTCCTGCATAGACCTTATGCAGTCAAGAGCTTTGCAGGAAAACTCTGTCTTGGAAGGTCTACTCGTAAACACGCAGATACTTTTCCCTGGACTAATTTCACAGGTAGTCGAGATTCCCAGCTTCAGTCTTCCAGCCTTGGGGAGATCAGCAGTCCTGTGCAGAGGCTCCTGGGGGACCTGCTCCTGTTCTTGCTGGAAATACCGTGAGGGCAGCTGGCCTTGTGCTCCCTCGTCGCATGTTGCAGCTGGCCTGGAGGTGTGTGCAGCAAAGGAGAAATGGTCCATCTTTGCCTGATGAGAGAATAAGAAACAGAGGAGAGCCAAGGGGTGGTGAGGGAAGAATGGGAGAAAATTAGCAAGGTATCTTGCATCTGAACAGAGGGGCAGCTTGTATTTGACCAGGAAGATATATTCCTAAACTGTGGGAAGTGACAAGATGGAGAACAGAGAGGAATCACTGCTGTCCTTGAGTTGCACAGACTAGCTGGGAACCCAAACAGCTTTTCACATTCGAGCACTCCATGGACATCACTAACAACAGATACATCTGAGGATCTACAAAGCCACCCATGCCAAAACCCCTTTTCTTCTCCTCAGATACCAAAGAGGACTCTGTTAGGCTTAGAAAATGCACTGAGACAGTGAGGCTGGAAGCTCCTGAGTCACTGCTAACTGAAGGCTGGAGATGCATTCTGAGGAAGAATCACTATTGATTTTCCTTGTTCTTATACTCACCCCTCAGCATCCTTTCTTGGCCACTGCCCAGGGACAGGATGCTGAGCCAGATGGACCTTTGAGCAAGTATGGCCTTTCTGATGTTCCTGTGTAAAGCATGACAAACTGGCAGTTACAAAATGCAGTAGAACATTTTAATTTACTGCTGACAAAAATGTCAGTTTAATATCCATTATATCAATCCTTAAAATTCCCGATACATACTTCTAGTTTTGTACTGAAACCAACAATACTCATTAAAAGCAAAAATACTCAGAAGCGTGCTATTTACTAGCTCTTTGATCAGCTATTGTTTCTAAATTTTCTAATTTTCTTCTAGTTTTTCAGATTAAAACCATAAGAAAAGATATAACTGGTAGTGCAATGAGGAGTCACTAGAAGAGCAATTCCTACCAACCTCTCTGTGAAGAGTTTGGGGAGCAGCCTGGAACGGCTGCTTTCCTTGGATTATACAGACTTATCGGGCACACAGATAGCTTGCCTTCCTCTGAGCGCTCCATGAGGGTATCAAACCAAAGACACGCGTGTTTACCATTGCGGTTGCACACAGTACCCGACAGGGAAATAGCCTCGCTAGCTGCTGTCTAATCTATCTGTCAAGACTGGTGTTCGTTTAATAAATGCGATGTTCACAATGCAATTCCCATGTGGCTTCAAGTGAGCTCACCGTTTCTTTACTGTCTATCCTAAAGCATTACATAGCATTTCTATAATCAAACAGATGTCCAGAGTGAAATGACCTCTATATGCTACTCACCGATTTCATCTGGCTGCTTTCAGATTTAATTAATTAATATTCCTAGAGCACATTTTAATCTTTGAGTGAAAAGCGTTATCGTACCCAAATGGAAATGTGTTTGCTACGTTAACCTGTCTGACAGCGGTGTGAAATGGGAACACTGATTTGAAAGGACAAGTAAGAGTAAATTGTCTCAAGGAACAGGCCAAGCAGAGAAATGATGTGACAGGGCACAAAAAGCCAATAGTGTGATTCCAACTGAGTGATGGATTTGGCCTACTCATTGATGTCAACAAGATTTTGTTGTCATTAGTAAGGAAACAAAGGTTGATTTTCATGGTCTAGGATTGCCGAAGCCCTCAGCAGACAATCTTTTGAACATTATTGGTAGACTTTTTTTCCTAGAACACTCCTGTATAATTAAAAGCTGCCAGTTGAAGATTGCTAGTTTTAATCTTTATGGCATATTTTGGAAGAGTTTTGTGGATTCTTAAGTTACTTTTTTGAGGCAAAACATCCAAAATTACATCCTCATTATTCCTTTGAAAGAAAATAAATAACGGCAGGGACCTGACAAGGACAACTACCCAAGTCCAGAAAAGACTAAAAATTACCTTCTTGGGAACGCGACAGTTCATAGCACAGAACGCCACAAAGTAAACAGCAGACTGCCCACCTTAAGCAATAGTTAAAATATGCCCACCCTCCCTCCCACCTCTGGGTTCATTAATTTCATAAGCAGGTGGGACAACATTGTTATAAATGAAGTACTAAGACTTAAGTACAAACACACTTGATATAAGTGAACACAAAGGCTGAGAGTCACTGAACCTGCTCTGGCAGCCGTGTGTCAGTGAGAACGAATGGATCGTCCTGTGTTTACACTGAGGACATGGAGGGAAGGAAGTTTGATTTGAAAGTCACGGTGGTGACTGAGCGTCAAAACCTTGGGGTTGGGGCTCAACTCCATCCAATGCACCAATTTCTCTGTCCTTTCAGCTGGAAGTGCACACTGAATCACATTTCTTGCAGTAAATGATTCATAGCTGCTGGTCCCTTGGCCTTAAATCAACTGGCTGAGAAATCCACACTTGAGCTTACTGAGTAAGCTCTTGGAGCTGTGTGCTGGGATTGCTCAGAGAATACCTTCTCTGAGGGATAAATGACAATTTGTGTGTTTGTGTGTATAGATCCTTTAGGGAGAACTGATTGCATGGCCTGCAATTAAGATGTGTCCTTACTTTTGATGTCTTGCAACTTGGATACATTTCAGTGACATGGGCCAATCTTTCCTATGTTGGCTGAGTTTGAATTAGTTTTGAAGGTTCATCCAAAATGGAAAGATATTAAAGAAAGAAAATATTTAGTCCAAATTAACAGACCTTTCTTTTGCTTCTGAGAAGTTGTTGCACATCCCTGTCACAGAGCTGTCACCTCTAATAAAGAATATATCTGAAATACTGGATTCACTGCAATAAAAGCAAACCCATCATTAGCTCAAAAGGGAATAGCATTTCATTGTACAAGTAAAATGTACTGTTTTGTGGTAGTGCGGTTTTGTTTTCCTTAACAAAGAAATAGGTACTTAATTACTTGAATTCAGGTCTACTCTTTTCACCTAAACACGGATACTCCTCAAGCATTTTCTTTGGGACTGTTCAGCAGAGTTCATTGCTTTCTAGGTGAAAAGCAAAACATAAAGCTTTAAAAAGGGTTGGGGTTTTGTGGGGCTTTTGTAAAGATACTTTTGATAAAAGCTTTTGTTTTTCTACTCCAAAATTAAAGCTAACAGTGACCATTTTAAAAAAATGAAAACCCAGCTCATAATGTTAAAAATGGACCATTGTCACACAAATATTTTCAAAACAATTTTGGATAACATGAAAATGTCACAAGGCTGTTTTAATTTTGAAGCTGTTCAAGTTCTTCTTTGCTTTAAAAACACTGACCATTTTTTAAGTTTTATCCAGCTTGAGTGTAAGGCCCCCCCTGCAGAAAGCTACATTGTCTCCCAAATCTACCCAGATGAAGTTTTAAGCAGAGCTTTCCCTTCCATTAGGAGGGCAAACCTGATTCTGCTGAAGCCAACTTTCCACATTACTACTAACTGCACTTTAAAGTACTTGTAAAAACACATTTTCCTAGTGAGGCAGTTATGTTAGGAACAGTTTGAGGTCATACCAAGTACTGCTAGAGAGATAAATTATTATCTTGTGAAATCACTTAACAGACAATCAGAAACTACTGTTTTTTAAAAATTTTATTATTGCTTTGGGTTTTGGGGACTGAGCCAAATAATATTTAAAAAGCAGATGGGTCTCAGCTTGGTCCTTTTAATGTAAGTTGGATGTACTGTGTTGAGCAAATGCCTAATAACTCCGTGGGTGTTTGCTTAGAAATGGCATTTAGATTAAACACTGCTTCAGTGTCTGTACTTTAAAGGGTCAAGCGGTGGTGTTGAATTTGAAAGAGAATAAAATTCAAATGCTTGTGTTGGTCATTTAGGAAAGGCAAAACTTTTAAAATCTCCTTTTAGAGACGAGTAAGACTACAGCAGCAAATAAAACTCAGGAATGTGGCAGTGACAGCATAGCTTGTGCACTGACGTATATAAAGAGACGATACCTGATGTGCAAAGAATGGCTCACATTTCTGAGTCATGTTAGATGAGATCTGTTGGCTCCTGAGATATTTCTAAGCTGGACATAAGGCCAAGATGAAGAGCATTTGCTGTGCTGTTGAAGAAATACACCCTCAAACTGTCATACCATGAAGTTCACTTTGTGACATTAGGTTAATTAAACTGTCCTAAAGTTGGTCCCTGGATGGAAAGCTCATATTTGGATTCAGCTTTTGGGCACGCATAGTCATGATGCAGAGTTCTGATTCAATCTCTGGCCTAATTTAGCATGACACTGGGCAAAAGCTTTATCTTGTTTCAGAGCATTCAAATGAGAAAACCAAACCCCTGGCAACAATGCAGATTTGCTCAGAGTCAGGAGTGGGTCAATATACAGAAGTCTGCAACAAGGAGACGTGTTCCTTACAGTGAATCTCCTTTTCACTGTTCAGGTATTTCTGGCTGACTATTGATTCCAGAACTGGACCTTAGACATGTTGAATATAAATGAAAGGCTATTTTCCATCTTGATACAAATATCAGCTGCAAGTCAGTTTTCATACTCTCTTAGATCAACCTCGCTGAGAGACTCAGTTATGATGCTGTAATTCCTCTTTGGCAGTGCTGTGGAAAACACCGGCCTTACCTTCTCAACACAGCCTGAGCAATACAATAAACACGGGCTGTTTTGACAGCATCTCCTCTGAACCTTTTGGAAAGAGTTTGCTGGGAACACCTTAAAAAGCAAGTCAGAACTCTGAGTTTATAGAAGGGATTCTTACTCAGTTTATCTGTTCTCCATGTTTTTGTAAATCTTATCTTTACTAATGAAACAGCAAGCATGAAGGAATGAGCTGGATTCTGTCCTGTCTCTGGCACTACCGGTAGAACTGGCAGCAAAGCGCTATTTGTAGATTTTCTCTTGTTTGGGTGATGCAAGAGACAGAACACGTTTCTCAGGAAGGGGATGAGTCTGTGGGTCAGATTCTCTGCTGGAATACAGATTCAGTACTTTCAAAGTGAGCATTATGGCACAGCCATGCTCCAAAAGTCATGGTGATCTGCCATACTCCTTCTACTCAATGTTTTTCAGATTAAGCCCTCAATTTTTCAAGCTTAAAAGACAACATCAGGACTATAGAGCCAAATTTTTCACTAATGTAGTTTGAAGCAGCGTCAATTTATATAAAATTACAGGACATGAATCTCTCTTTAAAAGACCTGCTGATTTTTCTCCATCTTATTTTCTTTTAGGCTTCTTACAGAGTTATTTTTAGTTAGCATTTAAACCAATTTTCCTGCTTTCTGGAGGAAAAGCCAGCCTGGTGCAGCGCCCTCAGGATCACACCTAGCACCTTTCAGTATGGGGATCAAACCAGCTGCTTTTTAAAAGTAGTTACTGATTTTTAATAAAGGAGTGTATATAGTCCTACTAGGTTTGCCAAATGACTACATCCTTTCAGAATTTTTGACAAATACAGTTTGATTTTTATTTCCTTCACCAGCATTTTCCAGTACCTCCTTTGACACCTTAGCTTCTTACCACAGGTCACTATTGCTAACTGAGGTTAAGAGATATCCCCCAAAGCTTTTCTTCTGAAGGTTCACGCAAGTATATCCTTTCTCTCCTTTTCGGCACATTCATTTGCTTTAATTTCTCCTTTTACTGCCTGATGGGCCAGTGGCACCAACTCTGTGTTTGCTTGCTCTCACTGTCTGGTTCACAGCGCAGTCAGACACGGCAGCAACTGAACACAGGACAACCTAAATCCAATATTGGAGCAGATATTACAGTGGCTTACACTGTAAGGAGAACTATAGAAGACTTATCACCTGTAGTTGTTATGCAGGCCAATATATGTAGGAACACACCATGAAGTCAACAGTTCATTCGCCAGTGACAGCCTAAGTTAGAGGAGCTACTAATCAGGCATCTTCACAATTCGGCGTGCCCTCAGTTACATCTAGAATCAGTGGTACCTGCAGATATGCTGTACCTATATAGTACTCTCCCCCAAGAGACATCAGGTACAGTAGACAGTCTATCAGATCATCTGTCACCCTTACTACAAGCAGGGAAGAATTTTCCCTTGCAATGTAAATACCAATCATCTTAAAAGTATCTATTTCAGGCATATTTTGGAAGGGGAGCAGAAGCAGATATACCTTCTGCAATTCTAAGTAAATGTCAACATGTTGAACAGGAATTTTGTGGTGTGAGGTACGTCAAAGTGCTCAGAGCTAGATCTGGATTAGTTTTGGAAGAGAATTCAGGGTCTGTGTTTGCAGAGGAGCTGAGGTCCAACTGTACCAGCCAGTGCTGAGACAGCCAGTCTAGAACTACAGCTCTGACTGCAAGATCTAGTTTTGACTTAAGGAACACGCTGCATGTCATCATTCCCAATGGCATTACCAGTCGCAAAGGCAAGGTTTAAAATAAAAATGAGAATCCTTTTTTCTTTTCTGTTTTATGTGCTAATGTGGCATTAGAAGAAAAGGAAAGTTATGAAGGTAAGGAAGAAATAATACTTCCATTCTGAAGGCACTTCAATTCAGCATCAGCCTGGCGGCTACGAAAAAGAGGCTCTTTGGAAGCTACAGTTATGCTGCTGCCACACCATCACCACCTATAATGTTTCATAATGGCTTTAACACAATGCCTCTCCAGGTATAAAGAAGCAAATGGCACAGTTCCAGAGAAAAGAACATACCGGTATTTTTTTCAGTAGGAGGAAGAAGGTTAAGCAGAATATTTTAACTCGTGTCCCGTCCTCCTTTCTTCACCTCTTCTTTCTCCTCTCCTTTCCCATTACGACTTACGTATTTTATATGCAAAGAAGCTATTTACATGAAGGAAAAAACACAGCCTACCTACTAGATAGCAAATATAAACCATATTTCAGAAAAGCAATAATGTGGGAAGTGACTTAACATGTGTGATTCAGTCTGTGTGCTAACATACATATTGCAATTACCAAGATCACCGCTACAGCAGACATAGCACAGAGGATCACATACTTGAGCGCAACACACAGCTTCTAGGAACCTTGTTGCGTACTAAGCTCTCCAGGCCCAAGAAATACATGGGGAGAGACCCTTAGAAACCAGCAAGAGGTTGTAAAGCAGCAGAAAACTTAGTGCTTAGGCATCTGGGTGGCTGATGCCCCAAAGCTCAGCGTCTGCCTCTGGCCTTGCAGGAACAGTCTTCCACCGCACTGTGACACAGCAACAGGACAGCGTGAGGAGGAGGCCTTAGTCAGGGCTTACACTACTGTTCTGCAGACAAGGCACGGGTGAGCCAGGCAATGTTTCTGGAGTCAGGTAAAGACAGCAGGTAAGCTGCCTGGCTCAGATATTAATTAAGAATATCTACCCATGCCAAAAACCTCAGTGGGGATCATTAACAGGAAGCGATACAAATGATGCCCAAGGTTGCACACATGCATTTCTTTCTGAAAGCCTGAGACACCTTTTTCTCGCTGGCATCCCATTGCTACTAAAAGAATAACCTATGCGTTGATGGCTGTGTATCAAGTAAGCCATCTTTCATCATTTCTCTCCCAGTGTGATATGGTTCATGCTCTTACTGACTCTTCCTCCCCTCATTTCATCTCTTCTGTACTAAATCTTTTCTGCTCTTCTTCGTCTGACGAAGGGGACTGCACACACCCAGCAAGCAGTGCCATACCAGTTGGGCCTGCTGTTGCTAAGAGACTAAGTGAAGAGAGGGAGAGAGACCCTGCCCACACGATTTCCCCTACAGATCCCAATATTCCTCCTGTTGCTACTCTCCATTCCGGCTGAGATACCATCGATGCAACCTTGGTATCAACAGATCCATAGCGTTGTTATGGGATGTTTTCTCCCCCTGACCAGCACTACCAAGAAACTTCTGAAATACAAAAAGCACTACAGTAGACGGCATGTCATTAGGGAATTAGCATTGATAGCAGATGCAAACTACTTTTTTGTGAGACACCACTAAGGCCAGAACAGGTAGAAGATCTTGCCACAGACTGGAAGGCACATGTAGACCAAGAGTGAGGTTCACAAAAATATCCTTGGAAAGCCAAAGCTAGTGGGCCATTAGAGGTCCCAGCAACCGACAGAGTGCTGGACTGGATGGATTCCGGCTCAACTGCAGGAAGACCCTCCAAATCTTCATAATTATGATTTTATTTCAGTGTTCAGATTGCTTACCCTTTCCGTTCAGAAAGCAGGGGAGTTCACTTTGACAATGTTTCTGGCAGAAGTCTTTCTCATGCCTATAGAAAAGATAGCAAGCTCCAAATGATAACAAATCTATTTACATGGGAAAATATGGGGGAAGTTTTTAAAGCTCTCCTGAAGTATTGTCATGTTGCTAGGCTGACAGAGTTATCAAATCACTTCTGTCCCTGACAGTAGTGACAGACATCAAATCACTTCTGTCCCTGACAGTAGTGACAGACTTTTGCAGAATCATAATAGCTCACAATTGTGAAGCCTGTTTGCTGCCTGTATCTTTCAGGCACACAGCCTGCAACTTGCTAGATTTTTAGTTCTCCATTAAATTGAGGTCAGCGATGAATATGCATGGAGAGAGTTCAACCATCATACCAGAACCATGCAATGCACGAGTGGGTAATGTCATGATACTTCTGTACGTGGACAGAAATAGCTAGGTTGGAAAACTTTCCTGCTGGACAGAAGGCATATGGACAATAGATTATGGAGACAGAGAAGACTATCTATATAGTCTATATATAGAAGACTATCTCAATATCTCAAAAAAGATTAAAGGTTAGGAACTGGCCAGCAAAGAGGCCCAGGACTATAAATTCATTTTATAGAGTGAGGGGAGCCTGGCGTACAGCAGTGCACAACTTCAGAAGTACCCTTGAGAATTTTGTTAATTAACACAAGGGAGCAAATAGATTTGGGACCTGCCAGTCAGAACCTGGAATTTCAGTTCCGTCTTGGCAAGTTTAACTTTCTGTTCATGACCAAGACAGACAGACATTAAATAGGTCGCCCTAAGAAAGGCACAACTAGATGGCACACTAGCTATCTAGTTGTGCCTTTGTCAACAAGGCTGAAAAGCCTTACCCACACTCGGATCACATCTCTCCACATAGATATCTATATAAAGTGATCAAATCTTCTGTTGACCTTCCCATGAAGGCCTGTTTTCTACTCTTAGGTCATTGAAAGTGATTTTAAGGATTTTTAGGATTAAATCCATCCGTCTTGAAAAGATAAAGGACTAACTCCATTGTGTTTCAGCTGGAATATTACATGGCATCTGCAGCCTACTGCAAAGCTTACAATTGCAAGTATTCCCCTTCCATGTGCTAGAATGCAACTTGGGATTAAAATCCCAGGCAGATTACCTGAGGCAAGTAGAAACCTTTAATGAGAGACAAAGGAATCCTGCATGGGAAGCTGATGAGCAAAGCAGCAAGTGGAGACTGACAGAACTACTGCACAAATGCTTCCTCTGATGAAGAAGAATTCTAGATAACTGGAGAACATGGCATGTTTGACGGGACAGCTCCTCAGAAGGGTAGAAGAGTAAATTATATACAGAAGCAGCAGACATTGATAAAACAAATTTTCTGCACAATGTTTATAAGGAACAGGGAATGTGGAGAAGGTGCCAAGAACAGCCATACATTTTCTAGGGAAGAAAGCAGAAATACTGTCAGAAGTTGAGATCATGCCAAAAATAGTTATAAAATTTTTTAGAATGTCACAAGGCTGACAAAACATCAGGGCCAGATGGGATCTGTCTCTGAAAAAAATCAAGCAATTAACTAAAAAAAAAAAAAACAAAAAAAAAAGCAGCAGCGTATGAATCAAAGGAGTGAGGTCCATCATGCTTCACCCTGCCAGTTTCACATGGGCAACTGAGCAAAATAAGCCCTGCCCAGCCTCAGTAAAAGGCCATGCTGAATGTGCCACAGGAAAGTAAAACTCAGGAGGCTCCAGCTTCTCACGAGGAAAAACTCCACACAGTTGCAGCCATTTTAATTCTTTACATGCAAGGTGGACATCTCAAAAGGCAGCACGTACCTTTGGGGAACACTGCTGTCTACAGCGCTTTCTATTGGTAGTCGAGTAAGAGGGATGCAGACGCTGTCTTTCAGATGAGCGTTAAAAACCAGTCAGAGAGACCACAGGAGAAAAGGACCTGGTAGGCTGGAGAGGTGCTAGTGCATCTTGAGGTTTATGAGGGATCCAAGAGCCAGGAAGAAACCCACAGCTTGACTTCCACAGTGAGGGGGCGGATACAGAACAGAGGCGCTAATTAAGGACACACAAGAACCACTCAGGAAGTTATGACTTCATTAATGACAACGACTAGATGGAGAATCATACTTAACAAATCTGTTGAGCATGGATTTTCCAGTTTAATTGGACATTAGAAATGCTCTTTTAAATGCGGTAAAATCTAATATAGAAGTCTGTCCAACAAGTAAGCACTTAGGGGCAAAGGTTCTCAAGTAACTAGAGTAAGGGTTTCATAAGAGAGAACAGAAACTTCGGATGTGTACTGATCTTGCAGATAAAACACTAGGATGCTTAGGGTGAGATCATGGGATTGAATCTCCCAGTCTCTGGTGACATGACTGGGCAGTTCCCTACAACCACATCATTAATAAGTATTCTGGCTGGCTCAGCCAGCAGCATTCCTATAGACCCCTGGAGAATCGTATGCTGGAGTGAGATTTTTGCCAGCTATTCATGACACAAATCCTAAGGCGTGTTTCCTCAGTGTAGACCCCTAGGCCTCCTTTAGCACAGAAAATTGCTTTGGGATGGAAAGAGCCACCGACAACTACGATCTCTCTGCGAAGAAGAAAAAAAAAAAAAAAAAAAAAGGTTCAGATTAAATTAGACAGTTTTATTCAAGAGTGGAAAACTCCAGGCTGCCTTCTCTCCCTCAGCCTTTGAAAACCAAAAGCAGCTATGCCATTTTCTTTCCCTGAGCTCACCATAGTCCTCTATTCAGAATTTATCTACCTGCTACCCCTCTTTGCCTGGGAAATTCAGAAATGTAATAATCTCCACTGTGAACACCCCTTTCAGGGCTTAGAGAATACTTCCTGCCTAGTCCCGTTAGACTCGACTCATCTCTTTAAATTAACGTATACCCTTCCTGTGGGCAAGAATAACTCACAAGGAGATCAGCAAATGCAACATTTAATCCCATTCTAGTTTAAAAGGAATTTAAGCAGGTGTTTTTCTATGCCAAGAAATAATTTAATCTTCCAGCTCCAGCAGGAGAGAGAGGAAAGAAGTAGATGGATCTCAGGAAGACAACAAATATATCTTAGCAAGCAGTGGTTTAGACTGATAGTGCATTGATAGCACAAGAACACTTTTACAGATAGACGAATTGCTAAAACAAATGCGGAACCAGCCTCCCTCCCCACACGTCCTTCCTTGAGTCCACTTACAACAGGACATCCAGTCCCTCTGCACCCTGCTAATATCGGTGCCCATTGCCCGAGAAGCAGCTTCTGTCATTATTGCCTTCTTGATTATGACAATCTTCACTTTTACATTCCCGACTCTTGCCAACATTAGTTGGGTGCATTATGCTTCAAGTGAAGCTTTGCAATTTCTTCTTTTGCTGAACAAGCTTAAAAATACCATTTTTCTCCTATTTTAATTCCTAATAGCCATGGAACATTGCTACAATTTGTAGCACTCTGTTGCATGTCAATATAGTATTTACAAAATGAGCGAGTACAGTCTCAGAAAATTAAGTCCCCTACTTGCCCATAAGAGAGAGAAAGACTTGGCAGCACCAGAGAAAGTTCACGTTGCAGTAAGTACTTGACAGCGCATAGATAAAGCTTCTCTCGAACATAACGGAAGACCTGCTGAAGCGTTTGTGAACAAGCCAGTCTCTAGCGACAGACAGCAGAGGACATAGGTTCTACATAGGTTTTTACACACCAAAGAGAGATTCCCCTGTAGCTCACAGGATGACTGCTCACTGAGTCCCATCCCCACTGGAAAGCTTGAAGTCCACTGGGTTATATCATCAAAAAAAAAAAAAAAAAAAAAAAAAAAAAAAAAAAAGACCAAAAAACCCCGAGATCCTTACATTACACAGACCATCAGTGATCTCAAGAAAGCATTCCTCAGGCAAAACCCTTCATCTGTTCTCAGCAAGTCTGGTTGAAACGGTTAAACTCCTGGTGAAGATATCTACACCTTGGAACAGACCAGAGACCTACCGGTGTCCCACAAAGTGCTGGGCAAAAGCCTTCAACATGGACCAGAGCCCAGGCAGCCATGTTTAAGAGACTATAATATTTCTTATACTCCGTGCATAAAACTCGCCATCCCACTGGAAATCCGTGAGCTATCCAGCAGTCCTTATGGCTTACACCTGCTCAGATGCGACCTATTTCACAGTAGCTGCTGATTTCCATCCAGCTGAGACTACAAAGCAATGGGCAACTGTAGCAGAGAAACAAGGACTAAATAGTTCATACTTTTGGACTTCTAACTCATTTTTAAAATTGGTCCCTCCAGATAAGGGCTAGAACGGTAGGAGAAAAGCACGCATTTCCACTGTTCTTGTGTTGGTAAATAGAGGATTTCATTCCTCACAGCTGTCAAATAGATAGGTACCTTTCTCTAGGATCAAAATTTATGTATGCTGGCAAATCAGCCTCTGTCGGCATCACGATTCAAGCAAGTCTCAAGAAAGGGGAGCAGCATATGTTTTTCTATTTCACAGCTTTCTGAAAAGGCTGTCTTACAATACATAACATTTAATCCTGTCTGAACCAGCTTTTATTGAGAAATAAGAAGTATTATATAAGTGGCAAGAAACTTGATCTGAGGAGTAATTTCATTTAAGGCAGAGCATGACAGTTTTGCAGTAGTTTACCTGATAGACTGATGTTGTTCTCAAGTCATAGATCATAATTTGACTCCCTCAGACATAAATCGAGAGAAACAGTCTGTACACGAAAGGCTCCTGTCTCATTTCACACTCATACCAGAAAACACATCCAAGAACAACAACCTTGAAGGGGTCAATCCAAGCATACAAAGAAGGGAATCTGGTCTGTCCACACATTGCTTTATGTTGTAACTCAGATACCCTAAACCCACCAAGATCTGCACAGTAATCCATTCCCGCTTACCTTTCAGGATTGCTTAATCTTTCAGGCACCCGAACGTAGAGGTGCTTCACTACACAGACAGGCTATTTCCTTGTTACTTAATTTTAGTTGCCTGTTGCTGCTCATTAGCGCTCCTCTGTGGAGACTGGTGTATCTCTCCCACCTGCAGTTCTGCTGTGGTTTATTTTAGGCTTCCAAACCCTGCCTAGGTCCCTCAGAGAAGCCATGATCAGAGCATGATAAATTTAATCTTACATGGCGGTAACAGTATTCAGCTTTTAAATAATAGGCTCTGGCAGAATATACTCACCCAGGAAATCAAACACACAGATACTTGGTTCTACTTTGCATGAAATGTACTAAACCATTAAATGTTTGTCCTCCAAAGAGGGAGAAGCGGAAAGGATGCCAAATGGATGAAGATATCTAATATTTCCTATTGATTCCTCCCAGTCTTAACCAGAGAAATAGATGCTCAGCTTAAGCCGACTTGATCATTCCTGGAAGATCTGAGGATCTGCCTCTCCACTGACGGCAACAGGGAACTTACATGGCTACGTTAGGTAAACTGGATTGTTTTGGGTGAAGCGCAATGGACCGTACTTGTAGCAGTTCTGGACTGCTGTAGGTGGACGAGAATATGGCAAAAGAAATGACAAAATTGTGCCCGTCTGTTCTGTGTCCTCTTTCTGCAAACTATCACACTCTAAGGAGGATAAAAGTTTTTGAAGGGGAGAAGGAACAGGGTCTCATCTTGGCAAACAGCAAGAACCTGGCAGTGTTTGAGTAAGGCTGGTACTGGAAGCTATGAGACAAAGCAGAAAGAGAAAATGGATCATCACGTGGAGACATCGGGACTGGTTGGGCAAGGAGATTGTGACCAGGGGGAAAGAGGGGAAAAAAGGAGACTATATTTGTGAGGTGCAGGAAGGGGCCTGGAAAACACAAACAGTTTAAAACAGCAAGCCTTGGGCATTTCCAAGCACAGTGACGGATCTACTGAACCATGGTATAAGAGGACTGAATAATCCAGGATACTAAACGTCACAAGAGTTAACTCCTAGAAACTTCGTCCTGCCCACACTTACAAGAAGTGAATGCCCAGGAGCATCATACAATGCCTGTGATCAATAATTAGTTCATGCTGGAGAGGAGAAGACTGCTTAAATAAAAGAACATGATGGAAGTGCACAGGAACGCTAGGTGAATAACAAAGTGGTCTATGTTATGTTACGAGGTAGAAAGTTTGACAGAGAAAGTGGCTGTAGAAGTGGGAAATGAGGTTATGTTAAGAGAAAGAAGAAAAAGGAACTTTTCAACAGTTAATCTCCATAAGCTCAAATGGGGATAGAGACATTCAAGACTGTTTAAAAATAAACCAAAATGCAGCAAAGCACATGGCCAGTGCCACAAGATCACTGCATGTGACAGTGGCAGCTGCTGGTGTAATAGTAGAAAACTATAGCTTTCCTGATGTTTTCTGTAAGTGTGCTTGTTTCAATGGCAGAAAAGAAATGAGGAAAAAATACAGATAGTATGAACTTAATAGAGCAAGGACCAAACCAAGTCACTCCTTTTCTTCCCTACAGATTTTGGGGGAGGTTTGGAGGTGAATTAAGATCTGCCTCTAAATTTTGTCATTCAGGTCCATGCCCACCAAAAGACTTTGTGACAGGGAAGAAGAAAAGAAGACGAAGACAAAGAACATTATTTCAGTGGCAGAGAAATATCAACAGGATAGGATTCAGCGTGAAGGACTTCCATTTGACAAGCAGTTGGCGTTAGTGCAGAAATAGGGTAGAAATTCATTCTAGTCAGGTTGCTTTCTTTATCTTATGATGCAGCTGCCTGACACTATTGCAGGTTTCACTGCAGGTTAATATCTTTGTTAACCTGTAACAGTTAGGTAAATTCTAGAATGAATCTCTGAACCTTTAGAGATCGTGCTAGAGGTGCTGCCAAATCATTTAGACAGATGCAGACTGACAATAAGCCTAAGCCATGCTAGTCTAAGACAGCAACAAGCAACTGAACTGGAGACAGACCCAAACCTAAAGCTGGGATGCAATCGTCAAGGGATTGAACTCCATATTTCCATTCATATCTCACATTTCTTGGAAAACCTGGAATGTGGGAAGACAGACTAGAGAATTTAAAATACAAACCCTGCGCTGGCTGCTCTAGCTTAAGGTCACCTCTCTTTTCAAACTCCAAGACAACTGACATTTAACTTGCTGCTAGAAGGCATTTTCCATAATAAGGCAGTGCTAGACAGGTCTGATGTGCTTATGTGGGAAAAGCCCTCACAGCTGGCACTGGACTTCAAAAGTGAAACACAGTAGAGAAGAACCATGTGCCTTTTAGTATCATTGTGTATTTAATGGATGCTGTTTTTTTGAGGCTCCTTACACAGGGAGTTGCAGCCATTGTGCCTGGGGTATCCACTCTACTTTCAGGGCAAGCGTGCATGACTCAGAACGGGGAGGGAGGGAAGTTTGTGCTTGCAGAATTGCTTTGGGCCACCCCAGTATGTCTACTATGTTTCTCTAGTGCCTGTCCTCTTTCCTCACCTATCTTGTCATTGTTATGATAGGGACAGATTTTCCCAACTATCTTTTCCCAGTTTCTATATTGGGAGGATTTACTTACTGTGGATTTTCTCTCTCTCTGAGCTATACAGTTCACACTGGGAGAGGTTAGGGGATGTTAGAGCCTGGCACAGACATGCGGGGTCGATGTATAACAGTCCAAAGCTATTTGGAGGAAGAACAACTGCACGAATGCTATGAGCTGCGAAGAAAGGAAAACAGCTACATGCACTAAAACATGAGGACTGTCAGTGACAAGATCCTCACGCTTCCTAGAAACGACTGCAATCGGTTGCGCACAGGCTGTAAAGGTGAAGGGATGTTTTAACTGAAGCCTGGGAAGGAAGGCAGGAGCCAGGGGAACAGATTTGTGCCGGAGTCCAAAGCATTTCTTGGTCATCTTGGTAGCATCGCATACCCTCAAGACATAGCAAGACACAGCTGCAAATGCCACCATTAAAAGTTTTAGGCTAACAGGAATTTATGGAAAGAGTAAGATTTCCTGTTATTCTGACAAACTCACGTAACAGAAGATAAATTAATAAACATGAGGCTACTATTGCTCCCACTGGAATCAGTACAGGATTTCCACCAGATCGGGCACAAAGATGTGCCTCATGTGACTGGCTGACATCTGTCAGATGGAAACAATTTATGAGGTCTCTGTGCTATGACAGTCCCATCAGAACAGAGTCTATAGGGGCCACAAGTGGTACTTAATGAATAAAACATTCCTCTGCACAGAGGTACCTTTGTCTCTGTGAAGAAACAGGGCTCCCCAGCCCCAATTTCAGCTGATACAATGGATTTGTTAATGACACTGTCACATCTGTGATCCAATAACTCTAATCTCTTGCTCATGAATGGAATTAATTGATCTTTTCTGTTAGGAGAAAGCTGGACTCCTTGAACCAAACTCTGCTTTCAGTCAGAATACGGGGAGCAATGCTGGATTCACAGTGGTGTCCTGGGGTGCAGACTGCAGGGCTCCTCCTGCCCCCAGGGGACTGTTCGGGAGCAGTAGCTCTGCTTGGCTCCTTATTGTCTTTGTTAACACTTCTAATTTGATTTATGTTTGGATCTATTTTTATATCTCTCTTAACAGGCTTGTATGAGACTTAAGAAGTCTGCTTTGGAAAGGATCCAGGCTCCAGAGTAGGGTGTATTTCAAAGAGATGGACCCCTGGTTACTGTAGGTATGTCATTCGTATTCAATTTGCAGGTTTGCTCCCTTTCCAAAGTCAAACTGCCGTGTGCCCAGTTCTCAGAACACTGTAACAGAGAAGCACCATCCTTTCATTTTGCAGGATCTCTAATTCTCCACTGACTGCATAAGAACAACTTAAATACTAGTACAAGCAGGGAAAGAAGAAAGTTGTTCTGCAACACTAGGGCAAACTCGTACAACCAGCTGATCTTGAAGTTCCCTTTGGCCTGACAGCACCTCCCTTACCCTTTAGTGTATAACTAAAAATGCCCATGCCTGCAAAATGTTTGAAATACTGTTGGCTTATCCACTGTGGAAACTCAGCAAAAGGGAAAAATCTCCCATTATAAAATCTCACATCACAGCTCCTTGACAGTCAGCTAGTGACCATAACATAAATACCTTCTCCTGCTCTCAGCTAGGAGATTAGCCTCCTCTGACAGGGAATTTGGTGGCCATGAGCCACATGTCGGACTCTTCCAGGCCTGACTCATATAAAATTCCCAGGATACTGATCAAAGCTCCAGCACATACTTCCCACAGCAACATCCACATGCAGCATAACTAACCACAAAGGCTTCACAATAAGATCACCAGCTTCTGTCAGTCAGAAGGCCCAGCTTAAGTCTTGACAGCACTGAGACGGGGCTATTTCACAAACAGGTCCTCTGTTCACGCTTGCTTATCAAGGACCTGGCAACTATAAGTACTCTTCTCAACACCAAAGGAAGTCAGAAGCCAGACTTCTTTGGTTTTAAGAGCTACAACAGTGTGGACGGCCCACCCATCTGCAGGAGGTCCTGTGGTCTTGTTGCCACCTGGGCCAACTACAGTGCCTACTCTTCCACCAGAAATCCAGGAGATTAAGGTATCTCAACTTCTTAAGACTACTAAGTGTCCACCCTTGAGGCACAGCTGCAATGCTAGTCTTCGGTTTTACAGTGCTTGCCTCCTGCAACACTACTACTATAGAGAGAAGTCTGGAGAAGGCTTGGGGAAGATGCGTCCCCAGTCCTGTGTGTCGATAGACTGGTGCTACTGTGGCGTGCCAGGGGCGTTCTGCAGTCTGAAACACCACTTTGAATTCAGGTTTGGTTGGGGCTTTTCGTTTGGTTTGTTTTTAACCTTTTTGTGACTCGGCTGCAGACAAATAATGTTACATGTATCGGTTCTGCAAGCTGTTTGCATGCTGAGAAGTGAAATGAATATTTCAAAGACCAAATCTGAAGAAATCTTAGTATTCTTAACACTCACAAATATTACTGCTTTTTATAAAAGATAACCTTATTTTTCTCAAGAAAAATTCAGCCCTAGGTCACATTTTTCTACCTAGGTCCCAGCATACTTTTTCATTAATGACTGTCTTTCCTCACTTAAGCTCTCCAGCACGTAGAATCTTGTCTCCTGAGTAATGGGAAAGCATGCAGCACACGGGTGCTCAGTACGAGACGGTTTGCATGGTTATCATGCACCACTTGAGGAGCGCAGAACAATCACAGCAGAGTAATGTTGCCACCAATTCCCTTGTTTAGAGAAGCTTGGAAATGTCACAACTTGTTACATGATGGTATCTTTAATATACTCCGAGTCGGTCATAACTTTTGCCTTAGGCGCCTGAGAACTTCCATGAACGCTGGCAGCCCAGACTTAATGATGCAGTTCAGTCTAGAAGTGGCTGCATTTTAATAGCGGGTAGAGTAAGCCTTACATATTGCCAACTAATCTTAAAGAAGTAAGTGAATTAACTCACATTTGTCAAATGCTTTGAGATCTTCCAAGGAAATGTTCCATAAAAGCACAACCTGTTATTAAGCATTTCTGACAAAATATTGGTTTAATTAATCTTAGTCTTTGATTTTCTATTTGGGCTATTCTCACAATGGCCTTTTGCTTGCTTTTAGTGTAGGTAATGTGGGCTCACCCACACACAATTTCCAGAACCTTTATCAGTTCATCATCTGGTTGAGTCTATAGAGAATTATATCACTGCAAGTTATTGATAGTGTTCCAACTGTGGATTCTGCTTCATACAGGCTCTAATTAGTCAATATTCATGCCATGAAGATTTCTCATCTGACTGTAGTTTGATCAACCAGCAGGGAAAGAGAGAATTCAGTTACATCAGATCTTTCCAAGAGAAAGGTGCAGCCCTCCAATAGCTTTGTGTCTAGGTGATATAACAGGCTGCCATGAACTACTTTGATAAAAAGAAATGTCACCATAAAAAAAAAAAAAAAACACACACACAAAAAACCACACACACACACCACCAAGAGCCAAGCCAGGTTGGCTAATACGCTCCAGAAACATGTCTAAACTGTGTGTTTAATCAAAAAGAAGTCAGAAGATTTTTTGGATGAAAGGCACTCAGAAGATAAGCAAAGAAAACCTGTGGCTAAAAATGAAAGTTTTTACATGAGATGTCTATGTTTTTATGGTTCAGAACCCAGCTATTAAAAAAATTAAAAAATATAACCTAGGAACAGGATTCTGCATCTGTGTTATTTAGTTTACCTAACTTTTTCATTGTACTAACTTCATCGTGCTAGTTTGTACTGAAATCAATTAAACTGTTGAATCATGCATTTGTCAGGTGGCATTCCAGTAGCATATATAAAGTACTGCAAGATTTTCTGTTGGGGTCTAAATTCCTAGCAGGATATTGTGGTTTAACCCCAGCTGGCAACTAAGCCCCCTACAGCTGCTCGCTCGCTCCCCCCGGTGGGATGGGGAAGAGAATCAGAAGAGTAAAAGTGAGAAAAGTCACAGGTTGAGATAAAGACAGTTTAATAGGTAAAGCAAAAGCCCCGCACATGAGTAAAACAAAACAGGGAATTCATTCACTGCTTCCCATCAGCAGGCTGGTGTTCAGCCATCTCCGGGAAAGCAGGGCCCCATCATGTGTAATGGTTACTTGGGAAGAAAAATGCCATCACTCCAGATGTCCCCCCCTTCCTTCTTCCCCCAGCTTTATACGCTGGGCATGACATCATACGGTGTGCGCTATCCCTTTGGTCAGCTGGGGTCAGCTGTCCCAGCCGTGTCCCCTCCCAGCGTCTTGTGCCCCCCCAGGCTGCTCGCGGGCGGGGTGGGGTGAGGGGCAGGAAAGGCCTTGACTCTGTGTAAGCACTGCTCAGCAGCAACTCAAACACCCCTGGGTTATCAACACTGTTTCCAGCACAAATCCAAAACATAGCCCCATACTAACTACTATGAGGAAAGTTAACTCTACCCCAGCCAAAACCAGCACACAGGAATTCCTCAGCAAAAATACAGCTTGGAAATGCATAATAAGACAGAGGCTACCCTCTATCTCTTATGCAAAAATCCTGTATGTGTGTCACACATTTTGTATCAGGATTAATGCCTTTAATATTTTTCCTGTTTTTTTCTGCTGAACCTTATCTGCAATGACCAGCCTCATCATCATTTTTAACTACAGACACTTTCAAGTTCTATTACCATTTCATCCATTAAACTGTGTACTGAACAATAATTACCAGCCCTACAAAAAGGGTATTTCCTCTAGCGGTAGTGATGTGAATTAAGATACATTTTCACACCGTCCCAAACCGCGATTAGCTTTATCAGGGGTATATTTTTCTTTTCGCCTCCTTCTAATTCTCGTGGCTCTCCTCCCTTTTCCTCCTCTTCCCCCTTGCAGCAGGGTTTTTCAAACAATAAACGAGCGTGGGTTTAATTTACACCTTTTCTCACACCTTCGGAGCGCAGCTATTTTTAAAACCGCACAGGGCATTCTTTCCTCACCGCTTCTACGCTCTCTCCCGCTGAGGTGGCTGCCCCCCCTTCCTGAAGACTGAACCCAACAAGCTCCTCGCCCTCTCCTCACCTCCCAGGCGGGTCCGGCCGAGCCGCAGCCCGGCGAGGGGCGCACGCCTGCCCCGGGGCGCCCCGGCGGGCAGCCTGGACGCCGCCCAGGCCGCTCTCGGGCGGGTTGGCCCAAACTGGGGGCCGGGGCGGCGTGAGGGGCCGGGCGGCCCCGACAGAAGGGGTGCGAGGCCGCAGGCGGCGCGGCCGTTGAGCTCCAACCGCCTGAAGGCGGGCGGGGCCGTTTCTCACCGACGCCGCCGGTGACCGCCCGCGGGGCTAAGCCGCGGTGGGAGGCCCGACCCGGGTGGCCGGGAGCCCGAGGAGGGAGCGGCGCCGGCGGGGGCCGGCTGAGGCGCTGCCGGCGGGGCGGGAACGGCGGCGGCGGGAGCCCGCGGGGGGCGGGGGGAGGGGAGGGGTCCGGGCTGGGGGGCACCCAGGCGCGCGCGCGCAGGCGGGGCCGCGCGGCGGCGGCGGGAGCGCGCGCGGCGGCGGGCGCTGGGAGGGCGGCGGGGCAGCGCGCCGCGCCGGCCATGGATCCCTTCCCCAAAGACGGCGAGAGCGCGGCGGCCGCGGAGCCCAGCCGGGGCGCTGCCCCCTCCAGCGGGGTGGTGGTGCAGGTCCGGGAGAAGAAGGGCCCCCTGCGCGCCGCCATCCCCTACATGCCGTTCCCCGTGGCCGTCATCTGCCTCTTCCTCAACACCTTCGTGCCGGGGCTGGGTAAGGAGCTCCGCGGCCCCCCTTCCCTCCCCGGGGCGGCCGCCGCCGTGCAGCCGGGACGGGGGCTCCGCGGACGGGGCGAGCGTCTGCCGGCGGCGGGGAGCGCTCTCCCCACCTGCCGCTACTTTACCCGGGCCGGAGCGCTGCGGTGCGGGGCCGCCCGGGGAACCGGACTCCGCCGCGGCGGCAACTTTCCCCGACGGCGCCGCGGGAAGGGAGACGGGAAGGGAGGGAGCGGGGGAGCCTCTCCGCCTCCCCGGAAAGTTTTGCGGCGGGAGCGGGTAGCGGTCGGCGGGGTCCTCGGCGGGGTCCCCGGCGGAGCGCCGCCGGCCGCCCGCCCCTCGGGGCATCGTCCCCGCAGCGCGGAGGGGGCGCGGGCGGTGCGGGCTCCGCCGCGCTTCTTCGGGGAAGCGGCGGGAGGGCGCGGTGCCCTGGGACAGCGGCAGGGAGCGGGGCTCCGCCGTGTGACTGACGGAGCCGGGTCCGCGGCCCCGCCGTGTGACGGAGCCGGGTCCGCGGCCCCGGGGGCCGAGCGTCCCCCCCGCCTTCCGACCCCGCCGTTCTCTTCAGGCGGGGCACGGCGCCGGGTCTGGGGATCGTGTGGCTTAGGGGAAGGGCTTCAGCCGTCAGGGCTCTTGCGTGCTGTTAATTTTGGTCAGAGGAGCACGATGCAGAGCGACCACATCGCTCACCAGCACGGGCGAGCCCACCTTCCCAAGTTCCCTAAGGAGTCCCCTGAAAAACGTTGGTCCTGGACCACTGCTCTAAGGAACTGATGCCCAGAGAAACTGCGGGGATTCGCTGTTTCTGGATACGAAGTCCCTAGCGAGCGACTCGGGTAGCGTGTCCCTAAGCTGTGGCTGTAATCCCCTCTGTATTTCCCTTTCCCCCTTTTTAATTAGGAAATACTTGCTTACTGCAACTGGCACCTAGAGTTTGAACGCTACAAAGGCACCTGGAACCCAAGGCTCAATACAAGTATTTTAGCTGCAAGCAAAACAATTATATTTAAAAAAAAAAAAAAACAAAACAAACAAAACCAAACCCATTAGTCCATACCTTGAGTCTCTCATAGCCTGTTCCTGGCTACCGTTTCTGCTACTGTGGCTACTGTAGAAGCCTTGTGGTATGGGAGTATCTCCCAGCTTGCCCTGCTTTTAAAGAGCTACTGCCCTGCCCTTAACTGCTTTATGTGTTTCAGGTGGCTTTATTCTTTAATGAATCTGAAATTCTTAAAGTTCTTCTGATTAAAGTATTACCTAAGTCTGTGTGGTGTACTGTGTGCAACATGTACAAGCCATTGCTATTCCAGTGTCTTTGCTCTGAACCTACAGATGTATTCCAGAGGAAAACTTCCACCTTTTGAAATACCTCAGAATTTTCCTGTGGAAAGAATGGCATTGGTATATGTGCTTCCAGATGTAATGTTGCGTGCTCAGGTGTGTTGTTTTCACAGCCCTTGTGTGCAGCCACCTGAAGAACCTGGAGTGATGAATCAAACAGAAACTCTCTGGTTGAGTGCTTTCGTGGGACTTTAGGTTATTGTTGTTTAGCGCTTAATTTCCCACCATCTTCAGAGAGAGCTGTTCAAAGCCAGAGCTTTCAAAGTGAATGTAGTTTTCTGTTGGTGTTGAGGACACTACATCTTCACTGTAGACGTACAAGAAAAAAAATGACTTACCATACCCTTTTCCTCATTTGAATGATCTTACACTTCAGAGTGTACTGTTTTTCACAGCACACTAGAAAACCCTCAGTGTTCTTCCATCATCCTAGGAGGGCAGATCCCCATGAGCCATCCTCATGCCAGAATTGCCTTGAGGTGTTACCTGCCCGGAGATCTTCTCCGGCTGCTTGCTGCTGCAGGGCTGCTGGAGGTAGCCAGCGTTGTGCCTTCCCTCACATGGAAGGGGTCAGTAAGGAAGGACAGCAGAAAGCGCTTCCTTTCTAAAGGCAGGTGTATAGGGCTCCCAGTCCCTGCTGGCTTGAGAGCTTGAGAGTTGAATCTGGACTTCGCAGCCATGCTGCTGGTGTTATCATCGACTGGCTGGACCAGCCCAAAATGGTTTTAATTCTATTTTTGTTTTTTAACAGGTGGAGTTTTTTTTTTAACTTGTTTTCCATTTGATGTGGTACTTTCTGTCTGTCTATATCACTCTTCCTCCTGATCTTCTGTTGCAAAAGTAGCAAAACAAACAAACTACAAATTAAAAGAAATCCTTCCGTGTGGCGTTCTCACAGGCTGGCGAAAAGCATTGTTTTGGAGATGCATCCCAAACTCTGTATGCAAAGCACAGCACTTTGTCTGTCCATAAATGAGCCATTCTCTTAATGAAGCTTCTAATATCCTATGCATTTTGATAGAAAATTTACTCCGAGATAATATACCCAACTAGACTTTAGCTATTTACAATCTCAGCCATATCCTGTCGTATATCACATAGCCCACACACAAGGGGAAACAGGAGGAACGCAAATCTATTGGCAGGAATAGTCAGGGTAAAAAGAGATCTCGTGTCGTTGTCGCACTTCAGTCATCTCGATGAACTGAGCAACACTTGTAAAATAAATAATATTTGCAGTGGTGTGAAGTATTCACATCTAGGATGTGAGCCTGTTCCCAGTGAAGTAAATGGCAAAATTCCCATCAATTCCTGTAGTCCAGATTTATAACACGTTAAAATGATGTTTCACAGGCTTGCTGTATATTTTGCCTGCTTAGGTGGAGAGTGTGACTGTGTTTATGTGGTAATGGAAGTTCTCTATTTTTCAGTCCCTGAATTCATTCCTCATCTGTTTTGCGCATAGTTGTCATTCATGTGTGGACTCTGCAGTGCAATTGCAATAAAGGGTCAGAAGCCACCGGAATAGATAAGAAAATGGGCAACACCGAAGAAACCAGGTGTTCCGCTGCTTGGAGAGCGGTGCATTTGAGGTGTTCATTAGTGCCAGTACCTCAAACCAGTGATATCCAAACAGAACTTGTGCTCCGATGCAGGCTACCAAATACTCAGGCAGTTACTCAGCATCTGAAAACCTCTACTTTTTTTTAGTTAAATTATCTTTCCTGTGTTATGGAAGTCATCTATGAGGGTGAAATCTGAGAATTTTAAACATCCAGTTTATTTTTCCTTTTTGCTATTTATGTTTTGCAGTAGTACCCTGTTTGGACAGGAGAAGTGACACTTTTTCTTTGTTTATAGTCAGGTTGTTTTTTTGTTTTTTTTTTTTCAGTTGGTTAATTTTCAGTGTTTTATGTAGTAACCCAGAACTGCAGGTTTCAAGATGGGTTTTAATTTTAACTGGTTTTTAATTGCTCTTTGCATATATGCTACAAAAGACTCATAGGAAATTTTTCATACCCAGGGGATATGTTAACTTTTGCCTTGCCAAAACTTAAAATTCAGACCAAATACAACCTAAAAAAGCTTGATTAGCCCATCTACTTGTAATCTGTTTTGCAGAACAGCTTTGAAATTACACACTGCTTCCATTCACTGTGATAGACGCAACCCCCTGGAGACATCCTGGATCAGAATTTTCCGTGGTCCGATACAGTCTTCCTCATCTGCATCTGACAGGGCTGCAGGGCTGAGCTGTAACGAAGGTGTCCCTAGCTGAGGTCCGTGAAAGGAGCAGACAGCATGAAAGGGAGAAGAGGGAGCTGGTGTTCTCAGCGAGCGCTGTAGCAAAAGCTATCGTGCCGGTGGCTACCAGCGTTCCAGCTCTGTCACGGGCACCCCGCACCACAGACACGGTAACCTCGAGTGTGGCTTAGGGCTTCTGGAGCATGCTCTGATCATCATGCCGTGATGAGCTCTGGAGAATGGAAGATGATGACACCAGCAGAGATAAATGGTGGTGTATCCTCTCTTTTTCAGTTCCCGCAGGATTGAGCAGTGCGCACCTCTAGCCGGTACGCGCTGCAGATGGCAATTGAGAGAAGGGGCTGGCCATGCCCTTTAGCTGGCAGACTGTGTTCTCTTGGAGCTGCCGTGTGCCAGTCAGCGTGGGAGAAGATCTGGCTCCCTGTCATTCCCTGAGCCGATAGATGGGAATCTTGCCCTCCTTCCTACCTGTTTTTCCTTCCCTCGACATCACGTGTGTGGGAGGGGGGGAAACGAAGGGGGAGAACTTGAGGGAAATGTGAGAAGTGAGTGGAATTATCTGAAAGTATGAGGTATTCTCCAAGATTAATCCCTCCTGTCAGGAAGGGGGTGGACTTTTGGATCACAGCCTGAATTATACATGTATACTATTTTTATGCAGGGAGTAATTGAAATACGTGTGAAAATTATGTCAGTGCAAGATAGGAGAGCAGCCACCCATAAGCCATGAAATAGCCGGTGGAGGAGATCATGAGTGACAGCCTCTTGCTAGAGAAAGAAGGGATGATCCCCAGCCCGCTGAACTTCTTTCTTCCACGGTGTACAGCTCTCCTGTTCCTGGGTGTGTCAGCTCCGTATCACGAGTCTTCTGCCATCTGTTTATTCTGCTTCAGTCTTGATAGAGTTCAAGGGCTAGACCCTCAGCGATGTAAATATGACTTTAATGCTTGATTTATAGAAGGCAAGCATCTGCAGAAGGCTCTCATTAGAAGCCACAGCTCTCTTCAGCAGAATGAGCTCTCCAAAGAGCTGAATAGAAGTACAGAGCGCAACACTCAGGAAAGTTGCAGGGATGAGATCTGCATAAAATTATCAATACCCGTTTTATTTTTGTTGTTGGAATGGTAAATAGACGCCTCAAGCAAACAAGCATCGCCTTCATTATTGAAACAAAGAATTTCAAGGAAAAAAACCACATTTTCTTATCTACAGTAAGGCAAATGTTGCAGAAAAGAAATCGGGGCTTTCAAACATCTGTGCATTGAAATCTCAAACTTGCTTTGGCATTTATGGTCCTTTTTAATAATTTTTTTTTTCCTATGGACATGCAAATCAATTCATCTGGGTGATTTACCAGCTCATTTGTGGAAAACAAAGGTTTTTCAAAGTGTTTGTATGAATTTGTGTTTGTGAGCTTTACTGCTGGAATTCTTTAGCTAACGTTGCCTTTCAGCCTGTGATGTATAGACCACTAGTAGCCTGCAGAAACAAGCTATTTGTTCATGAGAGCATAATTAAACAAAACAAACCTATTGTCAGTACACTTCACTCTATTGGGTTTTGTATTTTCTGGTGAAAAGATCAAGAAGTTCTTTATGGTAATTTCTTCATCTGCTTGCGCAAGGTGGGAAAGGAGACCTGTGATAAAACGCGTGTGTCCAGGTTACTGCTCCATTGCTGGTAGCAGTAGATATTCCTCATGGTGAGGTAGAGTTGGGCACAAGAACAACTGAATCTGCAGGTTTCTACTGCAGGTCCTGTTCTTGTCAGTATGGAGAAGACCATTGATTTTCTCCTTTTTTAAAAAAAAAACAAACAAAACCACCCCAAAAAAACAGAGATTTAAGTGAGAAATAGAAGTGTCTTATATAACTTACTTGGCTGATCATATTGAACAGTCACTCAACGATCTTGCCAGCACAGGGTAGTCTGGAATATTTTTGTGCCATGAAGTGTCTGGACCATCTAGAATGACAAACAAGCTTGGAAAACTCAAAACCGATTCACAGATAATTTGTGATCAGAAAAAATGCCAAATTATTTCAAGTTTGTAGCTCCTCGGTTGAGACAACTCCAACCTATGTATCTGATCAGTAAAAAGACTAACAGGGTTTTGTCTCTGCTCAGTTTTAATCCAGTGTCCAATGGCACACCCTGCTGTATTTTAGGAAGAAAACTGCTTTCCACTTTGCGGCTGTATTTTATTAGCCCATACTTGCCTGAATACTTAATATATTCTTCTTCTTTCTCCCTTTCCCGTGTTTTATGCTGGATCCCTTTCTTGAGTTTATCCGCTTAGCCCTAATGGTCATATATGTACATGCCTTCTTACTCATCATCCTCCCATGGCCCTTGCTTTACAAATGCGGTTATGGGCATACACGCAAGCACAGCAATGCCTTGTTCTTGACTACAGTCTCGCTCACAGTCCAAATATTTAGTACTGTTTATGTCCTTTGGTCAGTTTTTGCTCTTCACTTGTCATAGTTGGTAAAAGTCAGCTGTTGAGCTCTGCTTGCTCATTTGTAACAACTTTTTGGTTCATTTCACTGTCAAGCTGTGCACTGACCTAGTGCTGCTGCTTTTGAATTGCTGTCAGTACCAGAACAACTTAAATGCAAACGAGTTTCTCTCCCCTCCCTCATGCCTTCTGTTTCCGTCAAAATAGAAGACAAAAGAAATGGCCAGTGACAATTTTGTTCACTGGTTTTTGTTCACTGCTGTCTTTGAAGCAGTTCTGCGGAGGTATTCATTACTTAACGAACACGTAAGGCGACAGGGTTTGCTCAGCATCTTGCAGTCTCGTTTGTCATTTAATGCAATTTGGACAGATGTACTTGAAGATTAAGAGTGAAGGTGGGAGCAGACAGCAGAGAAGAGCTGTTAAATGGCCAAGTAAACCAACTGAATTTTAAGGAGTCTGGAAAGCTGTTCCAGACGAAGGGTGTGACATGGAGAAAAATAGAGAATCGAGCCCAGAAGGAGAAAAGTACATTCGCAGGGATTTGGTGAGAAGGCCAAAGAACTGGAACTTCTTGCAGCAAGAGAGGAAAGGAGTGAAAGGATTTGAAGACAGAAGTAACTTGGATGAGGAGAGTGCTTTTGGCGGGTGAATTTTGGCTAGTTTGGATTGCAGGATGGAGGGGAATTGTTCTCCTGCTCAGAATCAGTGGGTGTCAGTGAGATTTACAAACTCTGACCATTGCCTGCAGCAGTTCACTGCCATTTTATCTCTGTTCCACCATGAAAAGAGCACTGAGAGTTTGTGGAGCTGTTCAGGATAGTCAAGGGAGGAGCGGGAAGCAGAAACCAGGTTCCTCAGGCTCTTTCTTACCCACCAAATCGCATGCAGCACCCTGAACACAAACACACCCGTAGGTGGCAGCAGCTGGCATAAAGCAGAAAGGTGAATTTTAGAATCTGTGTACAATTTTGAATTTTGTGGAGAAACAAGTGATTGGATGGTAAAGGGATTCTGAAACAGTCCCTAGGTTTGTAAAAGGGCCTGAGTTTGCAATGGATTTGTGAAAACTTTCATTCAGAGGTAACCTGGAAAGGAGAAAAGGAAAAGAACTTTCTTCTTTTCTTCTTTTCTGTGAGATATAAAGTCAATCTGACATAAAACATCCTTTATTCTGCCTTTGGACTTGTCTTCATTTAAGAGCTTTACAACTTTAAAGTTACACAGTTGCAGCTCGATAGTGGATGTGTATGGACTTGGTTGTGGCACTGTGCAAAGATGCTGGTCAATAACCATGGAACAGAACAGAACAGGCTGTTTCAGTTGGAAGGGACCTACAATGATCATCTAGTCCAACTGCCTGACCCATTCAGGGCTGACCAAAAGTTAAAGCATGTTATTAAGGGCATTGTCCAAACGCCTCTTAAACACTGACAGGCTTGGGGCAACGACCACCTCTCTAGGAAGCCTGGTCCAGGCTCTGACCACCCTCTCAGTAAAGAAATGTTTCCTAGTGGCCAGTCTGAACCTCCCCTGGCGCAGCTTTGAGCCATTCCCACGCGTCTTTTCACTGGATACCAGGGAGAAGAGCTCAGCACCTCCCTCTCCACTTAACTCCTCAGGAAGCTGTAGGGAGCAATGAGGTCGCCCTTCAGCCTCCTTTTCTCTAAACTAGACAAACCCAGAGTCCTCAGCCGCTCCTTATAGGACATGCCTTCCAGTCCATATTTGGAAGAAGGTAAACCAGTTTAGAGTGTTGTTCCTATGTCCAGTAGTTGGCATTTTGCTAGTATAAAGGTTCTGACATCTGGCAAACCTTACTGGCAATTAAAAATATTATCTGTGCCTTACACAGCTTCTGCTGGAAGTTACTGCTCCAACAATGAGGGAAACAGAAGGGAATGCCCAGCTCTGCTGCAGCTGCTCCAGGTCGCGGTGCAACATCTTATTTGAAACTGCAGTTAGAGCTCATTTGCCTTTCAGATGCTGGTCTGTGAACTGGAGCAGTTGTGGTGTGATGCACGTGTAATGAAGCTGGTGTGGCAGCAGTATTCCGTAGCAGACAGCTGGAGCCAGCATCGCACAGCAACGTTAGACATCCTTGAATACCAGTCAGACCCAGGACATGACATCAGCACAGGCCCAGCCTCACACGAGAAAGAAAAGTTTGTGTTGACCGAGCTTGCTTTAGAGATTCCAGGAATGTGAAAGCTGGGTTTCCCTGGTTCTGCTGCTTTTTCATTAAGTGAAGGAGTTAATCCCTCTTCCCACTCTTCCCAGGGTTTTTGAGCGTTTATGTTAACTAGGAGCCCCAAAATGAAAATATTGTAAGACCTTGAGAAAAATCACGTGCCATTCTACCTAGTTATATTTCACTTGTTGATTTTCTAATGTTATAAGTCTCCTAGGTGTCATTGTGTGTAGAGTCAAGGAAAAAATAACTAGACGAAACTTGAATATTTGATTTAAAATACTCATTTCCACAGATTGTTTTCTTTCCATCCTACCACTTAAAAGCTGCTCTCACCCTCCTTCCTCCAGCAATGTAGTCCTTTTTATAAAGGCAGTTTAAAGCTCAGTTTTTCCGTTCCAAGGGAGTTACAGGCCAAACAATTTCTCTCTCACTACTTGACAGCCCCTCAAAAGGCCTAGCAATGCAATCCTGACTCTCACAATATTTGGTGTTTCCTTAGAACCCTGTCCCCTGAGGCTCTTGATTAGATGAGAATCTCTGCTTTCAAGAAAAGAAAAAAATGTAACTCTCATGGCTTTGGAGCAGGATTTGAAGATATGATCCTGTGTTAAAAAAAGGGGGGAGTGGCAGGCAGAAAGAATGAATTACATTTTTTTTAAATCTCAGTTTTGGAGAACCTGATTAATGATTTTTCAGTACTGAAGGATGACAATATTATACTGAACTTTTAAATTAAAAAAGTAGATATATTGCTAACTAATTCACGACTGTGCCAGACTAGACAAAACCATGGACACTCATGTCTTTGAGCATATCATCATGAAATATCCAGACTAGTAAATAGAAATGAGATGGTTGGCGAAAGCTGATTGGTAATACACTAACTTAAATTAAAAGTTCCAGTATAAGCATACCCAAAAGATATGCCGAGTGGATCATGGTCAAATCTTGCCAGAGGAAAGAGTGAATATGATCAGTAGAGGAACTCTAGGAAATGTAATGGTGTTCACTGCAGGGGTTCGACCCGTACTACATTTCTGACTTCAGAAATAATGCTGACACAAGGAACTGTGCAGGGGACTAAAGCTGCCATCTTTGGGAACAGGAATTTAACCAGCATCTCACCAGCTTGTCATTTATCTAGGCTGAGCTCTCAGCTTGCCACAAACATTGATGAATATCCACACAAAACTGAAAAATGCTCTGAGTCTGTGGATAGTCATTTTGTTTCAGTTATAACACAAGCAAATTTGTAAAGAATGCAAAGGCTAAAAAGTCAAATAAATCTTGAGATTGTGTTGGAAAAAATTTCAATTGAACCAAATAAGAATGTTGGTTTTAAAAAGTGTTTGTACATTTTTAGCTAAGTGTTATAAGCCCTTGAAGAACCGAGATATTAATGGAGAATAATAAACTAAATTATAATGAGCCATTTTTACAAGTTTACTATGTTAAAAAGTTGGGTCATTTTACAAAGTATGAAATTATTTATATGAAAATATTTTACCTGAAATAAAAGAAGCACGATGATCACATCAGTATAACACTGTCCAGCTGAAACAATTTTGCTGTTTTAAGTTTAAAACATGTATTTATTTGTATGCATATATCTATTACATATGCCAATATGGTGACATGAGATCTTGGGTTTAAATGGTTTCTTCCTTATGTAGGTAGAAAACCATTTGTTGTGTTTGGTTGTTAAGCACATTCATAAAAGAATGGATCTTAGATTTCATAAATGGGTTTTGTTAATTTGCTATTTTTAAAATACTTGCAAGACCTCTTCTGTTGCCATGACAATTTGATTTCCATAAACATGATTTTTTTGTGTGTGAATATCCAACATTGTATTTGCTATGCTGTGTTGGGGAAAGGAGATGGCAACTTGACACCATAGAAATCACTATGCGAAGAGGCCCGTATAGTCAGACCTCTTTCACTGACAGTGGTCACGACTAGGTTCTTTACAGTATGATAAAATAAGCTCTTGGATCAAGGTTTATGTATTTCTATTCCCTATAAATGAAAAGATGGGTTTTTTTCATGTCTTCTTGCAAACACTGTTTTGGAGTCAGGAAGCTTTAAGTTTTCTTGCCACTGAAAATTAGTTTCAAGAATCTGAAGACTAAATTCTAGCTAAAAGTACGGCAGGATCTCCTTGGGTCTACATACACAAAGCAGCTGTAAGGACATACAACTCTCACTGCCCTGCAACCCACTCTGGAGTTTCTGTCCTAGGGGGAGGGGTTCACAAAGGATTTAGGACTGTGAGAAAGGACTGGTCACAAATTGAGACATTTGTGAGGTGTAGCCAGAAGAAAATCCCTTTCCAGCTGTGGGAATGGCATGGTTCCCCATACCTTCCTTCGGTCTTTGTGAAATGATTGCAACAAATCAGACCTGTTTCCGAACTCATTTGCACCAGACTGGTTATCGAGTAATCCATTGGTAGGTGCATTGGTTTTGATGTAGTTAGGCAATTTAGTTAGTGCAGATTCTCTGGACTGGGCCATTAAGTTATCTCTCTTGATCTATTTAATTGTGAAAGCATTGCCAAATCTTCCTGTCTGCATTGCAAGGATGATAATGTTTTTTGCTGCATGTTTCTGTCCTTTAGCTCTGCACCTGACAAACTGATCAACACCAGAGAAGGCTTAGCAGGGGTTTTGGAAAAGGAATACTAAATTTTTTTAAAAACAGTATCTTAGACTCAGCATCACGAGATTTTTTTCCCCTCCTACTGAAGTTTCATTGTGGCTACAGAGAGATGGTAGGATGGTTCCTTGTCTCATGTAAAAGAGATAACAGAGCACAGGAACTAGTCATTGGCAATCGTGAGTACAAAAATGCTCTCGTTTTTTCTTTGAAAAGCCAGAAGGTAATTTTATACATTGATTTGCACCTGAGTGCTTATTTCACTCAGTCCTCTGCTCCTCCCGCACATCCCACAAAAACAACGTTGAAATGGATTCTCCTGGGACTCCTTTGAAGCTGACTCCCTGAGGTGATCTAACTTTCGTCTTATTTACATTGGTCAGCTGTACACAGTGACCTGATTTTTGTGCCTTGAGAGCTATCCCCTTACATCGTATACTGTCACCGAAGGCTAGTGTTCTTTTACATCCACACTGCAGAGTTGTAGATAGCTGCACAAGTGCAAGGCAGAGCTTGAACCAAGCCGTGAGTGTGGACAGAAGAAAGAGGAGGACTCTGTGTCCAGCCATCAGTCATTCTGTGTCACCAGCCCGTCTTCATCCAAAGTAACTCCTTATGCACAAGGGTGCCAACATGCAAATTCTCATTTCCATCAGAGTTAAGCCTCGGTATTCCCCCTTTGGATGGTAGATTCAAGGCAACATAGTTAAAAGTGGGATCTGTCTCCTTGTGCTGTGTGCAGCTGATACTTAGAAGAAGCCTGTGGTGGAATCAGGAATGAAATTTAGACTGAGCATTAGTTCCCAGGAACCACTCTTCCGCAGCAATTACACAGCGAATCCTTCTTTTACTGAAGCTGTGATGAATAAATGGTAACAGTCCACCCTTAGCATTATCGACACAAGGAATAAAAGATTTTTCTTCTATGTATTAGCTAAAATATGGTATACACGGTGCAACTGAAAATCTGGCCCGTGTGTGTATATGTTCTGCTCTCACATTAGTGCTTTCAATCCACTAGGTGTTCTTTCGGGGCTCATGTACTCTCTGTGTGCCAAGGCAGAACTGGACAGAGAGGATGTCCCCTTTCTAGTTGCTCTGTGGACTCCAGGTCACATTGTTTGGAGCAACAAACAGTCATTTGAACCAGTGCAAAACAGGTACAAAGTGTTCCCATTTCAAGCTAAACCCACTTGTCAGAACTGAGAATCCACAAAATGCAGAGCAATGTGGTTTAGCCCCAGCCAGCAACCAAGCGCCACACAGCCGCTTGCTCACTCCTCCTGTCCTGGTGGGATGGGGGAGAGAATTGAAAGTGTGAAAGTGAGAAAACCTGTGGGCTCAGATAAAGACAGTTTAATAATTGAAGTAAAATAAAACAGAATAGTAGTAATAGTAGTAGTACTAATAATAAAATAATAATATACAAAGCAAGTGATACACTACACAATTGCTCACCACCCACCGACCGATGCCCAGCACATCCCCGAGCAGCGATCGCTGCCCCTCAGCCGGCTCCCCCGGTTTATAGACTGAGCATGACAGCATACAGCATGGAATAGCCCTTTGGCCAGGCTGGGTCAGCTGTCCTGGCTGTGCCCCCTCCCAGCTTCTTGTGCACCGGGCAGAGCAGAGGAAGCTAAAAAGTCCCTGACTAGTGTAAGCACTGCTTAGCAACAACTAAAACATCAGTGTGTTATCAACATTATTCTCATCCTAAATCCAAAACACAGCACTTTACCAGCTACTAGGAAGAAAATTAACTCTACCCCAGCTGAAACCAGGACAAGAGCAACGTGGCATTGAGCCTCTAGAACCATTTTGCCTCACCTCTGCTCACCATTTTTGCTTCTTCTTGTAACATTGAGCTGGCCCCTTGAGGTTGCTCCTATGAATATTACTCGCTGTAAAGAGGAGTTGCAGAACTGAGCTCTTACATTGCACTTAAAGCCAGAGAAGACGCTTCCTAAGTTGCAGTACTAAGTAGGACACCCACTGAGAACTGTATTTCCCAAATCGGCCAGCAATCAAAGCTAAAAACCTGAGGCTGTTGCATCACAAAACTTATTCCGCTTACATAAAACTCAGAAAAACTTTCTCCCTTACAAACGTGGTTTTGTTTTAAATATTTATGACACTTCATCATATACTAGTAAATGTTCTTTAGTATATTTTGTAAAGGAGTGATACCGAAATGACATGAGACCTTATTCTAGTGACTGTGATTAAGTCTTTCCTGAGAAGTCCACTATTTATTGGTATGAGAAGTACTGAGTAGGTAGTCAAGCAGGGTTTTACTGCATTATTATTTCAGTAGCACTGTGAAGTGCAGTCTACACTCAAGACCTGTTACGATACAGAAATATGAAGGAAGAGTTACGTCATACGCTTAGACTGTTTGCAGTCCGAATGGAGAAGTCAGAGGAAATAACCTGCCAAAGATTGTCCAGCAAGTTGGTGGCAGAACTGGCAAGAGAGTCTACATGGACTTCTTGCAATTCAGTACTTCAAATCATGCAGCCGTACTTTAGTTTCCATTAATCTCTTCCAAGAAAATTGCTTTTAACGAACTACCTCCATCACTTTTGGACTTTGTCAGGAAGCAAGGTGGTGTCTGTGCCATGCATTAGTGAAAATGCAATAAATAGGTAGGATGGACAAGGCAGTTTGTAGTTCGGATGTGCTGGTTACTCCCTCATGTGATCCTGTGATCTGCTTTATGCCTGTAAAAGCTACACACTATCTTGTACACACAAGGGGGACTTTGGCATGTTATAGTTAGCACGTGGCAAAAAAACCAAAACCAAAACCAAGTGCACCCTAGAGTTGCCATTTGAAAGAACACTGATTTGTACTGTGCTTTGTAGCTTAGCATTAACAGATATTTGCAGAAAGTAGGCTCCACTGTATTCCTTCTTCTTTACTCCCCAGTTGTGTGCAAAATGGGGCCTTACTGTGACCTTAAAATGTACTAATTTAAAATATATTATTTATACAGCTGTATAGGTGACCATGGCACTGTACAGACAATGGAAAAAGAATGGGTCCTGTCCCAGAAGGTTGTGATACAAATGTGACCCCAAGAGTCAGATCAGAGTTAAAAGAAATCTTAATAAAAACACACGATACAGTGTAATGAAAAGAAAAACATTTCCTTGAGTTGTATGTTTAAAGGCAGAGTTTTAAAGGCACAGTTGGGACTTGTTTCTTAGCAACAGGGCTCATCTGAGCCATGCAAACACTGTCATGTTGGAAAAAGATACCCTCAAGAAGAAAGGCAATATGAAAGGAGCTAGAAGCATCAAATTTAGATGTCTTCCTGCTGTTGCAGGAGCATTTAATCAGCATTGCAAAGCCTTCAGGCAACGACCAAGGCCATTTTGATAAACTGTAATGATCAGAACAAAGAACTCATCTTTACTTCTCTTTCTCAACAGGGAAGGATGGCAAAAATAACATTTAAAAATATGTGCATTGATTTTACAGGGGTACCATAAACCATAGTTTAGGTCCTGTCTTCCCTCTGTATCCGTAATAACATGGCTGTATTCTACACTGAGGGCACAGGAGTCCTGCAGAATGAAGTCCTTGCTCTGTTGTACTTCATAGTGTATCCAGTACTAGATGTTTCAGAGGAAGATCTGTAATGAACAGAGTTGAATGCAATAACCTGCCTGTAGCAAAAGCTCCTCCTAAAAGAGCTGATTAGCGAGCTGATACACCAAAGCAGGAGATAATTTTTATTAGTATTATTTAGTCAAAATAACTTAATGGCAAGTGTTCTTTTTATTGGATGTATTAGATGGGATTCATCTACCTGTGCATCTGAGTTGGTTGCCGTATAATCTGTGGGGAGGAATTAGGCACTACCAGTGTGTGACTCATCTCTTCTCTAAAATAGGTTAAGTAAGTGAATCACACCCTCTGGGGGCCTCCGTCTCCTTTTTTTTTTTTTTTTTTTTGACTGCAAAGGGTAACTGCCTCAGATCAAGACACCTCCCTTGCAGATATCTGAAGTTAGGTCAGATGAAAGCTACCCATTAACTGATTCGCAAAATAAGGCATTTGCTTTAATAGTTTCAAAATACATCCTGCATAGCCCACACATCTTTCTGGATCTCATCTTGCCCTTACAAGAACTTGTAAGTAGGTCTGACCTCCATGGTGTTTCCTAATGCATATACATCTACCATGTCTCATGTAATTTGCATATTTTTGAAGCTTAGACCTCCTATCTTTCTCATGAGTCCTCAACACAAAACCGTTTCATTTCTGTAATTACTGTCATTGCCCTTCCTGTAGCTCTTTGCTAGATCTTTCCCAAAATGTATGTGTATTGGGTGTTGGTGGCAAGGTTTTGGCAGCAGAGCCCTGCAGGGAAGGGGGAACACACCTGTGGGAACAGCTGAGAGAGACATGCATGGACAGCCCGTGCTGGAACAGGTACTCCTGAGAGGAACTGCAACTTGTGGAGAGCCCACGCTAGAGCAGATTTGTCCCAAAGGGCTGCAGCCCATGGAACAATCAACATCCGACCAGGGGAAAAGCATTAGGAGGAAGGAGTGGCAGAGAGGAACTGCTCCGAATTGACCACAAACCCCCCAGTTCCCCATCCACCCTGCACTGCTCAGAGCGGGATGGAGGTAGAAGAATCAGAAATGAAAGAGTAAAGTTGAACCTGGGGGCGGGGAGAAAGTAAGAGGAGGAAGTGGTGTTTAAATTTGTCTGTTTCTCACTATCCAAACCTATATTAATTGGCAATAAATTGATTTTCCCCAAGTCCAGTCTGTTTTGCCTTTGACTGTATTTGGTAAGTGATCTCACTGTCTTTATCTCAACCCACAGACTTTTTAATCTTATTTTCTCCCTCTGTCCTGTGGAGGGGAGTGAGAGAGCAGCTGGGTGGGTGTCTGGCAGCCAGCCAAGGTCAACCCACCACAGCACGTCACTGATTTCTGTAATGCCATTATAACCTTTACCATAGCACTCCTCCTCTAGTACAGTCTAAAATCTTGTTAGCTTTGCTGACTGTGGAACACCTTGAGCACATGTTGTCACTACCCTGCTCATGGTGATATTTAGATCCCTTCCTTGAAAGATATGCTGGACGTTCACAATGTTCTTTCCTTTATGTGTTATTTGTGGTATAGAAAGTATGAGAGGTCCTTGCATGCTCCATATCAGTAGCACTGAGAGCTGCTATATTTATTAATGGGGCTGACAGATGAGCTCGGATGAATCTTGGGAACTGGCTACTGCCGCTCCTCGCTTCACCCCAGCCAACCAGGATGACACCTGGCAGTAATCTCCGGTTGTGATGACTAACATAGAAAGGTTTCCCTCCTCACTCTTCTTCGGACTTCTGGGGCATTGACAACTCCATCAGAAACTTGATTGTGGCAGCTTAAGCAGTTACAGCTGAAGTAACAGTGACTGTTCCATGCCCTAGCTGGAGATACACCACCTCACATCAAGAGATGGCAGATGAAAACATCTGTTAGTACCTCAGTGCAAAGCCACAGTTAAAGTAAGCTAAGTGTAAGCTTAGGAAAGCTTTGGTAAGACTTTGCACTGAATCTGCTGTGGCACAGATACGTGTTCCCTCCTGTTGACTCCGATATGGGCTTATAAGCTATACTAAAAAGAGATTAATTGCCTGGCAGCTGGTCCTCTTCAGCCTGTAAGTCCTCATATAGTTGCACAGCACAAGCACTTGATAGTACAGTATTGGACCAGTTCTGCTGTCCTCAAGTCATAAAAAACCCAGCACATGTGATTAGCACTGCTTAAACAGGAAGAAATATTGACTGTTTCCTATAGGAAATATTAATTGTTTCCTAACACAGGAAAGAGACTTCAGACAAACGTTCTTTAATACCCTGTAGTATCTTTATTTTCTGGCACATACTCATAATCCTAATCTGTATGTTTCACATTCATTATAGCCAAAAGCCTTGGAGGACAGTGAGAGTAAACTAGCAAAGCCAGAATTTGATCGAGTAACCTGACAGCTCTTTCACTATGGCCTCAGGCATGATTTAGCCTGGAATTCCTTGATTTCAGTGGAAATTAGGTGCCTAAGTGTTTTCAAAAGTCCATGCTTTAGCTTCTCTGCCTTCCTTCTTTTGTTCTTCAACAGGAGGAAGAGAACGCTAGCATACGTAGTTACTCAGACATGCACTGAGGTATTATTAGTACTTATGAAATGCTAAAGATAAAAGAGAACTAGATGAAATGCTGCTGTTGGTCACTATGGACATTAGAAGCGACAGTATATTCAAAACAGAATAAGTAGAAAAATATATGCAGAGTTATTTGCATATGTTAAAAAATATTGAAGGATTATAAATAGTTTAGGGCCAGACGTTTGAGAAGGATAAGAACTACGTTCATGCTCTCTCCCTGCTGAGCAGTTTGGCTCAGCTGTTAATCTTCACTAACTGGAAAATAAAAAGCCCTTTTCCAATAGACTTGTATTGCCTTAATCCCAGATCTAGAAATGTGATGTTTCACATGGATCACATGCACGGTGCAGACTGCAGACTGTCTTGCATCACTTGCCATTCAGCTAGCAATGATAAGACTGAACTTTCCTACAGCACCAGACAGATTTTGCTCTGTACAGCCAGCCAATGCGTCAGCAAATGCGCCAGAACCTTCTGATACTCCTTTCTTCCTTAAGGTATTCTGTGTTTCAGGGAATTCCTAACCCACAAGTTGTAATTGCATCCCTGTATTGTAGTAGCCTTTGACTGACCCTTCTTCTATGTGTATTTTGATCAGTATTAGTTAAATTAAAAGTGAGGGGAGTTGATGACAGTGTCTTACTCTGTCCAATCCTCTTCACACTCTCATCCCACCCCAAATATGGTCTTGGTTTCTGTCAGATGGGCAAAAAGAAGAGCTAGTTCCACGTGATCCATAGCTACTAGCACATGCATTGGCTTGAAGCATCCTGCTGCCAGCCATACCATCTCTCAGGTGAGCCATGGAAGGTCTGGTGGGCTCTGTGCAAAGCTCATTCCAGTTTCCAGTTCAGCCAAAAGACCAAACAATCCTGATGGCAGCTCATGTTTGCCTAGTTCCCTCCAAGAGCAGAGACTGGGCAGCTTATGCAGTGATACTCATTCCACCAATGCTGGTTTTGAGGCTGTTCCTGGAAAGGTTAGGGTGATCTGAGAATTGGGCCCAAAACACTTGGGTCTTCTGCAACAGCTAAGAAGAGTACAAAGCAAGTTGTAAAGGCGAATGCAAAGATCTGTAAAGAGTTCTGGGCTGCCTCTAGTTTCTTGCAGGGGAATACAGTAGGAACTGCCAGGGGAGCTCTGCAGCCTTCAGCTCACTCTGTGCTTAGTGATCCTTCATGAATCGTGCATTTAGGCTAGTTTGCTCCACCTACACACCAGGCCCACCCATGATTCTGATTTTGCTCGGCCCAGACACAAGCACCCAGTACTTTTACTGCATGCAGAAATTCCTTTTCTATACGAGGAGTATTTTCTAGGTGAGAACTAAGGCAGTCTGCATGACCCTTAGGAACTTCTCATGAAGGAGTTCAATCCTGTATTGGGTTTGTGTGGCAAGGTTTCAGTAGCGGGGGGACTACAGGGGTGGCTTCTGTGAGAAGATGCTAGAAGCTTCTCCTATGTCCAATACAGCCAATGCCAGCCAGCTCGAAGACAGGCCCGCCGCTGGCCAAGGCTGAGCCCATCAGCAATAGTGGTAGCCCTTCTGGGATAATGTATTTAAGAAGGGGAAAAAGTTATTGCACAACAGCAACTGCAGCCGGGGAGAGGAGTGAGAATATGTGAGAGGAACAACTCTGCAGACACCAAGGTCAGTGATCAAGGAGGGCAAGGAGGTGCTCCGGGCGCCAGAGCAGAGATTCCCCTGCAGCCCATGGTGAAGACCATGGTGAGGCAGGGTGTCCCCCTGCAGCCCGTGGAGGTTAACGCTGGAGCAGATATCCATCTGCAGCCCATAGAGGACCCTACACTGGAGCAGGTGGATGCCCGAAGCAGGCTGTGACCCCATGGGAAGCGCACGCTGGAGCAGGCTTCTGGCAGGACCTGTGGCCCCATGGAGAGAGGAGCCCAGGCTGGAGTAGGTTTGCTGACAGGACTTGTGATCCCATGGAAGGCTCATGCTGGAGCAGTCTGTTCGTGAAGGACTGCACCCCATTGAAAGGACCCACGCTGGAGCAGTTTGTGAAGAACTGCAGCCCATGGGAAGGACCCACATTGGAGAAGTTCATGCAGGACTGTCTCCTGTGGCAGGGACCCCACGCTGAAGCAGGGAAGGGTGTGAGGAGCCCTGCCCCTGAGGAGGAAGGAGCAGCAGAGACAACGTGTGATGAACTGACTGCAACCCCCATTCCCCATCCCCCTGTGCCACTGGTGGGGAGGAGGTAGAGAAATGGGGAGTGAAGTCGAGCCCGGGAAAGAGGGAGGGGTGCGGGGAAGGTGTTTTAAGGTTTGGTTCTATTTCTAGTTACCCTACTCCAATTTGATTGGCAATAAATTAATTTCCCCAAGTCGAGTCTGTTTTGCCCATGATGGTAACTGCTGAGTGATCTCCCTGTCCTTATCTCCACCCATGAGCCTTTCATTATATTTTCTCTCCCCTGTCCAGCTGAGGAGGGGAA